>NW_027361707.1:20187500-20622500 GCF_039654945.1 Dendrobates tinctorius
CGTAAATATTGAATGCGGGTCCCCCAGCTGATGCTGCTCCGAGGTGGTGGTGGTGGTGGTGGTGGTGGCGGTCCATGCAGGCGTGGTGGCTGTGGCGGTCCATACCGGGGTGGTCCTCCCGCTGGTGGTGGTGGTTGCGGCGCTCAAGGCAGGGGTGGTGACGACGGGCCATCCAGTGGTGGTGGCGGCAGCAGTGGTGGGCCAGGCAGGAGCAGCGCTTGGCATGGTGTTGGCGGGTAAGTGTCCAGCTGCACTCGGACTTGGGGCGGTATATTGGTGTCCGGCGAGGCTTGGAAGTGTGGTGGCTGTGCAGTGATATGCAGCAGAAGTAGGTAATGCTGTAAAACGAGTCAGTGGTGGCACCGGTGGAAATGCCACCACTGACTGCTGCATAATCCTACTCTGCTGCATAGCCTGCATAAAAGCATTGTTGCAGGCCTGCATGACAGTCAACTGGAGGTCAGGGGTAAGGTGTTCCGCCGTGTCCCGAGCTATTTGGGTGTAAAAATGATGCGCTGGTCTGGCGAGGTCGACTTCCAGGCGCTCAAGGCGACCCTCGATAGACTTGTAGCGTTGGTCCAAAAGGAGGAAACCACTCTCAAGTCTATCGGAGAGTGCCTTGAGGCTACTCTGAAAGACCGAGCTCAATTCAACGAACTCGGGCATGAGAGGCCTGTCCAAGGTCCTCTGCCGCTGCTGGCGGGAAGTGCACGCAAAACCAGTGGCAGAGACCTGGGACAGGGGAACACCTGAGCGACCAGCTTCCTGGTCTCCAGATGACTGTGGTGCAGACCTGCAAGGTGCTTCCTCGCTGATGGATGGCTGGGAGGGGTCCGGGGCAGCTTGATGAAGGACCGCTTCGGGACCAGGTTGCAGGGTGCTGCTCCAGGTGCTGTGAAAAGAAAAGAAAGAAATTACTACCATAAATTAACAATCGCCAACTCCTGTGGAATAGAAAAGCACAGAATAAAACACAATACAACTAGAAAATACTTACGTTCGGGAGGCAAGGACCGGTCTTAAAAATGCCAAGGCACGATGGTATCGGTACTTCGTGCCGGTCCTTGCCGCAGCACCACTGCGAACCTTATTCTCCTGACGGATATCCCTGTTGAAGCGGTCCTTCATCGAGCGCCAACGGGTTCTGACTTTGTTCACTGTGATGGAAAAAAAAAAAAAAAGAAAAAAAGTAAGACTATGCACTGGAGGCTGTGATCATCCAACTGTGTGTGATGATAGAAACTCCATGGAGTTAATAGCATCACACACAGTTGGGTGATCCCGGCCAAGATCACTGCTGCATCACACTGCATTTAAATACTTACGAAAATCCTTGCGGACCCGGGGAGAGGCATTGTCCCAGCCATCCATCAGCGATGCGGCCACCTCGTTCCAGAGCCGCCGGATCACCACGTTGTCCGAGTGCAGTTGGTGACGGGTGTCCCACAACGGGACTCGCTCCTGGACTAGACGGATGAGCTCGTCGTTGTCCAGGGCGAGGTCCTCCTCCCGCTGTGGAGCCTAGAAAAGAAAGACAAACATTAATCTTTGAAAGATTTAAAAAAAAAAAAATATCGATAACTAGCTGAAGAGCCCGGCGCTGCCCGGGCATAGTAACTAACTGTGGTTAGTTATATAAATTTAAAATTATCCTCCATCCCATAGTCCCGTGCCCATATTCCATCATACATATCCTCCATCCCATAGTCCAGTGCCCATATACCCATCACACATCCTCCATCCCATAGTCCCATGCTCATATACCCATCATACATATTCGCCATCCCATAGTCCCGTGCCCATATACCATCATACATATCCTCCATCCCATGCCCATATACCCATCATATATATCCTCCATCCCATAGTCCCGTGCCCATATTCCATCATACATATCCTCCATCCCATAGTCCTGTGCCCATATACCCATCATACATATTCGCCATCTCATATGCCTGTGCCCATATACACATGATACATGTTCGCCATCCCATAGTCCCGTGCCCATATACCATCATACATATCCTCTATCCCATGCCCATATACCCATCATATATATCCTCCATCCCATAGTCCCGTGCCCATATACCCAAACAAACAAACATACACACACACACACACAAACACACACACACACATACACACTTTGAGCCCTAGATATTGATAAACAATCCATGAAAAAATTATTTGTTTTAAATGGAAATAAATGGAAAAAAAACAACAAACATCGAAAAAAACAACCATGAAAATTTAAAAAAAATAAAATTAAAAAATACCAAAAAAAAAAAAAAAAAAAAACCAGACTAGAAAATAAGTAAAAAAAAAAAAAAAAACAGTCCGTCTGTACTTACATCACGTCTACCCGCCCGCACTTGGCCTTGCTGCTCCTGCCGTTCCTCCGGTGGTGGTGGCGTGATGGAGGATGAGCTCTGAAAATTAAACCAAAAAAATTAATCACATGTGTTTATTTTTTCAAATCCATACGGAAGCATAGTACTCACTTCTTCTGCCTCTTGCCCTGTCCCGGGGACATATTCTTCACCAGATGAAGACATGCTGCAATAAAAAAAAAAAGAGACATAAGTACATAGAAATGTATTGAAATTTCAGCCAGACATTAGGTTTTTCATACTTACATTGGTGCAGCTTGTGCTGTGTGTCCACTAGTGAGCAATCCTTAAAGTATTGTGGAATCCCAGTGCCCACACCATTTTATCACCTTGGTTCAATTTTGTTTTTTTACTGTCTAGACCAAATTTCAGTCATGTTTATGTAAAAAACGCATGCGCATAAAAACGCAAGACCATGCGCAAGTATTGCGCTCCCATAGGCTCCAATGTGGTGTTTTTGCGCATTCCGTGCGCATTCCGTGCGCATGCGTTGTTTTAACGAGACAGGGCGGAACCAAAAATGCAACATGTTGCGTCTGACGCGCCTGGCGCAAAAGACAAAAAAACGCATGCGCACGAAAGCGCAAATATGCGCAAGACCATGCGCACATCATGTAAAATATAGGTGCGCAGTGCGCATGCGCACTGGTGCGCCCGATGCGCTGCGCACAAAAGCGCTAATGTGAAACCAGCCTAAGAGCGTGCACGTGTGTGACCATCTACACTGGCATTTATGAGCATTAGGGCTTGTTCACACAATCGTATTTTATGTTCCAAGTGCTGTCGGTGAAAAAACAGATGGCACTCCGGTCAGTGTTATTCAATGGGGCAGTGCAGATGAGCCATTTTTTTGCACTGACCGAATCTGCATGTGAAAAAAATCGCAGCGTGCACTAGTTTCTTCTGTAATTGGATGAGTCTCACCCATATAGATAATGTCATGCGTATTATTCATATATTGTGTTATGTGAAATGTGAACTAGGTACTGCGGTTTTAGTGGATATTGTAAATAGACTGTGATATGGTAGTGTACAGGATAGGGTAGATATATAGATTATAATGTAGGACATAAAATAAGGACAATAAGCTTAGTACATACTGTTATAGGATAGTAAATGTAGTCAGCTGAACGTGTAGGATAGGATACAGTTGGCGTTTGGGACTAGCCCACAGTGGGAGGGGGTAGAGCTAGTGAAAAGCAGGTGCTTCCTGATAGGGAAGTACAGTAGCTAAGGTCAATTTCAGGTTGCAGTGGGCGAGCAGCTATCCTTCATAGCAGTAGAGACCTTACTAGAATCCCTGGCGGACATTCCTGCCACGTCTGGAGCTCAGGGCTCAGTATGGGCACTCTGAAGAAATGAAGGTAAGGGATCTCGGCCACTTTGTGGCACTTTCTCCCATCTCCCTACTGCATCTGTGGAGCTCAGCCACAGTGATGATGGGGTTCTTCTTTACCTCTCTCACCAAGGCTCTTCTCCCATGATTGCTCAGTTTGGCTGGACGACCAGGTCTAGGAGGACTTCTGGTGGCCCCAAACATCTTTCATTTAAGGATTATGGAGGCCACTGTGCCCTTAGGAATCTTGAGTACTGCAGAAATTCTTTTGTAATCTTGGCCAGATCTGTGCCTTGCCACAATTCTGTCTCTGAGCTCCTTGGCCAGTTCCTTTGACCTCATGATTCTCGTTTGGTCTGACATGCACTGTGAGCTGTGAGGTCTTATATAGACAGGTGTGTGCCTTTACAAATCAAGTCCTATCAGTTTAATTAAACACAGCTGGACTCCAATGAAGGAGTAGAACCATCTCAAAGAGGATCACAAGGAAATGGACAGCATGTGACTTAAATATGAGTGTCTGAGAAAGGGTCTGAATACTTATGACCATGTGATATTTCAGTTTTTCTTTTTTAGTAAATTTGCAAAAATTTCTACATTTCTGTTTTTTTCAGTCATGATGGGGTGCAGAGTGTACATTAGTGAGAAAAAAATGAACTTTTGTGATTTTACCAAATGGCGGCAATGAAACAAAGAGTGAAAAATTTAAAGGGGTCTGAATACTTTCCGTACCCATTGTATGTGTATTCTCTAATGAAGAGGTGGATTTGTGAACATATGAAGCCTGCAAAACATGGGCGAGCGGGGGCGTCAGTAATCCAATATTGTACCGAAACACTTCAGATTCATTCCTCAGTTCACAGATGCAATTTAATGTTAATCCCTCTGTCGGTAAGATATCACATTGTAACCTGATATACAAAAGACAGATTTTTGTTTTTACATTTTTCCTCAATGCAAATGGAACTTTTCTAAGTGAGATGAAGTTACAAAAGTTTAGTCCTGCTGTCGTGGATAAATAGATGAAGTAAGCTGTGCATTCCTCTACTCAGTGTATTCGCTGTACTTCGGGTCGGGCCTAAAAGTGTCACGCTATGTTGTGTGGTTATTAGTAGATCACAGGAGGAGGCGTCCTTGTGCTGCACCCTACAGAAACGAGCCCGAACCCATGAGAAAACACCAAGAAAGGCTGCCACTGAGAGGGAATGGGGATGTTTATTAAAAAAAAATAAATTGGTTTGTGTAGCCATGAATTTAGTATTTTTCCGTCTGTCGAATCAGGGGTTTTATTTTAAGCTGTGGTTTTTATTGTTACCATCTTGCGGTACGTGTGATTTTCTTATCTCGTTTTATTCTATTTTTTTGGGAGTTAAGCTACGCTCCCACGATGAGATTTTGGTCAGTTTCTGATGTTGCATATTTTCTGCACCCATTATGTAAAATAAGTTGCTGGCATTTTTTCAAAAATACGCAGCGTAAAAAAAACCTCATCGTAGGAATCATCATAGCCTTAAAATGACCAAAACATCGGTTCAGTCGGCTACGGATGCGATTCTGCAGGTCTTATTACACACGGACCATCTAGCACATTGACTTGCATTGGTCCTTGCGCTGTCCATTTTCTATTCATTTTGCCTATGGACAGCACATGGACATTTAATACAATAAGTCCTATATCTCATCTTTCATCTTTTTAACAGGGTTATCTACTGTAGTAGTGTGACTCCGGCCTATGCCTGAGCTTCACAGGAGGACTAAGATGGCAGCAACAGGGGGCGTTCAGCAGGCAACCGATGATCGCTCTGTTCTTATCTAGATATTCTAGCAAAAAAGGTTTATTCAAAGAAACCATGTATATGGGAACTGTTCTGAATCAATCTCAAAATGGAGACTTATGAAACTGGCTTTGTTGCCCATAGCAACCAACCACTGAGCAGCTTTCATTTAATTTTCTGCTCTGCAAACATGAAAGCTGGGCTGTGATTGGTTGCTGTAAGCTATAAACCAAATCTTTCTTTTAGGCACTTTTCATAAATCCTTTCCCCACCTGTCCTAAACTGCTGCTTGTATGTGTCTAATGTGAATTGTGCCTCTTCGAATTAAATACATATATTTTTAATATTTTATCTATAATACATATATCAACAGTTAAGTGAGTGGTGCAGTAATAGGATATTGAGGGCCTACTATGGGTCATCAATATCAGATCGATATCTTTGATCTTAAAAACTTCAGCGCCGACAGAAGCTGAGTGTAAACAGCGTATGGAGCTGGAATATCTCTGCTCCGCCACACAGCCGTTTAGTAGCCACTTCAGGGGGAGCTTCTATTCAGATGAGTGGTTGGGATGCTGACTGTCGGACCCCCACCAATCTGATGTCGATAATTCATTCTAAGGCCATGTTCACACGTTCAGTAATTGGTCAGTATTAGGTGAGTTTTTTACCTCAGGAGTGGGTGATAAATACAGAAGTGGTGACGGGTTTCTATTATACATTCCCTCTGATTGTTCATCTCCTCATTTTGGCTACAAATACTGATGTCAAATACTGAGCATGTGAACGCGGCCTAAAGGTCATCAATATTGGTGGAAAACCCCTTTAAGTATACATTTAAAGCACGCCGATACTAAAGAAGGAATAAGCCACAAGTAGCTAGAAAGACAGGGGGGACACTTATCATAACGTTTTTAAAGTTTTACTTTATTTTTTAGTTCGAGCCAAACTTTGTTGCGCAATTTACGACATTTAATTTTTCAGAAATGCCTAAGCTGAATTTATCAACGTTTTACCCCGTTTATTACGCTATTTTTTAGTAACTAGGCCACAACTTTAAAAAAAAAAAATTAGGAAAGGGTGTGTGGTTGACATATTTATGATGGCATTTCTGCATAAAAGTCCCAAAATAGCCAATAATTTTGGGACTTTTACCAGTCCTAGTGCCAGCCCTAATCTTAGTCATAGACCTTTACCATGATCCTAGTCATAGCTTTATTCCTAGTCCTATCCTTAGTTCTAGTCATAGCTCTAACCCTAGTTCTTAGTCCTAGCCATAGCCCTAACCCTAGTCCCTGCCATAGCCCTAACCTTAGATAATGTTGTAAAAAGTCTATAAAAACATTACATATATTATAACATTAATGGATTTTTTTTTTAAATTTGGGATAGCCCTCCCAGTAGATCACGATATTTCTTCTCACATCACAAAAGTATCAATAAGAGGCAGATAGTAGTGAGAACATGCAGTCTACCTGATTCAAAACTTTTATTGCCTATGCAGAGCACAGATGAGTTTACTATCAGCTACTGTGCTCCGCATAGGTAGAAACCAAGATGACAAAGTTCACCTTATCATACTGAGAACTTTGTCATCTTGTCAGATGCCTGGGGCTAACACATTGAGGCATCGTGGCTTCTAGAAGAAGTGGCTCAGTGCAATGGAGTCCTGGATAATTTGACAATAGAGTTCGGGGGAGGAGAGTGAAATTTTGGATCCCGATAGAATTAGGTGCCCAAGGCAACTGCTTCTGTGGCCCCCAAACTATGCCACTGCTTCCTGGGAGTGTAGCAGGGCTAACTATAAGTGTATGGGGGCCTTGAAAAATAATGGCAATTGTAGGTGGGGAGCCTATTGGAGATTTTGCACATAAGCTTCAGATTTTGCCTTTGATTGGAGCCTCTGTCCCAAAATGTGTCTTAAATGGCATATTAAATGCCAGAAAAAAATAGAATAACATATCAGTACAATGATGGACGTCACGCTGAAAATGTCGATAGAGTCTGCTTTGTGACAGATCCAGCCCCGCCTTCCCCCAAATGCAGATGTAGACATAGTCTTATGCGGTAAACCCCTTTAATAGTTTGCATAGTATTCCCCAATAATAAATCATTTTCAATACATTTGAAAAAAAAGCATCAGGGGTTCCAGAAATAGAAGCGTTAATTGCTTAATAACATGAGCTTCCTGATGTTATGGGAGAAACATTTATTGTAAAGAGCCATAGACATCTATTCAGAGTAAAATCAATCCACCTAAACTCTGCAAAATGGTCAATCAATAGAGAAAAATCCATCATATGCAAAGACCCAGTATTTGCAGTTGAGCGAATAGCTGTTTCCTGTTATTTCACAACAATGAACCTGTGCCAGCGGAGGCATTGATGCTGCTTTTTATGAGCAATACAGAATATATGGGGCTATTATTCGCCAGTGATTGCAGCAAAAATGAACATAATAGGAATGTAAACAAAAGATATAATACATAATTGTATTTATTTTAAAATGGTTGAAGACTTTCCTTACAGAGCCATCAAATCTTCTTCTACCACCCTCCAGTGTATTGTCAGCTCTTAATAAGCCTGGCAAGGAGCAGGATTCTGAAAGCAAGACTTGGATGCATCTCCCAGACTGTCGCACAAAGACCATTATGTTGACGATTGACTTGGAGCTCAATGGTTAAATCTAAATTAAATTCCGCTCTCGAGTTTTCTTTGTGACCTTGAGCGAGTCGCTATCTCTCCGCACCTCAGGCAAAAAAGATGAAATGATTGAGTCGGTTACTGGGCTCTCCCAGAGATAAAATGGTGACATCTTACTACAGAACACAGCAAAGGCCGAGTGTTTATGGTGCTTATTTTCAGCGGGATGTTTTTTGACATTCTTCTAAATTTTGGAAATGGACTGACAAATTTAGCAATTTTGTAATAAACTTTTGCTCATCAAGCAACTTCCACCAAAACTAAAACTGCTTAAGAGGTTGTAAAAATTGTGCAAAATTCCCAGTTGTTTAAACATTTTGTGTTTTGACACAATCCCGGCCAGCTCAGACAACAACTTTTTGAAAGGTGCTGTAAATTGAGACAAAAGGGTTCACCAGCCCTTGGCTACAATATATTTGTCATGATACTGTTGCAGGATATCCCGGGGCTAGGGCCCTCCTCCCTGTCCTGAAAGCAAGGGGCGTCCTAGCTATCCTTGCTCCCCAGATTACTTCTCAATCAATATCACCATTACACCCTGAACGGGAAACCACTGGGTAAATCTGACATGGAAAAGGACTTGGGGATCTTAGTTAATGATAAACTTACCTGGAGCAGCCAGTGCCAGGCAGCAGCTGCCAAAGCAAACAGGATCATGGAGTGCATTAAAACAGGTCTGGATACACATGATGAGAGCATTATACTGCCTCTGTACAAATCCCTGGTTAGACCGCACATGGAGTACTGTGTACAGTTTTGGGCACCGGTGCTCAGGAAGGATATAATGGAACTACAGCGAGTACAAAGGAGGGTGACAAAATTAATAAAGGGGACGGGGAACTACAATACCCTAAGAGATTAGCAAAATTAGGATTATTTAGTCTAGAAAAAAAAGACGACGGAGGGGAGATCTAATAACCATGTAAAAGTATATAAGGGGACAATACAAATATCTCTCCGAGGATCTGCTTATACCAAGGAATGCGACTGTCACAAGGGGGCATTCTCTGCATTTGGAGGAGAGAAGGTTTTTCCACCAACATAGAAGAGGATTCTTTACTATTAGAGCAGTGAAAATCTGGAATTCCTTGCCTGAGGAGGTGGTGATGGTGAACTCAGTCGAGGGGTTCGAGAGAGGCCTGGACGTCTTCCTGGAGCATAACAATATTTTGTCATATAGTTATTAAGTTCTTTAGAAGAACGTAGATCTGGGGATTTGTTCTGATGGAATATAGGCTGAACTGGATGGGCAAATGTCTTTTTTCGGCCTTGCTATGTTACTGTGTTACTAAATCAGACGTTATCTGTCCCATCCTCCACCCAGGAAGTGAGGCGCTGTAGTGTTAAAGAATACACAAACCAGACTAACAAAGGAAGACGTACAGGGATAAATGAAAATGCCAATAATGCAAATATGCACACACAAACAACAGAGTGGAACACCGGGAAGTAAAGGGAGGAAAAAACAAATAGGAGAGGATGAGGATATGCAAACAGACAAATAACCAAGCAACAGTCTTCTGAACAAAACTCCAAACGACTCCTCTAACAATGAACACCTCCATCTCCTGAACCAGAAAGTATGAAACTAACATTGGCAATCCCTGATTGCCAGAGTCAAGTATAAATAGCAGAGGTGAGTGGCCAACACTGAACAGCTGAGACCATCAAAAAAAGAAAGCTCCAGGAGCTATCAACTGAACAGATTAACCCTTGCACTGCTAGCAGAAACCTACACTATTTAATATGATGGTGAAGTGCTTCTAATTAGTGCAGGAGTACGAAAAATCAGACACCGCTGTCTTCTGGACCCTCGCTGTCGCAGTAAACATGTGACAATATTTCGCAGCAGTTGAAATTTGAGCCAA
The DNA here is from genome assembly GCF_039654945.1 of Dendrobates tinctorius. NCBI lineage: Eukaryota > Metazoa > Chordata > Amphibia > Anura > Dendrobatidae > Dendrobates > Dendrobates tinctorius. The sequence continues at coordinate 20,197,572 of NW_027361707.1, forward strand.
TTTCATGAAAAAGGTGCAGACCTCTTAATTAATAGGTTGTATCTTAAAGAGAATCTATCAGCAGGATCACCCCTCCAATGCAATCTAAATGGGCAAATAGGTCATAAAATGTTGAAATAAGTTGATATCTTTATTTCTGGGATCTGATGTTTTATTCATAGAATCTCTTTCCAGAGCTTATTTAAATTGAGAAGGGGTGTTACCAGTGTAAGATATGTAGATCAAGAGAGCAGACTGTCAGTCATTACATGTCTCATTCATGGAATGCCTCCTTTCACTTAAAATAAACTCTGGAGGCAGATTCTCGGGAAGATCTATGGCCAAAAAAAGCCAATCTTAATGAATCGAGTCCTTTGTGTTTCAATTGATCATCAATAAAGATATCAACTTGTTGTCTTTGAATGGAAGATGTAAAGGGCTTGTTTAAGCACAGACATTGTTTGCGTAATGCCAGGATGTTCTATTAATGTCTGGAGGCTCTGTAGGCATAAACCTTGCCAAAAGTAAAAATAGTCAATTTTTGACTATATAAGGCTGACATTGAGTGCAGTGAGGTCCATGAAATGCCAAAGATATTGCATATTCTAGAGAATTATTTAAAATACATAATGTAAAATATAGAAGATATAACCTGTGAATTTGCCATACATGTATGATGGACGTGGGCACTTACTGTTTGGAGAAATCTCAGAAGAAGCTGTTATACAGTCGGGACCCGAGTTAAATTTTTGTGATTTGAAGTAACTTTGATCGCAGCAGTTTAACCTCTTGGATGCCACTGCCTGTGGTCACAGTGACATTTAAGCGGTTGACCTGACGGGCAACACTCTATCACTGACCCATTTCCTCTCTCCCCCATTTCTGCCATGCTTGTACACCTATATAGTATACAACCTGCAGGTGGCAGAGCTTAATACTAGACCATCAATTTTACAAGTAATTTCAGATTCAAATCCCCTAGTGGGACTCATTAAAAGATGTACGGTTAAAAAATGTAAAAAAGTACGGTTAAAAAATGTAAAAATAATATCTGAATGCTTAATATGTTGAAATCATCCTCTTTTTCAAAGCATAAATAAAATTATCTAAAATAATACTTAAAAAACATATTTGTTACTGATCTGTGAATACAGTTGTGCTCAGAAGTTTACATACATTTTTGCTTTATTGGCTTTTTTTCAGAGAATATGAATGATAACACCAAACTTTATTCTCCACTCATGGTTAGTGGTTAGGTGAAGCCATTTATTGTCAAACTTTTTTAATCTTAATGGCAACCCAAAACATCCAAATGACCCTGATCAAAAGTTCACGTACCCTGGTGATTTTGGCCTGATAACATGCACAGAAGTTGACACAAATGGGTTTGAATGGCTACTAAAGGTAACATCCTCACCTGTGACCTGTTTGCTTGTAATCAGTATGTGTGCGTAAAAGCTGAGTGAGTTTTTGGGATCCAGAGAGACTCTTGCACCTTTCATCCAGCCAATGACATTTCTGGATTGTGAGTCAAGGGGAAAGCAAAAGAATCGTCAACGGATCTACGGGAAAAGATAGTTAAATTGTATAAAACTGGAAAGGGATGAAAAAAGATATCCAAGGAATTGATAATGCCAGTCAGCAGCGTTCAAACTGTGATTAACAAATGGAAAATCAGGGGCTCTGTAAAAATCACGGTGAGGTAGACCAACAAAAATGTCGTCCACAACTGCCAGGAAAATTGTTCGGGATGCAAAGAAAAACCAATAAATAACATCAGCTGAAATACAGGTATCTCTGAAAACTAGCAGTGTGGCTGTTTCAAGATGCACAATAAGGAAGCACTTGAAGAAAAATGGGCTTCATGGTCGAGTCGCCAGAAGAAAGCCCTAACTGCGCAAATGCCACAAAGTATCTCTCCTACAATACGCAAAACAGCACAGAGACAAGCCTCAAAACTTCTGGAACAAGGTAATTTGGAGTGATGAGACCAAAATAGCAGCACCAGATTTAGCACTCTACATTGCTACATAGTTAGTTATTTCTGACTTCAACCAGGCCAAAGGGGTCAATATGCTTTGCGCATCCATGACTTCACAATGTGTGATGCACATTGGCCTCTGAAGACCTGGTTGCAACCAGAAGTCTAGCATGAACAGGCCAAGAGATATGCGGTTTTTAACTGGGAAGAGAAGAGGCTGCTTCGAGGACTAACTGTTGCCGTTCATGTACAGTTCAGCCAGCTAATCACCATTTTGGTAAATCCATGCGAAACAGATTTACAAAAACCCACATTCTGAAAAATGCTGATTTTGGGGGGTTTGCTAATTAGGCTGGTTGGTGAACCCTTGGTGCGGTAAAGAGGCTCAGTCCACTGTTCTGCCCACCTGATTTACATTTCCCTGCCTCCCTCAAAGCTGACTGATGCTTGCCTTGAATGAACACTGTCTGCAGATAGAAGCTCAGTCCAGTCAGTGCTGTCAATAATCAGCGGAGGAGGTAGGGTATGCAAAATTTGTGGGCAGAGCAGTGAACTGAAATTCTTTGCTACACCAAGGGTGCACCAAGCACCCGAATTAGAAAATTTGATTAACCCCTTAATGTCCAATGACGGACACAGTCCGTCATCAGACATTTCCCCTGCTTTGATGAGGGCTCCGGCGCTGAGCCCGCATCAAAGCCGGGACATGTCAGCTGTTATGAACAGCTGACATGTGCCCGCAATAGGCGCGAGCGGAATCGTTGTCCGCCCGCTCCTATTAACTAGTTAAATGCCGCTGTCAAAGCTGACGGGGAATTAAATAGAATTTCCGGCCGCCGGGCCGGAAATGACGTCATCGCCGACCCCCGTCACGTGATCGGGGGTCGGCGTCACGTTGCCTGGACAACCAGAGGTCTCTATGAGACCTCTATGGTTGTTCCAGGCATAAGGCTTTCAGCGCCACCCGGTGGTCGGCGCTGAAAGCACAGCAGTAAATCTGCTACATATGGGCGATCTGCTCATCGTCCATTTGTAGCAGAGCCAATCGGGTTGCGCATGCTTCTAGCCTCCTATGAACAAAAAAAATCCTATCCTAAAAAAAAATGTTTAAAAATAAAAAAAAATTAAAAAAACCTAACAGTTCAAATCACCCCCCTTTCGCCCCAATCAAAATAAAACAGTAAAAAAAAAATCCCACATACACATATTAGGTATCGCCGCGTTCAGAATCGCCCGATCTATCAATAAAAAAAAGCATTAACCCGATCACTAAACGGCGTAGTGAGAAAAAAATTCAAAACGCCAGAATTACGTTTTTTTGGTCACCAAGACATTGCATTAAAATGCAATAACGGGCGATCAAAAGAATGTATCTGCACAAAAGTGGTGTCATTAAAAACGTCAGTCTGGCACAGAAAAAATAAGCCCTCACCCGACCCCAGATCATGAAAAATGGAGACGCTACGGGTCTCTGAAAATTGCGCAATTTTTTTTTTTTTTTTTTAGCAAACTTTGGAATTTTTTTTCACCACTTAGATAAAAGAGGACATAGACATGTTTGGTGTCTATGAACTCGTAATGACCTGGAGAATCATAATGGTAGGTCAGATTTAGCATCTAGTGAACCTAACAAAAAAGACAAGCAAAAACAAGTGTGGGATTGCACTTTTTTTGCAATTTCACCGCACTTGGAATTTTTTTCCCGTTTTCGAGTACACGATATGGTAAAACCAATGATGTCATTTAAAAGTACAACTCGTCCCGCAAAAAATAAGCCCTCACATGGCCATATAAACGGAAAATTAAAAAAGTTATGGCTCGGGAAAGAAGGGGAGGGAAAAATGAAAATGTAAAACCAAAAATACCCCTGGTCGTTAAGGGGTTAAACGTCAGATTCTGCAGAATGGAAATAGCATTTAGAACGCTAAATTTGCAATTTTTCTTTATAGATGCTATATCCCCTAACTTGTAATGTGTTTATTTTATACTGTCGGGCTGTCATACTCCTGTTATTGAGTTTTCTTACAAGTGGTATTTTTGGAATAACTAATGGGTAATTTTGTGCCTTTCCTTACCTTTCCTCTTGGATTGTCATGAGAAGCGCAAGATAACCATCTTAAAAAAATCTCATGATTTATTGATACTCTGTTGGGAGAGGTTTATGCTGTATGTGTTCACACATATTCCACCCAGTAGTGGTGATGTAGAATTGCAGCACGTCAAGGATTTTGATCGTATGCCACAATATTGTATTGAATTAGGATAGTGAAAAAAATTGGAATCCTTGGCCAAATTTGCAGTAGGGCAAGAGTGGTCACATCAAAGTGCTATTCATAGCTGTTCAATCCTGATCACTTGCTTGTAAAGATAAACAAGTTAGGCCACATTCAGACATCCAATGTTTTTGTACGATTGTACGAGTGCTGTCTTTAATTTTTCATGGAAAGCACTCGTACTCGTGTGATAGTCTAGGGGAATACCCACATCCGTTATTTTTTGCTTGGTCCGAGGAAGATTGTGAAAACGTGTTCGATTTTTATCTGGATGGGTCAAAGGGAGTTGATGGATCCATCAAAAAATTGGATCTAGTGTGGTAAGATTTTCATGGACTGTAACATAGTAGAAAGGTGGAGAACCTTTTTTGTTTCCTCCATGGGAAAAACTATTGAGACTTGGACCAAACTCTGACTAAAGTCTGATAAAGAGAATAATGGGTCCATTTTTCTCGTACGTTAGAAATCATAGTTGTTGGCAGACACTTGGGTGAAAAATTCAAAAAGAAGACGTTTATATGATGAGTACTTATATAACACAACAATTGGCCACCAGTAATTTGATTTGCGGACTGCCATTGATCTTGTGATCAAGGGTATCTGGTCTCCTTTTGCTACAGAGAGGGTCCTGCCATTGTCATGTATTTTCCATTTTAGTAAATTATGGATATGAATGAAGCCAAATGGTCAGTTTGTGCAATGCACCCACTCACTGGGTCCTCCAATGTGGGATGCACTCAGTGTAGTAGCCCTCTGCTCTAAGATAGTCCTGAAATGGAAACCCTCATGGGAAAGGACCGCGGTAAGGTGGAGAGTATGCACGTAAGGAGGCATGTCTATGTTATCGAGGTGGTTCTTGGGTGACATAGGGACATAGCCCTTTAGAAAACATAATCATGGAAATCAAAACATTATGTCAATCTTCCAAACAATTGCTTCCTCTGTAAAGAACATCAATGAGCACTTTCTAAAGTACCGTGACAATGAAACGCATTAACAATTCATCTTGACATGCATCTACCTACTGAGATCCTTTCTCAACTGCGTTACCAGGATGCCATTTAAAGAGAGAAGAAAACCACTTTGAAGTTCACTTGTAGATTTTATCAGATGGGCTGGAGTGCCACACTCTCTGTAGTTTGTCACTTGCTTTTGCTTTTCATGTACAGCTATAGGCTAACACAATCTCCTCCATGTCCCAGTGACAAGCGGCGGGGGCTCAGAACTAGAAGCTTTTAGGTGGATAGATTAGTAGCTAAGATTGGAAGGAACAAATGTGTTGTTCTCCATCATTATTCAGAAGATGAAAGGTGGGGGGGGGGATTTTTATAAGGTTAAAAGGAAAAGCTCAGTCAACAGGAGACCCCTTAAAAGCCCAAAATAGCCCTTGTTATATGAGGTTGTCAGGATAGGAGTCAAGACTATAACATAGACACAAGGACGGTAGATTGTAGAACCATCCGCTGCCTTTTTACATTAATAATGATTGAAGAGCAGACAATTATTAAACAAATCTAACCAGTAATGGAAATAATTGACAAGCCCTTGGGAACTCTTATAGTTAAATGATCACATATTTTCCGATGATCAATAGTTTCCAAATCACTTTATCTTAGCCCCAAAAAATCACTCCAAAATGCAACTGTGGAACAGCCGCAAGACATGGAGCACTGGGGACTAGAGCTTTTTCAAGCACGCCAAAGACGCTAGGTTTAACACCCGAGCATGGTCAGAAAACACCTTATCCACGCACGTTCGCTCATCACTAGTAGGATCCTATCCTGTTAGGTCATATATAGAAACCTAAGAGAGTCAGCGCTAGGCAGATCCATGCTGTGTCCACCGCTATGCAGGAGAAGCGCATGCCTCTACCCAGCGCTGCATACGCGGTCACTCTCTTATCCAGCTGTAGACTGATGATTGTCGAGTTGTAGCCTGAAATATCTTCTTATGTTCTGCATATTGCTACAAATAAAATTACATTCTTATCAATCACATCTGAGTGCCAGGTTTCTAGGTTTAAAGTTTATATAATTTTCCTACATTTTATATGTAGTCCTATGATTTTTTTATTAAAAACTGAAATATATTGCTTATACTGTATGTTCTAATATATATATATATATTTGTGAGGTGTTGACCTGCTTAGCTGCTTCTTCAGGTAGACACAGGAACACTTTGGTAGTGAAACACCTGGTGTATTAAAGTCAGCATACACCAGGACAGAGGTCAGGAAAAACAAAAACAGAGCCTTCCTGGCTTAACAGAAAACAAAAATAAACAAAGTTCAACAGAGACCCCTGGCAATGTCCTCCACTCCTCCTGGAGCCACATGGGAGTGCTTCCTCTCCCACTACACCACACAGACTGTCTCTCATGTCCAGGTATTTAACCAGGACCATGTGATGATCACATGATCATGACATTACTGCTAGTACACATGCCGGTGTCAGCTCTGCAGGAGGGGATACGGTGAGCACCCACCCTCCCACTCTATGGGTGCTCACATAAAACCAGCCCATGTACTGTATATCTTTAAATTAACCCTCTCAGCACGTAGCGTGCTGGAGTAAAAAATATTCTTAACCCCATTGAAAACCTCTAGAATGTAACCAAGAGGATGATGGATAGTCACAAGCCATCAAACAAAGAAGAACTGCTTACATTTTTGCACGAGAAGCAGTGTGGAAAGACTGGTGGAAAGCATGCCAAGACGCATGAAAGCTGTGATTTAAATCATGGTTATTCCACAAAATATTGATTTCAGAACTCTTCCTGAGTTAAAATATTAGTATTGTTGTTTCTAAATGATTATTAACTTGTTTTCTTTGCATTATTATTTGAGGTCTGAAAGCACTGTTTTTTTTTTTTTAATTTTGACCAATTTTCTTTGTCAGAAAAAACCCCACAAAATTTATTGCTTGGAAATTCGGAGACATGTTGTCAGAAGTTTATAGACTAAAAGAACAATTTGCCTTTTACTCAAAAATATTCCTATAAAGAGAAACATCAGACAAACTGAACATTTGAAAGGCGTCTCTTAATTTTTGCCAGAGCTGTATATATAAACTTCTGCTGTTCAATTGTAGCCTGGTATATTGTTCTCAGATATGATCCTGAGACTACACTAGTCCAGCTCCACCCCGGCCAGTTTCTCATCCCACCACTCCAAATGATTGACAGGTCTCTCACTCACTTATGTATAGAGAAAGACCTGTCAATCATTTTCTGCAGTGTCGGGAATATGCTCTGTAAAGCATATCTTCAATGAAACTGTCCTTTTTTAGACAATAATATACTTGGCTCCATATTTGCAGCCAGGCTTTGCTGCAGTTTGGGCAGCTGTCATGATCCAGGATGGGTTTTGTATCCTGTTTCTCTTTCCTGGTCTGATCATGTCAAGGGTTAACTTTTCCCTGCCTCGTTCTGGCGCCGGGCTGGCTATTTCTCTCCACTGCATCCTGCAGGCGGTGTCAGTTATAGTTTCTGCCTACGGCACGAGTAGCTGACTCTGTGTATACCCTGATTTGTCCTCCTGCTTTTGCTGACTTCCCTGTGTCTGTTTTGTTCCCCACTCCTCGTTCCGACTCAGTGTTTCCCTTTCATATTTAGGACTCCCTGGTATTTGACTCGGCTTGGGCCCTGACCTTCTTTTTGTCTCTTGTCTTTGGCATATCTGCTCCTGACTGGTACTGACCCATTTGCCTTGCTTCTGACTCTGTGTTTGTGTATTCCTTTGGTACTGCACTATAGACTAATATCGACTCGGCTTGTTTGACTATTCTGCTGCCACCTGCTGGTAGTCTCGCTGCTGCGCTGCAGGTGTGCTCTTGCTGTGTGCATTCCTCCCTCCACTCTATTGCCATCTAGTGGAGCTTGCATATACCTGCTTAGCAGCAGCATGAATCACCTGATAGATTCTCTTTAAATGAGTGCAGTACAATACTACTTTTTATGGCTGTTTTCACATATATAACAGTTTATCACATGGTTGGTTGCCCATGTTCTACTAGGACCCAAATCTTTATTACAAAGTTTGTATACAGCAATCAATAGATAGTGGCAGTATTTTTCCAATTGCAACCAAAACAATTGGAGGTGAAGCATTTACACTACACCACTATAGAAAAACATACCGGGAGCACTGGGATTGCATTGTCTGCCAGTCATTATGGTACAATGAGACCCTCAGCTGGAAAATGTCTTATCTCTACAGCAGGGACATTTCAGACTATGATGAATAAACATCTTATAGATTTTGTGTAGATTGCTTCAGTGCAGGTGAATTTCGGGACATTGTTAGGGTGGTTTCACATTAGCGTTCTTGTGCGCAGCGTTTGCGGCGCATCCATGAGCATGTGTCATGTGCCCCTATCTTTAACATGGGGGGCGCATGGTCTTGCGTTTGCACACGTTCATATGCGTTTTCGTGCGCATGCGTTTTTTTTGTTCGTGTGTGCCTTTGCACTCCAGACGCAACATGTTGCATTTTTGGGTGCGCCGAAATTTGTCAAAAAAATGCATGCGCACGGAATGCGACAAAAACGCATTACAGTCTATGGGAATGCAGGCGTGCGCAGGTTTTGATGAACATGCGTTTTTGTTGTAACAATGTGTAGCCACTGGGTTTACCCATAAAGAACGAATGCGCCTAAAAAACGCAAGCAAACGCATGCAAAAACGTATGATGCATTTTTTTGCATGCGCACGATGCGCTGCGCACAAAAGCGCTAATGTGAAACCAGCCTTATAGCCCCATTCACGCCGAGGCTACACATTTCACATGCTCTGGTACCATCCATCATATACTGATTTATATTGCGTTGCATGTGAATCTCTTCAGTCTCTTGAAAATAACTCCAGTCAAGCAAGTAATTTTTTGTTTTAATTATTACTTATTTTATAGGATTTTTTAATTATAGGACTTTTTTTCACACTAAACTTTATCAGCCATGCACTAGAGGCAAATCTAGCATGCCAAAACTGCAAAAAACAACGCAAGGAAAACATGCTTTTTTCTGCAGATTCTTTCCTGCCAAGAGGTCAGGTTTTCCTGATTGAAAAAAAAGCACTGAAAAAAAAGCACTGAAAAAAACGCCTAGTGTGAACTTACCCTAAGTGTGTAGTTTTTATGCGCACACCAGAGTTCAGGGTCCTATGGAAATGGGGAGCAAGGCATTTCCCCTAAGCACAGCCAGAATTAGGGTGCCTGAGGTCTCCGCTTCCCTGTTCCCTCCTTCTAGTCTGTGTTGTTTTTAGCTCTAGCAGCTGGCTGTTGTAACTTGATGCAGGTAGCAGTTCTCTCTGGACAGACAAGAAAGGGAGGGTACAGAATTTACATAGGGAGTCTGTTTTTTTGCTCAACATCACCCCAATCTGCTGGTGGAATGTCCCAGTTCCTCAGTAGTGGTGAAAAAAATTCCAAGCAGGAGCTCTGCCATAGTCTTGTACGAGTTTCAGGATTCCACAAGGCTCTCAGTTAAATAAGGCTCCTTATAGTACATACTGTACCATGCTTCCAGAATACGTCTATGCATATTTAGTTCGCTGAGGCATGCTTAGTTTTTTGGCACAGAATTAAACAGAGAAGTTTGGTGTCAAGAAGAGCATAAACGTGAGCGTAACGACCTCAGTCACAGAGGTCGCGACTAGGCCTGTGAGGGTGAGGGGCCTGCCGATTCCCACACAAACTTCAACTGGATGTGCGTAATCGGTCACACATTCAATTGAAGTGCATTGCGGCAAACAAACCCGTCAAATCCGTGCGTAGCTATACACGCTGCCGGACAATCATAGGTCAACAGCTGACATCGGTGTGCACGTGACTGAGGGTGCATGGTGGTGATGTCATGCGCTCCTGTCGCTTGTACGCCAAAGTCAGAAGGGGACGCCAAGCGGCGAGGGAGTGGATGGGAGGTGAGTATAATTCTTCATTATTTTCTATGCATTAAAGAACAGGGAACATAAACCAGGATAGGGGATATACTGTATATACCAGGACAGGGAACATACATACCAGTATGGGGGATATACACTCACTGGCCACTTTATTAGGTACACCTGTCCAACTGTGTGTTAAGACTTAATTTCTAATCAGCCAATCACATGGCGGCAACTCAGTGCATTTAGGCATGTAGACATGGTCAAGACAATCTCCTGCAGTTCAAACCGAGCATCAGTATGGGGAAGAAAGGTGATTTGAGTGCCTTTGAACGTGGCATGATTGTTGGTGCCAGAAGGGCTGGTCTGAGAATTTCAGAAACTGCTGATCTACTGGGATTTTCACGCACAACCATCTCTAGGGTTTACAGAGAATGGTCCGAAAAAGTAAAAAAATCCAGTGAGCGGCAGTTCTGTGGCCGGAAATGCCTTGTTGATGCCAGAGGTCAGAGGAGAATGGGCAGACTGGTTCGAGCTGATAGAAAGGCAACAGTGACTCAAATTGCCACCCGTTACAACCAAGGTAGGCAGAAGAGCATCTCTGAACGCACAGTGCGTCGAACTTTGAGGCAGATGGGCTACAGCAGCAGAAGACCACACTGGGTACCACTCCTCTCAGCTAAGAACAGGAAACTGAGGCTACAATTTGCACAAGCTCATCGAAATTGGACAGTAGAAGATTGGAAAAACGTTGCCTGGTCTGATGAGTCTCGATTTCTGCTGCGACATTCGGATGGTAGGGTCAGAATTTGGCGTAAACAACATGAAAGCATGGATCCATCCTGCCTTGTATCAACGGTTCAGGCTGGTGGTGGTGGTGTCATGGTGTGGGGAATTTTTTCTGGGCACTCTTTGGGCCCCTTGGTACCAATTGAGCATCGTTGCAACGCCACAGCCTACCTGAGTATTGTTGCTGACCATGTCCATCCCTTTATGACCACAATGTACCCAACATCTGATGGCTACTTTCAGCAGGATAATGCGCCATGTCATAAAGCTCGAATCATCTCAGATTGATTTCTTGAACATGACAATGAGTTTACTGTACTCAAATGGCCTCCTCAGTCACCAGATCTCAATCCAATAGAGCATCTTTGGGATGTGGTGGAACGGGAGATTCGCATCAGGGATGTGCAGCCGACAAATCTGCGCCAACTGTGTGATGCCATCATGTCAATATGGTCCAAAATCTCTGAGGAATGCTTCCAGCACCTTGTTGAATCTCTGCCACGAAGAATTGAGGCAGTTCTGAAGGCAAAAGGGGGTCCAACCCCTTACTAGCATGGTGTACCTAATAAAGTGGCCAGTGAGTGTATAACAGCATGGGGGCCAGTATAAGTGGCATATATATTGCAGGATGGGGATATATAAACCAGGATGGGGCCAGGAGGTGGAACAGTGGGGGAAATAAGTATTTGATCCCTTGCTGATTTTGTAAGTTTTCCCACTGACAAAGACATGAACAATCTATAATTTTAAGGGTAGGTTAATTTTAACATTGAGAGATAGAATATCAAAAATAAAATCTAGAAAATCACGTTGTATAAATTATAAATTTTGTAGTTGATGATGAGGTTTGCGCACATGTCAGGATGAATTTTGGTCCACTCCACTTGCAGATCATCTCTAAATCATTACGATTTTGAGGCTGTCGCTTGGCAACTTGGAGCTTCAACTCCCTCCATAAGTTTTCTAAGGGACTAAGGTCTGGAGACTGGCTAGGCCACTCCATGACCTTAACGTGATTCTTTTTGAGCCACTCCTTTTTTGCCTTGGCTGTAAGTTTTGGGTCATTGTCTTGCTGGAAGACCCAGCCATGACCCATATTTTAAAGTCCTGGCGGAGGTAAGGAGGTTGTCACTCAAGATTTTATGGTACATGGCTCCATCCATTCTCCCACTGATGCAGTGAAGAAGTCCTGTGCCCTTAGCAGAGAACTACCCCCAAAATATGTTTCCACCTCCATGCTTGACAGTGGGGACGGTGTTTTTTTGGTCATAGGCAGCATTTCTCTTCCCAAACACAGCGAGTTGAATTAATGCCAAAGAGCTCAATTTTTTGTCTCATCTGACCACAGCACCTTCTCCCAATCATTTACAGAATCATCCAGGTGTTCACTGGCAAACTTCAGACAGGCCTGCACAAGTGCCTTCTTGAGCAGGGGTACCTTGTGGGCACTGCAGGATTTTAAACCTTTACGGTGTAATGTGTTACCAATGGTTTTCTTGGTGACTGTGGTCCCAGCAGCCTGGAAATCATTAACAAGTTCCCCCTGTGCAGTTTTAGCTGATCTAGCACCTTCCTTATGATCAAGGATACCCCACAAGAGGAGATTTTACATGGTGCTCCAGATCGATGTCGATTGATAGTCATTTTGTATTTCTTCCATTTTCTTACTATTGCACCAACAGTTGTCTCCTTCTCACCCAGCGACTTACTTATGGTTTTGTAGCCCATTCCAGCTTTGTGCAGGACATCCTTATAAAGCTCTTTGATCTTGCCCATGTTATAGAGGATAGAGTCTGACTGATTAGTTGAGTGTGTGACAGGAGTCTTTTATAAAGGTGACTATGTAAGACAGCTGTCTTGCTGCAGATAACGAGTTGATTAGAAGCGTCTAACTGGTCTGTAGGAGCCAGAACTCTTAGTGGTTGGTAGGGGATCAAATACTTATTTCTCACTGCAAAATGCAAATAAATTTATACAACGTGATTTTCTAGATTTTATTTTTGATATTCTATCTCTCAATGTTAAAATTAACCTACCCTTAAAATTATAGACTGTTCATGTTTTGGCAGTGGGAAAACTTACAAAATCAGCAAGGGATCAAATACTTATTTCCCCCACTGTATATATATATATATATATATACCAGGATGGGGCTAGGATGAGGGACGTATGTGGATATCTATATATATATATATATATATATATATATATATATATATATATCCAGCCAAACCAGTTATGAAATAATTTCGATAAAAAGAATTGAGTTGTGTGAGACGTTTGCTTCTCATTGACATTTTGGAGCTTTCATAAAAAAGTGCTCTCCAAACGGAATGGGGTTGTGATTTAATCATGTTTGTTTGTGCGCTGATAATGTTTTCTAACATCCCATTACATAAGCTGATTTCAATGTACCTAATTTTCAATTTAACGTACTGAACAAGCTCGTTAACTGGGTTTGATTCTTTGAAAGATCAGAATCAGGATGACTAACAAATGAAAACAAATTAGGAGTGGGGCGCGGAGGAGATGAGCGATGCCAAATCTTTGTTGCAAAGTTTCGAAGCTAAAGCCAGTCCACTGCCACTATAATGTTATATATTACATACGTGCTGGGGTAACAATACGGATGTGTTCTTTACCTTTTTTTCTTTGCTCAATAAATTCCAATGTACAGATTATGAGCTTTCTAAAAATACATTATTGTGATTATTGTGATACATTTCCAAACTGGACAGGATCACCTGTCACCTGGTTTTTACTAAATCTTTATCTTGCCAAACAAACACAGCCCCCAGTTTACCGCGATTGTTGTTGTAACATTCAGCCTGTTAGTCATATAAAGGTACCCTAAGGGTATGTGCACATGCTGCGGAGTCTGCTGCCGATCCGCAGCGGATTTGGCCCTGTGGATCCGCAGCAGATCTGCAAGCAATGTACAGTACCATGTTAGCCAATAGGATTTCAAATCCGCAGTGCCCACGGTGCGGATTTTTCCGCGCGGATTTGCTGCGGTTTTAAATCCGCAGCATGTCAATTCTGTCTGCGGATTCCACAGCGGTTTGACACCTGCTCCATTACCAGATGTCAAACCGCAGGGGAAAACCGCTGGTAAATCCGCAGGTCACTTTACCTGCGATTTTACCTGAAAATCCGCACGGAAAAATCTGCAGGTGAATCCGCACTGTGTGCACTCATCCTCAGGGCTCATGCGTATGTCCGATTTTTCCAAATAACAGAATATTCTGATCAGACTTTGATCAGAGTTTGGCCCCAGTGACATCCAAAGTTCCTCCAACTTCTCCAGTCTGTTAAAATCAGACCGCATTCGAATGAGACCCGCGCCCGGTCCCATTTTTTCACGGACTCACTGACTTTCATTGCATATGTATTTGACCCTCTGATCAAAATCGGACATGTCTCCACGATTTTACGCAGACCGCTTTATCAGCAAAAAATCAAGGACGTGTGAGTGGCCCCATAGACTATCGCAGGTGCCAGTGCTATCCTTGAAAAACACAGATAGTACTTGTATGTGAAAATCAGATGTGTGAATGAGTCCTAAAGAAATCTTGTTGTGGGAATAATTCTTACACTATCTTGACAATGCCGAGGCCCAGTGTCAGACTGAAGAATAGTGGGCCCATCAGAGGATTTGATTCTGAGGTCCAACCTTTCTCCACCCCTCAAGGTTTGCACTATGAAGCTCCTGAAGAAGAAGCCAGGGCCCACTGGAGAATTCTCTGGTTCTCTGGTGGGCCGGTCCAACTCTGCCGAGGCCCACTCCCACAGTGCACTGTCTATAATTCTGTTGTGTTCTGCTGAGTTCCTACAGATATGTCCTTTCTTAATAGGAATAACTGTCTCAATGTCAGGCAGCAGCTGCAAAAGCCAATAAGGTTTATATTCTATTTGTATTATTATTTGTATTATAACCCCTCTTCTTCAGTATGGGATCCCTACTTAGGTTTTTGGTTCCACACTGTAAATGAAAAATGTAGTAAAGCTAATGTCAATTCTGTTATAATGAAAGTTTAGATAAGTTGAGCTTGTTCAGCTTAGGCCTGTTTCACACTTACGTTTTTCCTGTGCGTTGGCAGCCGGTAAAATGGCGGATAAGGGATCCGTGGGCGATGAAACACCAACGGGAGCCACCGGACCGTTGGTGCGCCGGGATCCGCCGAAATGTGAATTTTAAAGGAACCGCGCATGGAAAAAAAAAATTAATACAGGCGATGTAGCGGTATTCGGGAGCCGGCATCTCGCGGGGATTAGAGGAGAGATCCCGCGGCGACTGGGCATTGGCGCGGGAATTGTAGGAAGTCGCGGGGAGAGATCTGTCGCGGGAATTGGAGGAAGTCGCGGGGACAGGTCACGGCAATTGGAGGATAACGCGGGGAGAGAATATGTCGCGGGAAGAGATCCCGCGGGGACTGGGTGATGTCGCGAGGAGAGATGTCGTTGTCGGGTAATGTCGCGGGAGATTTGTGGCCGCGGTAAGGAGAGAGAGAGATTTTTTCCAGCAGCCGGGCAGGATTTAGGGTTAAATATGTAGCGAAAGGCAAGAATGCGGATCCGGCAACAAAAAAACATTGCATTGTCCGTCCGGTGATGCCAGCGGACGCAAGAATTATGGCGTATACGCAAAAATACGCATGCAACGGACGACAATCAGTCAAAATCCGCCGATAATGCAAGTCAATGTGGAAAAAAACGGATCCGCCAAGAAAAATGGCGGATCTGTTTTTTTTGCAAAACGGCGGATTTTGACTGATGGTGAAAAACGGATGTGTGAAACAGGCCTTAGACAAAAGATGACTCATTTACATGTAAAGAAATAAATGTGTGGTCAATACAAAGGCCTGGCATGTGATTTATTCTCTCCAAGAAACCTACATAGGACCGGGGCACTCATTACGGGTAGAAGAGAGGCGACTCTAGCAGCTAAATAGGAAAGGGTTCTTTACAGTTAGAGCAGTTAGACTGGAAAAGGTAGTAATGGCAGTCATTGTGACAGCTTTTATAAAATGATTTTCTCAAAACAAATAGCAATGTGGGTTCTAAATAATCTAGCGATAGAGAATATAGAACTGGTGGAGAAAGGGTGAGCTTGATGGAGCCATGTCTTATTTCAACCTACATAAATGCATAACTATGAACCTGTCAGGACAGTTTTACAGCTTAAAGGGGCTTATCTAAGTTTGACACAAAAATCTGCAGTCACTTTATGTGACTGCAGACTTGTGAATTCTTGCAGCAAGCACAGCCAGCAGTAAGATCAGGTGGTTTTGTGACTGCAAATATGCGATATGCATACTCCTGGCCACATTCTGACTAGAAGTGCACATCCTGTATTGAGCGAGGTCATCCACGTCTAGTCGGAATGTGGCACTGTTGGTCAAAGAGTGACTGCAGACTGCCCCTTTTAACTAGAGATATGTCTGTATTGATTCTTGTCTGGTAGTAATCTAATGTTTCTTTTTGAGAAAACGTTAGCTTTGTAGTCAATGCAAAATGATATGATTGTTTATTGATGCCATGTTGTTGTATTCCAAGTGTATGGAGATCACCCAATACACTTTCAAGCTGATTTACAAGTGGTTTCAATGATTACTTTTTCTAATAGCAGCTGTACCACAAGTTTCAGTAGTAAAATCATGTTCATTAAAAATAAATAGTTAATTGTGAGATCCTCTGCCAGCAGTTGGTTTTTCTATGTGTCTACTGTATGTAGCCATTTAATGGTTGTGATAAAAATTGTTCCCTTTCAAGGGTTTTTTATCATGTCACAATAATGTATTGAATTTATATAAATGAGAATCATAGAATCCTAGAATGTTAGAGTTGGAAGAGACTTCCAGGGTCATCGTGGCCAACCCCCTGCTCAATGCAGGATTCACTAAACCATCTCAGGCTAGTTTCACACTAGCTTATTTTCCACGCAGCGCTCGGCGCCGCTAAGCCCCGCCCCCTGCCGGCTCCCTGCCCGCCCCATTCGGTCATCGCCGCCTACTATCTAATAAGCTAGTGTGAAACTAGCCTTAGACAGATGTTTATCATAGCCTCTGTTTGAAGACTTCCATTGAAGGAGAACACACCACCACCTCTTGTGGCAGCCTGTTCCACTCATTGATCGCCCTCACTGTCAAAACGTTTTTTTCTAATATCTAATCTATATTTTCTCCCTTTTAGTTTCATTCCATTGCTTCTTGTGTTTCCATGTGCAATTGAGAATAATGATGGCCCCTCTACACTGTGACATCCCTTCAGATATTTGTAGACAGCTATTTAAGTTTCCACTATGCCTTCTTTTATGCAAGCCAAACATTCCCAGATCCTTTAACCGTTCCTCATAGGACATACTTTGCAGTCCACTCATGATCCTCGTAACTCTTCTCTGAACTTGCTCCAGTTCCTCAATGTCTTTTTAAAAATGTGGTTCCCAGGATTGGACACAGCATTCTAGATGAGACCTAACCAAGGTGGAGTAGAAGGGGATAATTACTTTACATGATCTAGACTCTATGCTTCTCTTAATACATCCTAGAACTGTGTTTGTCTTTTTTGCTCCTGCCTCACACTGTTGACTCATGTGCAGTCTTTTTCACACGTGCTGTTGCTTAGTTCTATTCCTCCCATTCTGTAGATGTAATTTTTGGTTTTCTTGCCCAGATGTAGAATCCTGCATTTCTTCTTGTTAAATTCCATTGTTCCAGCTTATCTAGATCCTTCTGAATCCTTTCTCTGTCTTCTCTAGTGTTAGCTATCCCTCCCATCTTTTCATCATCAGCAAATTTGATTAGTTTACCTTCAGTTCCCTTACCTAGATCATTTATGAAAATGTTGAACAACACTGGGGCCAGGACAGAGCCTTTTGATACCCCGCTTGAAACACTCTTCCAGTGTGATCACTGAGCCAGTTATGAATTCACCTTAGCGTAGCATTGTCAATCCCATACTTGGTCATTTTTTCAGTAAGAATAGTACGAGATACTCTATCAAATGCTTTGCTGAAGTTGAGATATACTATCTCTACCGCATTTCCCTGTTACACCCAGTCAGTGATTCCATCATACTGTAGAAGGAAATTAGATTAGTCTGGCATGACCAAGTACTTGCATACATGTTGTTTAATAATTTGTTCAAA
The DNA here is from genome assembly GCF_039654945.1 of Dendrobates tinctorius. Classification (NCBI taxonomy): domain Eukaryota; kingdom Metazoa; phylum Chordata; class Amphibia; order Anura; family Dendrobatidae; genus Dendrobates; species Dendrobates tinctorius. Next base: position 20,215,621 of record NW_027361707.1, read on the forward strand.
GATCTTTCCTGGTATAGAAGTAAGGCTCAATGGCCTGTAATTTCCTGGCTCCATCTTCTTTCCTTTTTTGAAGATAAGGACAACATTTGCCCTTCTCCAATCTTCTGGGACTTCTCCTGTTCTCCAGGATTTTTCAAAGATTCTGACCAGTGGTTCTGCAATGTCCTCTGCTCTCTCTACCCTAGGATGTAATTCATCAGGAGATTTAAATTAATTTAAATTAGCCAATTGTTCCCTCGCCATCTCTCTGTTTATGGATAGAGTGAATTCTTTTATTCCTTCGATAGCTCGGTGAAGATCAATTGAAGTCCTTAATGATATGATCGAGAAGGACCCCCCCATCCCATATAGCTCCTTTCCTGTGGCTACAATACGTGTTCGTTTTTGCATAAGGACACTATATAAGATTCATCACTCAATTGTACGGCTCCCGCATTAGTTTTTCTTGCGTTACAATCATTCAAATTGATAAAATACATTTTAAATAAAAAAAAAACCCTTGTCACAGCCTACTGCGATAAAGAAGCGCTCATCTGTCTCTATTTGTCACCGAGGCTTTTTATCACACGTTCATTCATCCATTGTGGATGTGATTATGTGATGGAGAAGTCAGCTCCTGTGGTGTTTTGTTGACAGTTGAGCAATTCCAAAATCAAATCATAGTTACATGTTCATATACGTTTATTATGGCGGAAGCATGAGGGGACGGTGATTTATTTTCTGTACGACTCTCAACGGGATATTTGCTCAGCTGTCCTTCAATTAGGAGATCAGCAATGGAGACTGTGATGTCTAGATGGAGCGTGGGTAATTCAACTCTTACATTACGATAATTCATTATGCTATCAGCACCATTGCTTCTGGTCATCAATCAGAATTTGTCCCCCATGATTTTTTACCCCTTCACTACCCGTCGATTTTCCATTTTTGTTTTTTTCTTCACTTCTTCCAAGAGCCATAACTTTTTTTTCCTTTTTTTCATCAATATAGCCGTATGAGGGCTTCTTTATGAGGAACCAGTTGTACTTTTGAAGGACACCATTTATTTTACCATATAGTGAACTGGAAAAGTGGAATAAAATTCCAAGTGCCTTGAAATTGCAAAAAAAAAAGTGCAATTCCACAATTGTTTTTGGGGTATTTTATTTACCATGGTCACTATATCATAAAACTGACCTGGCAATATAATTCTCCAGGTCAGCACGAGTACACAGATACCAGACATGTATAGTTTTGTTTATTTAGATGCTAAAAAAAACTAGGAAATTAAAAAAATAAAAATTTTGCTTTTGTTGCCATTTTCTAAGATCCGTAATTTTTCAGGATCTTGCGCTGTGTGACCGCTTAGTTTTTGTGATCTGAGCTTATGATGTTTTTTGTATACCATTTCGGGATAGTTACGATCTTTTGATCGCCTGTTATTACATTTACCAAAAAAACATAATTCTGTCGTTTTTAATTTTTCTTTTGTTACGCCATTTACCAATTGGATTAATTTTTCTTAAATTTTGATAGATCGGACATTTATGAAATCGGTGATGCCAGATATGTGTATGCTTTTTTTTTTTGTTTTATTTTTAATCAGGCAAAAGTGGGGTGATTTGAACTTTTGTGAGTTTTTTATCGTTTCATATTTTTAAAAACTTTTTTTTTCTACTTTATATGGAACTTCATTGTTCCTTTAGGAGGCTTGAAACTGCGATCATCTGATTGCTTGTGCTATACATGAGCTGGCGTTCACAGGAGGATCATAATGACAGGCACAGGGGTCATTAGCAGACCCCTGGCCATCATGACAACCCATTAGTTCCCCCACGATCACATGACAGGGGCAGCGATGGGCGGGATGAATGATGCATTTCCTGCCAGCTCGTGTTAAAAGCTGCTGTTAGTGATCACTGCTAGCGGCATTTATTTGGTTAACAATTAGGCTGTTAGAAGCACTTGGTGGCTAATTAAATCAGCCATCATGTGCAGGGAAAGATGCTTGGAGAGAAGCCACATTGACGTTCCTCAGACTAGCCACCTGAGACGCATAGTCCATGGTTGGCTTTTCAGAATAATACAAAAACAATACCACAGCCAGTGTATGATTCCTGCTGCCCGTATGAATCTCCTGCCACGTTGCCTTTAAATGGAATCTGTCACCAGGTTTTTGCTGCCTCATCTGAGAACAGCATACTGTAGGGGCAGAGTCCAAACGACGTATCGCTTACTACGCTGCATGCTGTCATTTTGAAATCCCAGTTTTCTCTGCTGCGGATCTAGCAGAGCTCTGAATGCTGAGCCCTGTATAACCCCGCCCTCATCTCTGATTGGCAGCTCATGTTCTGCCATTTTACAGTGGACACAGAAAGCTGCCAATCAGTGGTGGGGCCAAGGTTATGCAGCACTCATAAATATACTTGACTACCTGGCAGCAGATTTACTAGTCCTCTAGTGATAATCTCCTGCTGATAAAACAGTGATTTTATCAAAGCTACAGCAAGCAAGCCAGTAAGTGACACATCACTGGAATCAGGGTCTCTGTCTCTACTAAACGATGCTCTCAGATTAAGTCGTAAAAACCTGGTAACATATCTCTTTAACAACAGATTATTACGTACAGAACTTTCCCTTAAATTGGTCAAGAACTTCAATTTCATGCGATACAAAAATCAATGCAGTACGATGACATGCCAAACTGATCGAAGCCTACAGTTCACATCACAACACTGGCTGGCTACATACAGACACATGAACATAAATATCTCCCGATAGAGTATTGAAGCCATTGATGATCGGTGCCTGTGATAATCCATCAATGTATGATCAGTCGGGGGTCCAGCCCTCTGGACCACTACTGGTATTTGGAGAATAGTTCTGTAATGTAGCATTCAATGGATTGGGGTGAAATCACGGGGGGGGGGGCAATCCCCTTAATAAGCATAGCATCAGTAGTAAACACAGCTGTATCTAAAGGTCGGCGGCCTTCCTGCCTTTATTGTACCGGTTGCCTATCCCACAGGTCCAGTGCTGTTCCTTATATTAAGGTCAGACATTGCATATTTGGATGGCCATGAAGAGCAATATTTTCAAATTGCCTGTTAATCAAATTTAACCTCCCAGCCGATTGTCACCAACACAAGCTTTTCTGGGCAAAACCAAATTGCACAGTTTGGCGGCAAGGCTACCACCATGTCTATTCTTACCCTTAACAAACCCTATAATTGCTGGATTTTAACATCATTATGCTTTTTAACTGATCTCAATCAAAGATCAGAGAGGAATATAAACTATTACAGTGTTACACAGGGGTGTACATACTATACAACTATTTGCATACTATACAATTACACAGTGGATAATAATTTTCCATACAAGGGGCACAATTGCAGAGTAATGGGCCCATCGTCTGTTTTTGCCTAGGGCCCATCTGCTGCTGCTTGTGTCCTCCGCTGTTTTACAGGTTACCATGTATTACAGTAGCGGTGTGATATACAACTTCACCCAGTCTTGTCTTCTTTACAAATCTGAAAGCAGCAGACATACACTTCACATAGACCATACATAGCCCTTCATTATTCACCCACTCCTATATTTTTCTCTATTTTTACTAAGAAGAGAAAAATATCATGTATCTCTCCCGCACCTGCCAGCTGGCTGCTACCTCCGCTTATTGCTTAAGTGCCTAAGTGTCTTCACACACCAACACAAAATTGCTAATTGCAGCGGAAACTATTTGGATAGTCAGAACCGTTCAGGAAACAAATTATCTGTAATGTTTAGACAACAGTTCGATTCAGTTTCTAAATTGCTCATCCATGAAAGGCTCCATCTTGTGCAATAAGCACAATCCCCTGACCTTTATTTCTCAGTTTTCCTCCAAGTTTAATGCTCATTATCAGTCATTGCTAAACAAGATATAGGGAAGGTGCGGCAAGTGTCTAGTCTGATTACTAATCTACAAGACATGCAAGGAATGCTACCTGCTTGGGAGGCATCCTGCACTCTGGCGAGGCACTCAATATTTTGGGACTGCAACGATTCCCTGTGATTTTCCCACAAACTCCTAGAAAAAGACTGTCCTGTTTTTTCCATGAGCTCCTAGAGAAAGGCTGTGAGTCCTGCTTCTCCTGCCGTCTTATTGAGAAAGGCTGTGAGTCCTGTTTTTCCCACAAACTCCTAGAAAAAGACTGTCCCATTTTTCCCACAAGCTCCAAGAGAGAGGCTGTGAGTCCTGTTTCTCCTGCCATCACATTGAGAAAGGCTGAGAGTCCTGAATTTCTCACAAACTCCTAGAAAAAGACTGTCCCATTTTTCCCACAAACTCATAGAGAAAGGCTGTGAGTCCTGTTCTCCTGCCATCACATTGGGAAAGGCTGAGAGTCCTGAATTTCCCACAAACTCCTAGAAAAAGACTGTCCCATTTTTCCCACAAACTCATAGAGAAAGGCTGTGAGTCCTGATTCTACTGCCCTCTCACTGAGAAAGGCTGTGAGTCCTGTTTTTCCCACAAACTCCTAGAGACAGGCTGTGATTACTGCTTTTCCCACAAACTCATAGAGAATGGCTGTGAGTCCTGCTTCACCTGCTGTGAGACATGCTTCTCCCACTCACACACAGTGATTGATAGCTCTCCCATAATATAAGCTCATACCAGTAGATCTATCAACCTCTGCGTGTATGAGGAAACAAGCAGTGTGCACAGGTTTTCTCTGAGTACGTGAGAGAATCAGGACTCACAGGCTTTCTCTTTGAGTAGGTGGGAGAATAAGGACTCACAGGCTTTGTCTGTGAGTAGACGAGAGAATCAGGACTCTCAGTCTTTCTCTCTGAGTAGACGGGAGAATCAGGACTCAAAGGCTTTCTTTCTGAGTAAGGCTAGTTTCACACTAGCGTTTATGAGCGCAGCGACGGCCTGCGCACGGCCGCCGCTAAGCCCCGCCCCCTGCCACGCCACGCCTGTAGCTCCGCCCACCGGCGCATGACGCTGCATGCGCCCTGCGTCCCCTATCTTTATCACAGGGGGCGCAGGCCGTGCGCAGTATGCGTTTGGCGGCGCATGCGTCCTTTTGACGGTGCGCCGACCGGCGCCAAACGCAACCTGCTGCAGTTTGGTTGCGTCGGCGCACCGTCAAAAAGGCGCATGCGCCGCCAAACGCATACTGTGCACGGCCTGCGCCCCCTGTGATAAAGATAGGGGACGCAGGGCGCATGCAGCGTCATGCGCCGGTGGGCGGAGCTACCGTTGGGGCGCGGCAGGGGGCGGGGCTTAGCGGCGGCCGTGCGCAGGCCGTCGCTGCGCTCATAAACGCTAGTGTGAAACTAGCCTAAGCTGGAGAATCAGGATTTGCATGCTTTCTCTCAGTAGATGGGAGATTTAGGACTCACAGGCTTTCTCTCTTAGTAAGCGGGAGAATCAGGACTCACAGGTTTTCTCTGAGTAAGCAGGAGAATTGGGACTTACAGGCTTTCTCTTTGAGTAGGCAGGAGAATCAGGACTCACAGGCTTTCTCTCTTAGTAAGCGGGAGAATCAGGACTCACAGGTTTTCTCTGAGTAAGCAGGAGAATCGGAACTCACAGGCTTTCTCTTTGAGTAAGCAGGAGAAACAGGACTCAGGCTTTCTCTGAGTAGACGGGAGAATCAGGACTCACAGGCTTTCTCTGTGAGTAGATGGGAGAATCGGGACTTACAGGCTTTCTTTCTCAGTAGACGGGAGAATCAGGACTCACATGCTTTCTCTGAGTAGACGGGAGAATCGGGACTCACAGGCTTTCTCTCTTAGTAAGCGGGAGAATCAGGACTCACAGGTTTTCGCTGAGTAAGCAGGAGAATCAGGACTCAAAGGCTTTCTCTTTGAGTAAGCAGGAGAATCAGGACTCACAGGCTTTCTCTGAGTAGACAGGAGAATCAGGACTCACAGGCTTTCTCTCTGAGTAGGCAGGAGAATCAGGACTCACAGGCTTTCTTTCTGAGTAGGCGGGAGAATCAGGACTCACAGGCTTTTTCTCTGAGTAGGCAGGAGAATCAGGACTCACAGGCTTGCTTTCTGAGTAGGCAGCAGAATCAGGACTCACAGGCTTTCTTTCTGAGTAGATGGGAGAATCAGGATTCACAGGCTCTCTCTCTGAGTAGGCAGGAGAATCAGGACACACAGGCTTTCTCTGAGTAGATGGGAGAATTAGGACTCACAGACTTTCTCTCTGAGTAGGTGGCAGAATCAGGACTCACAGGCTTTCTCTCTGAGTAGGTGGGAGAATCAGTACTTACAGGCTTTCTCTCTGTGTAGACAGGAGAATCAGGACTCACATGCTTTCTCTGAGTAGACGGGAGGATCAGGACTCACAGGTTTTCTCTCTGAGTAGATGGGAGAATCAGGACTCACAGTCTTTCTCAGTAGGCAGGAGAACCAGGACACCTCACAAGTTTTCTCTAAAAATAAATCCTTGCAGAATTTGCATAGATTTTTACATAAAACATACTAATAAAATCATAAAAAACTATATATCCCCAAGCTCAGTCTCTCTATTGTAACCTAAGGGACAGATCTCACTTAAGGGACAGATCCTCTTAAAACTGTTTCTGAGAATTTTATGTCATTTTAAGTTGTGAAATGGTGGTAAAAAGTGAAGTTTTTCACACTTTTATTTGGGCCATATCTATAAGTGATGCACAGATCACAGACATCCACACTATGGCACCAAATGTCCCTGTGACCTATATGAAAGGAGCATGTGTAGATTTTGCATTGGATCCAGTAACTAGCATCTACACCTTTGCTCGTATTCCCATGTATTAGATGCTCAGTAGATGGATCCCATACAGTAGGAAAAAGAATTTTCAGATTAATGCAACAGACCTGCAAACTTTTCTGCTGAAAACTCTCTCTTCCATTTATAACTAATGAAAAGACGAATCAACGCATGTCTGAGGTCAGCAGGGAAGAGCGGGTAACAGTATTCATATGATTTTCCTTTATGACGGCATTAGTCAGCAGAACCTCTATATAAAGCCTCATATTTCCTGCCTGCTATAAATAATGTAAAGCACTAGGAATAACCTTGTATGAGCAGCGTCAGCTCCTAGCCTGTGTAAAATAAATACTCCGGCGTCACCCAGAAAATGAATAAATCTTCTCCAGTTTATGAGATTCTAGAAGAGATTGCTGGGTCTACACAAAAAGTTTCCTGGACACTTTGCAAACAAAAAGCCATAAATGTGGGTTTATATTATATACATTTAAAGGGTTACTCCCAAAATAATTTATTCCCTATCCAATTTTTTTCCTATATCCATATGAAGCTCTACAGACCCGGGTTCAATGGAACTCAACCTCCACATTATTCATTGTCTATGGGACTGTTGAAGATTGCCAAATGAAACTCAACCTCCACATTATTCATTGTCTATGGGACTGTTGAAAATTGCCAAATGAAACTCAGCCTCCACACTATTCATTGTCTATGGGACTGTTGAAGATTGCCAAATGAAACTCAACCTCCACATGATTCATTGTCTATGGGACTGTTGAAGACTGCCAAATGGTGTTCTCTAGTGACGGGAAAGCATTTAATTGCTTGGGTGCTCTTTACTGGAATTGAGCAAATCGTATCGCTCGGGTGCGTCCAGCATGGGGAAGACCCCTGGACGCATCTCTGACTCACAAGTAACTGCTAGGAACATTGTTGTCAGAGTATAACGCCTCTTTTGCAGACTGACAATAAAGCACAAAACCGAAACTAAAATGTATATTACAGGAAAAAATGTTAGGAAACATTCTTTCCTGTATGACTTGTATATAAGGCGAAAAAAAAGCTATCTCTCACCATACTTCCCTGTCATTTTTAACAATAAATAAATAATTTTAAACAATGAGGTGAGGTCCCCCCTATTTTTAATAACCAGCTAAGGCAAAGCAGACCACTGCAGGCTGATATTATCAGCCTGGTAGGGTCCATAGTTATTAGCCCCATCCAAGCCTAAAAATACCAGCCCGCAGCCACCCCAGAACTGGCACATCACATTAGATGAGAATTGATTCCCTGTCTCAGCTCTTCTCGATTGCTCTACTGCATTGGCAGGTTACCAGAGTTCACAGCGTCCAGGTGTCCCAGGAGTTGGGAACTCCAGGTTCCTTAAAGATTCCCTTAAGGTTTCCAGGCCTCACAGCTTTACCAGAGTTCACAGCCACCGTGTCTCACGGGAGCTGTGAGTCCTGCTAACCTTAATGGAGTCTTTAAGGGAGACTTTAAGATTACTGGAGTTCTCAGCTGCTGGGACACCTGGAGGATGTGAACTTTAGTAACCAAGTGTCCCAGCAGCTTGGAACTCGGTAACCTTAAAGTCTCTTGGCTGTTTGCACATGTTGCGTTTTTACCACATTTTTATTGCATTTTTGACCTTTTTTTTTGTACAGCAATGAATGCTGTTTAAAGCTAGTTGATAAGAAAAGGAGAAAGGATTAAAGAAATAGAGGGATAGAGAGATAGATTAGATAATAGATTAGATAGCTACAGAGAAATAACCGGCAGATATCTGGCAGTTTTCTAGGAATAAATAAATAAATAAAAATGGTCTGAGGGTTCACCCCTATTTTTAATAACAAGCTAAGGCAAAGCAGAAAATTGCGAGCTTATATTATCAGGCTTGGAAAAGCTATGGTTATTGTCCCCTTCCCAGCCTAAAAATACCAGCTGTCAGCCACCCCAGAACTAGCACATCACATTAGATGTGCCAATTCTGGTGCCCACTCTCAGCTCTTCCCAATTGCCCTGGTGCGGTGGCAATCAGAGTAATGGAATTGGGGGTTGATGTCAGCAGCTGGCACTGACACTAAACCCTGGGGATAGTAATGGAAAGGTGTCAGTCAGACATCACCATTATTAGCCATGTAAGTAAAAATCAATAAAAAATACCACGATTGTCCTTCTTAGTCTAATGGATCCACCATAATCCACATTGGTGTCCCACGATGAGCCCCGTTCAAAATTCCAGCATATTCTCTTAGTCTGTCATACCAGCACACACTGCCGGATCTTGCTGTACTCCACAATAGCCGGTAGTGTCTGTGACCGGCAGTGACGTCAGTAAGGTTACCGCCAGTCACAAATGCTGTTTCTCATGCTGTCACACTGTGTATGTGACCGGCAGTAACCTTCCTGATGTCACTGCTCGTCAGCGTCGGACTGGAACACCTTGGGCCCACCAGAGAAAATCATTCTTGGGGCCCACTATGTAGCTACATAGAGATAAATACAAGACCACCAATTGTGTTGTAAAACACGCTAATATCAGGGTATAATATAAGGTAGTACAAATCTTAATTATGTAGCAGGAGTTGGGGTAACCTCCCTCATAGAATATAATGTAGCCCCCTCATAGAATATAATGCTGCCCCCACATGGAATATAATGCAGCCATCTCATAGAATATAGCCCTCTCATAGGGTATAATGCAGCCTCCCTCATAGGGTATAATGCTATATAGATATAGAGTTAGATATAGATAGAAAGATAGATGTAGAAATAGATAGATATAGAGATAGTACATAATGGATAGATAGATAGATATAAAGATAGATATAGATAGAAATATAGAGACAGATCGATAGATAGATAGATATAGAGATAGATAGCTATAGATAGAAAGATAGATATAGAGATAGATAGATATAGAGATAGAGATAGATAATAGATATAGATAGATAATAGACAGAGATAGATAGATATAAATAAACAGATATAGAGATAGATAAAGAGGTAGATAGATAGATAGATAGATATAGAGATATAGAGATAGATTGATAGATATAGAGATAGATATAGAGATAGATAGATATAGATAGAAAGATACATATAGAGATAGAGCGATAGATAGAGATAGATATAGACATAGAGATAGATAGGGATAATAGATAAATATAGAGATAGATATAGAGATAGAGAGATAATAGATAGATATAGAGATATATATATATAGAGATAGATATAGATATATAGAGATAGATAGATATAGAGATAATAGATAGATAGATAGATATAGAGATAATAGATAGATATAGAGATAGATATAGAGATAGATAGATAGATATATACATATAGATATAGAGATAGATAGATATAGAGAAAGATAGATATAGATATATAGAGTTAGATAGATATAGATAGAAAGATAGATATAAATAGAGCGATAGATAGATAGAGATAGATAGATAGATAGATAGATAGATATAAAGATAGATATAGATAGAAATATAGAGATAGATAGAAAACAGATAATGGATATATAGATAGATGATAGATAGATATAGAGATAGATATCTATAGATAGAAAGATAGATATAGAGATAGATAGATAGATAGATAGATAGATAGATAGAGAGATAATAGCGATAGATAATAGATAGATAATAGATAGAGATATAGAGATGTAGTAATAATAATAATATAGAGATATATAGATATAGAGATATATAGGTAGATATAGAGATAGATATAGAGATAGATAAAGAGATAGATAGATATAGAGATAATAGATAGATATAGAGATAGATAAAGAGATAGATAGATAGATATAGAGATAGATAGATATAGAGATATAGAGTTAGATAGATATAGATAGAAAGATAGATATAGATAGAGCGATAGATAGAGATAGATAGATATAAAGATAGATACAGAGAGAAATATAGAGATAGATCGATAGATAGATAGATAGATATAGAGATAGATAGAAAATAGATAATGGATAGATAGATATAGAGCTAGATAGCTATAGATAGAAAGCTAGATAGATAGAGATAGATAATAAATAGATAATAGATAGAGATATAGAGATATAGTAGTAGTAATAATAATAATAATATAGAGATATATGGATATAGAGATATATAGATAGATATAGAGATAGATATAGAGATAATAGATAGATATAGAGATAGATAAAGAGATAGAGATATATAGAGATAGATATAGAGATAGAGATAGATAGATATAGAAAGATAGATATAGAGATAGAGCTAGAGATAGATCGATAGATAGAGATAGATATAGAGATAGAGATAGATATAGGGATAATAGATAAATATAGAGATAATAGACAGATATAGAGATAGATAGAGATAGAGATAGATAGATAGATAGATAGATATAGAGATAATAGATAGATATAGAGATAATAGATAGATAGATATAGAAATAGAGATAGATATAGAGATGATAGATAGATAGATATAGAGATAATAGTTAGATATAGAGATAGATATAGAGTTAGATAGATATAGATAGAAAGATAGAGCGATAGATAGATAGATAGATATAGAGAGAGAGAGATAGAGATAGATAGATATAGAGATAGATATATAGAGATAGATAGAGATAGAGCGAGCGATAGATAGATAGATAGATAGATAGATAGATAGATATAGAGATGATAGATAGATATAATAATAATAATATAATAGATAGATATAGAGATAGATAGATAGGTAGATATAGAGATAGATAAAGATAGATAGCTAGATATAGAGATAGATATAGATAATAGAGAGATAGAGATAGATTTAGAGATAGATATAGAGATATAGAGAGAGACAGGTAGAGAGATAGAGATATAAAAAAAACAAACCACAATACTCACCTCTCCTCCTCCTCGCTCCCACGCTGATTCCGGCAGCCGGCTTCAGTGTCAGGAGCTGCCCCCTCTGCCAGACACACAGCGGGTGCGCGATGTAGTGACGTCATCGCGCACTGGCTGTGAGTGAGGAGCAGAGGGGACTGAGGGCGATGCAGAGCGGCTTACTGGGCTGGGGGCGGGACCTCTGGGGGTGGACACTGTGAAATGATATTCACTGCTTCGCAGTGAATATTCATTTCTCTTTAGCAGTGGGGACAGGGGCTCCTGCCTCCTGTCACCAACTGCTGGTCCACTGGCAGGAGCCCACATAGCAGCTGCATGGTGTGCGACACACCACTGGCTGGGGGCCCCTAGGCAACTGCTGGCCCTGTATGCCAGCATATTCCATGGCCCACCGGAGAATCCTCCGGTTCTCTGGTGGGACAGTCCGACGCTGCTGCTCGTCACAGTGGCCGGCTCTCGCGCTACCCTAAGTGTGAGAACCGGCAGCAGCTGATACAGCATATCAAGCTTCGTTCTGTGAACATTACTGTGCTGGCCAATCACAGTAATGCCAGTAGCTACTGAATTACTGTGTATGGCAGGCAATCCTGGTTAATTGGCTGTCTAAATAAAATACTTTATTGAACCAACAAACAGGCGAATAACACATAGAACAGTCCCAACAAAATACTCAAGATGGCGCAAATTACAGAGTCTCACCCTTCCGCTGACTCGCTGGGATTAAAGCAGCTGTGACTTCTGGGCTTCCAAGGCTGACTACACCCACCTGTGACACCACAGAGAGGAGGCATCGGCAAGCTTAGGAAGGGGACAGTCCATTTAGGAACATGGCCAGGTGACCAGATGGTCACAACCTGACTTCTCCAAACATCTCCATGGAGCCAAGTGATAGGTGGGCCCCAATCCTGGCTTCCACAAACATACCAATGGGTTCAGTAATGGTCAGTGGAAAAGATCTCTATTAATTTAGCTGGGACCATGGTCCCCAAAGCTGGCATCATGCAGAATGTCAAATCTGTGTCCCTCATGATGGAGTCAAGATACACTGACTGCTGTCCTGTAGAGTGCTCATTGCTTTAGTTTTGTAAACATTCCCTGATTATTCTTACAGAAGGATAGAAAATCCCTTTTTATACCCACTTCTGTGGTTCAGGTCATCATTCACAGTCAGGGAGAATGTGGGATGCATTTATCTCTCATTGAGTAGTTAATCAATCTGTATAGGTCGTCCTTCTCTGGTTTGCAGGTCAATAAACTAGATTGACCTATACAGTAGGTAATCAATATATTAACAAACATCTATTGTTCAATTAACCTGTGTCCCTGTTATTCAAGATAACAACACAATTTGTTAAAACAAACACCAACTCAAAAGTCAACATCTAGGCTCATTCTGACAGTAGTCTATGCTTCTTGACCAACCAAAGAAAAACAGATAAACTTAAACGGTAAGCTAAAGATAACAGTCCTTCTGGTCTACTGAAAATAGACGTCTGGATAATTAAGATTAAATGCTGTGTTGTCACATCTAGTCACTAGGCCACATGTGATGTTATGATGTGCATCGCATCCTGACTTCCAGGAAGCAACAGCAGCATTCAGGTGATGTAGGGACATGAATGCTTGCCAAAGAAGTGAAGTGAAACTGCAAAAAAGACCAGACCAGAGGTTGGAATTGAGTAGCCAGGTACCACAAATCTTTTTGCTCATCTGTAATCTGTACCCTACAAAAAATCCTTTCTCTTTTTATTTTTATACCAAAATGTAATAGTCTTCTAATAGCCAAAGTTGTCCAAGTCCTGATTAGCACATATCTATGTTAATAAGGGAGTGTATACAGAAGACTGTGCACGTCGGTTTACTGATTAACTGCAGAAATCAGACATGATTTGTACTGATTGAATTTTTTTTTAAGTCGAGGCAGAATTTGGAAAGAAGCTGCACGGGTCTTGTTCACTGCTACAAAAAAGCTGAGTGATGCATACAAATAGCACTAATTAATTTTTCAGTAGGATGCCAATGCGCTACGCATACTGAGTCTCCCAACACTGGCATGAAATTGTTATTCTGCAAATGTCCTTAGTGCCCTGAATTATAATCAGACTGGAATGGGAATATAAGGAGTTTAAGGAAAAGTTTGAATTAAGACCCTTTTGTGCATCCATGAATGGGAAACAGTTCACCTTCTTCTTAAGTAAAATAAAGCCTGACCTACTTGAAGACACAATGAGACTTGTTTAATAACACAAGGAAGCTGTACAAATGTGCTGTGACCCTGGCAACCAATCAGATGACAGCTTGGATAACTTTTCTTAAGGTCAGAACAATGGAAGTGAATGCTTCAGTGGTCACTAAAGCCTCAAATTGTTTGTTTTCTTTCTACTTGAATGTTACATGAGAATTCTCACTAATGAGATTAGTACATGTAGCAGTGGTGAAATTTGTGAATTAGTGCATTTAAATGACAATTTGCAAGGTAAAGGGAACCTGTCCGCAGATTTTTGCTGTTTAATCTGAGAGCAATAAAATATAGGCATCCAGATCCTGATTCCAGCCATATGTCACTTATTAGGCTTTATGCTGTAGTTTCAAAACAATCATTGTTTTATCAGCAGGAGATTATCACAGCAGGACTAGGTGTCACGTGCAGGCCGGTCAAGCCAATCTGTGTAACCCCGCCCACTGCAGAGGAAGCTGCCAATCAGGACAGAGGGTAGGGTTATACACAGGTCAGCAATTTGAGCACTGATACATCTACAACACAGAAAAGAAGGATTTTAGCAAAACTGCACTAAACATCTAAACATTCAGTAAATGACACATCATAGGAATCAGTCTCTCTGCCCCTACATTATACTGCTCTCGGATTCCATAAAAAAACATGCTGACAGATTCAGCTTAGCATAGGAATGAAGCAGGTTTTCAAACTAAAACATTTTATATTAGAATTCCTGAATCGGAATCTATGACTTCCGGTTCAGACTACACAAGATTTGTTTTGTAGTCTGTTACCATGGAGACAAAAATTGTAATTGAGGCTTCTTATTTATTTTATTCAAAACTGTTTACTAAGCTGTTTTTTTATTTTTTATTTTTAGATGCATCGAGCAATAAAATATTTGCCTAAAATGGTGCAAACACCCTTCAGACTTGTCTCATCACAGTGTTGTTGTGAAACTACAACTCCCAGCATTCCCGTATAGCAGTTACAGTGCCAAAGGTTGCTAAATCCTAAACTAGGTCTACACTGAAATTTTAGAGCTACAACCCGCAGCTGATATTTAAAATCAATCAGTAGGGGTGAAAAAAGTCTCCATACAGACCATGCCTTAAAGGGATTGTCCACTACCTAATCAACTACTTTTTAAATAAAGTAGTCTCCCTTGCAAAATAAAAATAAAACATACTCACATTTAGTTCACAAATAATCTACTTTATGTAAAAAGGATTTGTCCAGCTAGTTGACAACGCCTTTTTGTGGAAGTCTAAGTTAAGATGATGGCATTTACAGTGCGTACGGAAAGTATTCAGACCCCTTTACATTTTCCACTCTTTGTTTCATTGCAGCCATTTGGTAAATTCAAAAAAGTTCTTTTTTTTCTCATTAACAGAGTGTACATTAATTTTTGCAAATTTATTAAAAAAGAAAAACTGAAATCTCACATGGTCATAAGTATTCAGACCCTTTGCTCAGTATTGAATAGAGGCACCCTTTTGAGCTAGTACAGCCATGAGTCTTCTTGGTAATGATGCCACAAGTTTTTCACACCTGGATTTGGGGATCCTCTGCCATTCCTCCTTGCAGATCTTCTTCAGTTCCCTCAGGTTGTATGGTGAACGTTGGTGGACAGCGATTATCATGTCTCTCCAGAGATGCTCAATTGGGTTTAGGTCAGGCCTCTGGCTGGGCCAGTCAAGAATGGTCACAGTGTTGTTCTGAAGCCACTCCTTTGCTATTTTAGCTGTGTGCTTAGGGTCATTGTCTTTTTGGAAGGTGAACCTTCGGCAAATCTGAGATCCAGAGAACTCTGGAAGAGGTTTTCATCCAGGATATCTCTGTACTTGGCCACATTCATGTTTCTTTCAATTGCAACCAGTCGTCCTGCCCTGCAGCTGAAAAACACCCCCATAGCATGATGTTGCCACCACCATGTTTCACTGTTGGGATTGTATTGGGCAGGTGATGAGCAGTGCCTGGTTTTCTCCTCACATACCGCTTAGAATTATCACCAAAAAGTTCTATCTTCGTCTCATCAGACTAGAGAATCTTTTTCCTCATAGTCTGGGAGTCCTTCGTGTGTTTTTTAGCAAACTCTATGTGGGCTTTCATTTGTCTGGTACTGAGGAAAAGCTTCCATCAGACCACTCTGCCATAAAGGCCGGACTGGTGGAGGGCTGCAGTGATAGTAGACTTTGTGGAACTTTCTCCCATCTCCCTGCTGCATCTGTGGAGCTCAGCCACAGTGATCTTGGGGTTCTTCTTTACCTCTCTCACCAAGGCTCTTCTCCCACGATTGATCAGTTTGGCTGGACGGTCAGGTCTAGGAAGACTTCTGGTGGTTCCAAACTTCTTCCATTTAAGGATTATGGAGGCCACTGTGCTCTTAGGAAACTTGAGTACTGCAGAAATTCTTTTGTAACCTTGGCCAGATCTGTTTCTTGCCATAATTCTGTCTCTGAGCTCCTTGGCCAGTTCCTTTGACCTCACTCATGATTCTCATTTGGTTTGACATGCACTGTGAGCTGTGAGGTCTTGTATAGACAGGTGTGTGCCTTTACAAAACAAGTTCTATCAGTTTAATTAAACACAGCTGGACTCCAATGAAGGAGTAGAACCATCTCAAGGAGGATCACAAGGAAATGGACAGCATGTGACTTAAATATGAGAGTCTGAGCAAAGGGTCTGAATACTTATGACCATGTGATATTTCACTTTTTCTTTTTTAATAAATTTGCAAAAATTTCTACATTTCTCGGTTTTTTTCAGTCAAGATGGGGTGCAGAGTGTACATTAATGAGAAAAAAGTGAACTTTTTTGAATTTACCAAATGGCTGCAATGATATAAAAGTGAAAAATTTAAAGGGGTCTGAATAGTTTCCGCACCCACTGTTACCCTTTCCCTGATATTTCCTTCTCTTGCAATGTTCAATCCCTCCTCCCCCTCCTGTATAAAAGGTCTTTCAGTGTGAACCATGTTAACCATTTAAGAGTCTCTTTCCAATACAGCACCTCTCACACGTGACATGTGCCCTTCCAGTAAATCTTTCCATTAAGCTTGAAGGATTTGATCTGTATGGAGGACGATATCTGTAGCTTTCATGAAACATCTGCTGTCATCTATAGAAATATAATTGCCGTTATTCATCTTTTGAGCATTTGCTCCATTTTCATGTTGTTTGTGATAATTAGACCTAAATGAAACTTTATTGGTGTTTTTAGCTTAGTATGTTCAGCGTGCCCAGACAACTACCGCGCTCATTCCTGGAGGACTTCTCCTCCCTCAAGAGATATTGTAGCGTTAAGTTATCTTCTTAATGTGTCAACAGATTTTTGTAAAAAAAAAAAACGTTTTGGTACCGTGTCAGCAGTGTTAGATCTGCTCTTCTGTGTGTGTGCATATAAATACTGTATATATACTGTGTGTATATATATATATATATATATATATATATATATAGTGGTGTAGTGACTGCTGTGACAGCTAGGGGGTGCTGTGTGGGCATCCCAGGACATGCATATAGGCATGCCCATTATTGTAATGGAGAAAGGATGAAAGGCAGGATGGTAAATGACCGATATGTATCACAAGGTGGGTGCCTTGTGATGAAACCTGGAACCGGTATTAATCAGCAGATATTCTGCTGAGGGTTTGTTACTCTGTATTAGGGAAATCTTCCAGGTGGCTTGGTGAGATGGGTGGAACCAGTCACCTACAAACCCACCCAGGGGCATGTGTCTGAACGCCCATAGTAAAACCTGTATATGTCTGGGTGTCTGGAAAGGACCTGCAATGAGGTCATAGCCATGTGATCCATACCTCACCTGTGGGTGTGGCTACGGACCATATAAGGTGACCAGGGTAGGTCACATGAGAGGGTGCATGGATCTGATTGGGCCATTTGGAAGGTCCCGGAAGGCCTAGGTGCTGGAAGGTGTGCTGCCTCCCTGAAGAGCACATGTTGAGGCCGCAGACCGGATGAGGCCTGTGTATATTGGCCTGTGTGTGTGGGACAGTCTCCAGGAGGGAACGGACATCCTGAATGAGAAGCAACTAAGAGGTAACCCCGGACAGGGGGAAATAACTGTGAGGCTGTAGAGCCTGATTGCTGGACAAACCACAGCCTGTGTGACCACAGGGCTAAGAGAGTGGAGCTCTACATTGAACATTCGTTTGGTCTGATGTAAGACTGTTACCCTTTCTACATGCTTCTATGGTTTATGCTGTGTAACAATAAACCTTATGGACTGGTCATGTTGAAAGCCCCCGCGCCGGACCCTATTAATCGGCTGCCAAGTGAGTGTCCCCAACATGAACAATAGGCGCTACCTTACAATATATATATATATATATATATAAATACACATGTATGTATATATATGTATATATATATATACTGAAGGTTAAATAAGTTTTGAACAGGTCGCCAAATTTGACTTTGAATGGGTTCTCTCTTCCTTCTGTAGAGAGTAAGTTTGTTTTGTCAGTGGGGTCTTCTCTCTCCTGTAGAGTATAAGCTCTTATGGTCAGCGGGGTCCTCTCTCTCCTGTAGAGTGTAAGCTCTTATGGTCAGTGGGGTCCTCTCTCTCCTGTTGAGTATAAGCTCTTATGGTCAGCGGGGTCCTCTCTCTCCTGTAGAGCGAAAGCTCTTATGGACAGCGGGGGTCCTCTCTCACTCCTGTAGAGTATAAGCTCTTATGGTCAGTGGGGTCCTCTCTCTCCTGTAGAGCGGAAGCTCTTATGGACAGCGGGGTCCTCTCTCTCTCTCTTGTAGAGTGGAAGCTCTTATGGTCAGCAGGGTCCTCTCTCTCTCTCCTGTAGAGTGGAAGCTCTAATGGTCAGCGGGGTTCTCTCTCATGCAGAGTGTAAGCGCTTATGGTCAGCGGTGTCCCCTTTCTCCTGTTGAGTGTAAGCTCTTATGGTCAGCGGGGTCCTCTCTCTCCTGTAGAGCGGAAGCTCTTATGGACAGCGGGGGTCCTCTCTCTCTCCTGTAGAGTATAAGCTCTTATGGTCAGTGGGGTCCTCTCTCTGCTGTAGAGCGGAAGCTCTTATGGACAGCGGGGGTCCTCTCTCTCTCCTGTAGAGTATAAGCTCTTATGGTCAGTGGGGTCCTCTCTCTCCTGTAGAGCGGAAGCTCTTATGGACAGCGGGGGTCCTCTCTCTCTCCTGTAGAGTATAAGCTCTTATGGTCAGTGGGGTCCTCTCTCTCCTGTAGAGCGGAAGCTCTTATGGACAGCGGGGTCCTCTCTCTCTCTCTTGTAGAGTGTAAGCTCTTATGGTCAGTGGGGTCCTCTCTCTCCTGTAGAGCGGAAGCTCTTATGGTCAGCAGGGTCCTCTCTCTCTCTCCTGTAGAGTGGAAGCTCTAATGGTCAGCGGGGTTCTCTCTCATGCAGAGTGTAAGCGCTTATGGTCAGCGGTGTCCCCTTTCTCCTGTTGAGTGTAAGCTGTTATGGTCAGCGGGGTCCTCTCTCTCCTGTAGAGTGTAAACTCTTATGCTCAGCAGGGTCCTCATTCTCTCTCTCCTCTCCCCCACATGTATCTTCCAAGAAAATATAAGCTTTCTAGCATTGAAATTCATGCAAATTTAGTAGATACAAATTTGGGGAGGAAATTCCATTAACTTGACGATTTTAAAAGCTAAAAGATCCACTTATCTATTTCTTTAATATATATATATATATATAAAATACATTTTATTTCTATAGCGCCGACATATTCCGCAGCACTTTACATTTCAGAGGGGATTTGTACAGACAATAGACATTACAGCATAACAATAATCACATAGATCATAACAGATACCAAGAGGAATGAGGGCCCTGCTTGCAAGCTTACAGTCTATATATATATATTATGTTACATTACTAGTTCATAACCCATTATGTCAGGTATTATATTTTCTATAGAGATTATCATACATTTATCATTGTCCATACATGACACATAATTTAATAACCATTTATCTCACTTACATGACTGTGTCAGTTTTTACTGTGTCTCTGCCATTTTATTCCTGGGTAAATAGAACAAGGTAAACAGAATATAAAGTTCTGTCCAGATAGAAAAACATTACTGTGCATTGAAATGTAAAAAGACAGAAAAAAATATATAATTTGAATAGTAATTCTCTAGTTCTTTCAACTTAACATAATGACCTTGTCTGGTTTGGCTCAGGAACTCTATTATTTGGGTCAGTTAGTAAATCGACTAAAAGTTTGTGGAGCCAATTAAGCATAGCATTTTATAAGGATTTTAAGACTTGGCCAATGGCTTTCCTAAATAAACAGAACCAAGTAGAAATATGCATATTCCAGTGGAATCCAACCATGTTCCGGAACTTGTATTGGAAACAGATGTTGAATCTTACAAGCCTTGTAATTTGTCAGTGGCACCGCACCTTGGCTGCGAGATATTTATTGTCCTAAGGAGAGGAATGGGCTTCACCTTCTTGCAGGGTTCCCTGATTTGAGCCCTTAGAAGAACATATAATGTAATTATTTATACACGTGTCAGTACAAAGGATGTAAAGTCCTAATTTTAGAGGAAATAATCTCCTATGACATTAACTGCTGCTAAGAGGTTGGTTTATTTTTTTTATTCTTGCTATTCACCTACGCCTGCATGTCACATATTTCCTGGTTCGGGATTTCATACAATTTTTTTTTTATATCCATTTGCCCATAAGGAGGATGTCTGGTTCTAGAAAATGTTATTTTAAAATTGAAGGGAGATCCGTATTTACAATTCCTTTTTTAGCCAGGGAAAAAAACGACTATGAATAGTCTCTCCCTATCTGGAGGACCCAGAATAAAGAAATTAGCATTGTACCGTGTAATTCGTCATTTGCCCTGAGGTGGCACTGCAGAGAAAAGAAAACACTTACTGCCAAGTTCCCCGCCACTACTGCTGATTGCTGATGTCCTTAACAGTATGGCACCCTGGTAGATCTTTCCAGCATAAAGGCATTATACAAAGAACTGATTCATTTTTAAGAGGGTTGACCAGCAGACAAAAGAAATATTTTTGAACCATCTTAGAATAAAAAAAACAATAAACAAAACTATTCATCAATCCCCTGTAGCTCCCATTTCAATGTTTATTTGGAATTTTTTTTTTACTTTTTTTGAAGCAATATCTGATCTTCATTAGTTGGTATTCAATACATTTAAATTGAAAATTAATTTTGTTGTTTCAAGTTTACATTTTTTGTTTAACTGGGGGCAAGGGCTATCAATTCATTGACTTGTTCTCCTGACGCTTAAATAGGACTTACAAAAGTATTGAACAGTAAGGAAACGGTTAGGGTAACATCACTTAGGTAGTGATTTGTAGACCAATCGCTAATGCCCAGACGAGTGTGAACCAGTGTCGTAACCCCTTTTAATGTACCCTATAATGTATTGGAGTGCTGGGTCATATGTGGGCTTGTGTACAGAACTTTGATCTCAATTTGCCATCTGACTGATAGTCAATGTAGCTGTCGGAGCTTGGCAGAAAACTCTGGCGCTCTGCCTGAAAACAATTGATTTTCTTGTTGGAAAAGAGAAGATGTTTCTTTATGATACCTAAGCGTGTTGATCCTTCACTTCAGCTATCATTTCAATCTGTGCGCAACGTAGAGTTTGGTCATTGGTCATAAAAACCTGGAGATATTGAGATCTCAGGATACACAGATGATGGAGCAACAGAAGTTCATGATGAAAGTTAAACTGTTGGAAATAGTAAAAAAACCTATAATTTATACACTCCTGATATTAATATTTTCCAAGAATGGACCTTAATAGCCCATTATTTGCCTTGGCTCTCAATGTGTGATCCATATCTGGATCAGATCTGGATGCTCAGGACAAAAGGGACATAGTGCTTGTCTAAGCAACAATATCAGACACAGTCCAATTTACAGATGCCCCATTGTACTTGGAAAAATAATAAACTTCCTCTTAATTCTGACTGGTGGTCGGATGTGGCCCCATCTACATTTTGGTGACCAATGTTAAGGATAGGAGTATTGAGGTTCATGTGCCCTAAATGCTAAGTTCCGCATGGGGCACCGATATGCCACACTGCCTTGGCTATGACAGAAAACCTATTCTTTTTCCTGGCTAAGGAAAAGAATAACTATGGCATTAATAAGTGTGTATTTTCAAGAACACATCCTGGAGATTTATGTAAAGGTGAAAGTTGAAGGTTATGGTTACGGTCATGTCGATTAATTTACTAAAAATCACATAGGGACAGATAAGAAAATACGTCCAATCTGGCATTGTATTAATAAAACGTCAGATTCATTAACAGAATGTGTGCGCTGGTTCACCAGAAGTAGGACATTTCTCCCCTATATTTGGGTAACAGTGTGTACGAATCCATTCATGGAATAGGACTTAATGTACTAAGCCAGCATTTTTTTAAATTTCAGTATCTGTTGGCCATCACTAATGCAAATTCCGTGTGAGCATTAAAATCATAGAATCATAGAATGGTAGAGTTGGAAGGGACCTCCTGGGCCATCTGGTCCAACCCCCTGCTCAAAGCAGGATTCGCTAAATCATCCCAGACAGAAGTCTGTCCAGCCTCTGTTTGAAGACTTCCATTGAAGGAGAACTCACCACTTCTCGTTGCAGCTTGTTCCACTCATTGATCACTCTAACTGTCAAAAAGTTTTTTCTAATATCTAATCTGTGTCTCCTCCCATTCAGTTTCAATACTTACTGGTTGCTGTCTTCTGCTGTTCCCAGCGCTGCTCCGCTCCTTCTCCTGCATCATGTGACTGCTGTTATGACCTGCCAGCCCACGCAGTGTGTTCTGAGTGGGCTAGAAGTCATTTTCTCAATTTAAGTCTATGAGAATTAGAATGAGGCGTTCTTAGACTTCTATTAAAAAAGGAAGTATTCTATGGCTGCGTAAGCCGAGAAGGTCACATGATGCAGACGAGCATCGGCGGAGCGCTGGTAACGGCAGAAGAAAGCAGCCAAGTATTTTAATACATACACTGAACATACATTACTGGAAGCTAAAGGAAAAGGAAATGACAAAAACACTGGAGTGGTTCTTTAAAGGAAATTTATAGCATATACATAAACATTTTCTTAAACAATAGCCAGTTTGGAAGAAAAGTCTTAATTAATTTGGCCAATCTTTTGTGCTGCCCGTGCAGTAGAATCTGAGAGCTGGAATACTTTTCTGCTATAATTAACACCACTTTCTGACATAAAGTATAATTAATCTGCAGGATTGTGGTTGGGTGGGATGTCATAAGCGCTAAAAGTTGAAAAACTTGCATGTGCCTGAAAACTGGTTCATAGCACATGTTGAATTCCCCTATAGATTAAAAAGTGAGCCAGGAACGGAGAGACTTCTTTTATTTTTTATTTTTTCACATCCGGCAAGAGTTGATTAACAACAAGTCTCTCTCCCTATTCTAGAGGATAAGTAATAATTGTCTGATCCCTGGGACTCCACTGATCACTAGCACTAGGGTCTCGAGGCTTCCATTCCTTCTCGTTGCTTGACCACAATAAGGTCAAGCAAACAAGATACCGGTGCATCCAAAGTCAAGAAGGCAGAGATAGTGGTCGGCTGTTTCTGTGCTATGGACATTGATTGGAGCTGTAGGAGGGGCAGTAGAGCAGAATGGAGGGGCTCGGGGGGGGACCCCTGTTCTAGCATTTGTTGGGTCCCAGCGACAGGACATTTATCACCTAACCTGTAAGAGGTAGCTGTTAGGACACCTAACCTGTCTTGATAAAACAAGGACCACTAGCCTGGCAAAGCAGAACTTGCACCCCCAATTCCATCATAACTTCTACAATTTTATCAAATACCGAAATAAGACGTTCTTATGAAATTGGTACAAGTTTCTTTCCTCCTTTCATCCTATAATATGTGAGCACACCTGCTGCGCACATCTCCTTCTATAACTCAATGTATATGGAGCACCAATTTCCCAGCACTTACTGCTCATCAGTGATACACTATGTTCTTCTCATACACCTGCCATTGGAATACTGTATAAATAATCAAACATATGTTCTGCTGATTACGAAGCCTAATTAATGAACAAGCAAGTAACATCTACTTTCTAATGGAAAGCGTCATCATACTTTTTTCTAAATCAACACAGTATCTATAATAAACAAGAAAAGAAAAATGTAATAATCTACGGATGGGACAGGATACACTGTGTTATGTCTAATGCAGAGCCTAGGGGGCGCTGCGTGACACAAGGATTAAACCGAGGATGAAGATAATAATAAGCCAATACCCTGCAGGAAGTAAAAAAATATATAGTAGTAGTACGTGTAAATAACATGGAGTACTTAGTGGCAGATTAACCATACGGCAACAGTGATTTAGGATCCATGGACAAAGAGGGCTCAATGCTCCATAATTACAACACTCGTTAATTAAGAGTACCTGCTGTTTCTGTTAACCTTTCAGGATAAGCCGTCATTTGCGTGTACATGACAGGAGGAATTATACTATTTCTTGATATTATATGACTTGTATCCTGAATTTTTCACCAGTTTACTCCTCTGCAGTCTATGTCTCTAATTTTATGTTCTCTCTAGAGTATGTGGGAACTAGTCCCTAGACTGTGCATGCCCTATTTTTTTTTTTTTTATTAGTCTCTATACACAGGACACAGAAAGATGAATCCCTAATCTCCTTTCTCTATGTAGCTCATAGGATGTACAGGACATTATAAAGTAGTACTGAGCTGTGTGGCTGTGAGTCCAGCATTGAAGTGAAATAAATTTGCTAGAAATTGCAACATGATCTGCTCAGCAGTCATGTTACTGAAATTATGCTATACATACTTCCGGTCACATTGCAAGTAGACGTGTCCGACTTTATCTCAATTCACTTGTATTGAGTGAGGCTGCGAATTGTCTAATTGGCATGTGACCGCGTGTATGCAAGTCTCACACTTGTGGTCACATCCCGCCCCCAGCCCCAGGTGTTGGCACTGTAGAATCCTGACATTGCTCGTACTGCTCTCTGTAAGGATTCACAGCTCTACAGTCACATAAAGTGGCTGCAGACTTGGACCTCAAGGACTGACAACCCCTTAAATGGAATATTTTGCATTGCAATAGTATATACAATCTTGTCTAGCTCACTCTAAAATTAATCCAGACCTCAATCAGAGCAAAAGATCTAATTAAGAGCACAGATTAGACCTTGTAGACCTACATGTACCCCTTAAAGGGGTGGTCCGAAAAGCAAATGACTTTTTATCCTAAACCCTTATTTATTTAATGCCAAGTTCTAATTTTATTTTCTAATATATTTTAATTAAAAATTCCGTATCCTTCCCTAAATACACTATCAATCTTCTTTTTTTTTTCTTTACAACTTCCTTTTTGATGACGCTTTGTTTGAGAATTTCCAGTGCATGCTGGGATTCTCAAATGAAGCCTCATCAGGAGCTAGACTGTGGTCGCTGCCACAGCCTTCTTCCTGAAATGAAGCGTTATTGTTGATCTCCGTTACAGGGGCAGGGCTAGTCCCAGTGGTGGGCACAATGACAGTGCACTCAGTCGCCGGCTCAGATAATTAGTTACGAGCCAGCAACAGATCGTTCCGGGCAGTGCGTGTTGTAAGATGAAGACCTGCTGTATAGATAGCAGTACCGCCGCAGGCAAGTGATGTCTGTGCTCGCCTGATACTCATCTTACAATGCACACTGACAGTACACTCTGATGCAGCTCACAAGGGATAAAAATATCCACATTTATTGGAATTTTTGGAATATGCCCTAGATAACTACAGACTGTAGACCTTTTAAAAAATTACAGCGCTTCCTAGGAATAGGGAGAGGTGACCGCGTCCTGACCTTTAGGACTTCCAGAGTCTCTGGGACAGTTTAGGACAGCTAGCATGTATACATGGGATCCCCTAAATTGTGCTATTAAATGCTTCATCACGGTCCTATAATGCTGTCAAGGTTACATCTCCATTAATATTATAAATCAACCACAAAAGGAAAGAACTTTTAATAAATACATGGAGACAATGTTATAACTTTGTTTTAAAACTTTATAATGAGAAATAGTCCGGATCCGTTTATCCTTACCGTTCTGTGCGTCTTAAGGAATTTAGACCGGTGCATTAAATTGATCTTTGTCATTTACATGAGGTTCAGGGATACAGACTTGTTGACATGTAGTTAATCCCCCAGTATATAGAAGAGACAGTTGTTGGATTTTCTGACTGTACGCACGATTAATGAGAGTTCTTGCTCCCTGAAAACACAAAAAAATTCAAGCAGTAAAAAAAAATAAAAAAATAAAATCATCATTATTTTATATGCTTTGGTTAGAAAATTGCTTTTCAAGATGTAACTTGCTTTGTGTGTGACTAATGCACAGCTGATGGGGAGAAAGTATGTCTAATAACCAGGACTTTCTATTTAAACCTATGTTATAACAATAACCGCTCTGTCTAATGGTTGACGACAAATGCACCTGTTACATAAATTGCCATCAGGTGTTTTAATAGCGTTACTGATGCATGTTGGGTAAAAATGACTTTTAAAACTCCTCCGATCATAGGTGATTGCAGAATGATTGCCTTATAACTCTTTAATCTGTACAATAATGAGAAACACACATGGGAAATGAATGTTAATTTCCCAACCACCCATGAAAGGGGTTGTCCAGGCTTAGCATAAAAGGCTGCAGTCACTCTATGTCATGATTCCCTGTGTGAGCGGGAAGTCATGTGACCACATGCAATTTGCATACTTGCAGCCACATTCAGCTTATTTCAATAGAAGCTAATTACAAGAATCCGGATGAGTCTAGTCGGAATGTGACCACAAGTATGCAAATTGGTGATTCAGCAGTCTCCAGTCACACTCAGTGACTGAAGACTTTTGTCTCAAGCCTGAACAATCCATTTTAGGTTTCCAGGACTAAAAGTTGTCTCTTAACAGAATGGGCTAGTGCTGTAGAACATCACATTGCAGGGTCACCAATTGGTTGATAGAGGGAGCTATCTCCCTCTCTCATACTCTTTAGATGCTACAGTTGCTATTGGCTATAGCATCTAAGGTGTTAAACAGCCAGGATCAGAACTATCTCCAATCTCATCTGTTGAAAATGGTGTCAAACCTATGTTACAGCTGACAGTCATTGTTGATCGTTTGAGCTCAGATTCTGAGTTTGATTCATGCAAGAGTCATACATGTGTGGCGGTTTATGTTGAAGGGAATCTGTCAGCATACCACCCCACAAACTATTTATATGTGCATGTAGCTTTTTCAGAGACAATTCCATCAATACCTTTACATGAGAAGTTCCTTCCTCCATTACTAAGGCATCAGCTTTTGAATGTATATGCAAATGAGGCTGAAGAGCTATTTGTAGATCTGAAGCCTCTGTCACTCCAGCTCTATTCCCTGCCTAGAGCCGCCTCCTGCTTGATTGACATTCTCTAGGCTGTGTGACTTCAGGTAAAGGATACATCATTTAAGCAGGAGGCGATGCTGGGTGGGGAATAGAACTGGAGAGACATAGGCTTCAGATCTACAATGTCACTTCAGCTCTGTTCCCTGCCTAGAGCCGCCTCCTGCTTGACTCTTTCTATGCTGTGTGACTTCAGGTAAAGGATACATCATTCAAGCAGGAGGCAATGTCGAGCAGGGAATAGAACTGGAGAGACATAGGCTTCAGATCTACAATGTCACTTCAGCTCTGTTCCCTGCCTAGAGCCGCCTCCTGCTTGACTCTTTCTATGCTGTGTGACTTCAGGTAAAGGATACATCATTCAAGCAGGAGGCAATGTCGAGCAGGGAATAGAACTGGAGAGACATAGGCTTCAGATCTACAATGTCACTTCAGCTCTGTTCCCTGCCTAGAGCCGCCTCCTGCTTGACACTTTCTATGCTGTGTGACTTCAGGTAAAGGATACATCATTCAAGCAGGAGGCAATGCTGGGCGGAGAATAGAACTGTAGTGACAGAGGCTTCAGATCTACAAATAGCTCTTCAGCCTCATGTCTATATCAGTTCAAACACTGATTTCTCAGGAATGGAGGAATGGACTGATTATGCAAAGACATTGCTAGAATTGTCTTTGACAGCGCTACATTCGCATATAAATAGTTTGGGGTGTGAAATCCTGCTGACAGATTCCCTTTAACATCTACAAATGCCATGAGGTTACCAGGCTGCCGATTCCTAACAGTCTTTCTCAGACTATTGAGGTCAAATTGTCAATGAGCTGATAGAGTAAGGGTAAGGAGATTTGGCAGAACGAAGCTTTTTCTCCACTCTTAATTCCACCTACGTACATGTTCCATTTCTACCACGGACACACTCTAAAATGTAAGAAGAGAGGAGAACTTATGACTTAATTGTTCAATTATAGCATATTCAAAACATTTTCTGAAATATAAAGCAAGATAGAAGATCTCATTTTACTCCCATAAGACCCCAAAGAAGAAATAAAGGTCAAACACCTTAATTTATATTCAGGCTTGCAGCGGAAAGAAAAGAAAGAAATATGTTCCCTCAGAATTCAGGATGAATCCACGAGACGCGAGCCTTCTACCAAAGAACCAAGGGAATTGTTTCAATTGGACTTGAGTATTGATTTCCTCGAGTCTTGATTAACTACAATGGACGTAGAAGAACATATGACTTCTGATATCTCTGACCCTAGTGCCCAGCCGAATGTAAAACAATGCCCCCATGTAGATTTATTTATGGGATGCAATGAAACTACAGACCGTTCTTCTCATGCGTGGTGTTATAAATATGTCAGTGGAACAGAATAGCATATTGACCATCTTTTGTTTTATTCCGGATGACACCTTTGGGTCACTTACTTTCCAGGCTTTGGAGCAGCTGTGTCTATTGATTTAATGTGTTTTCAGACTAATGGACATTTCTTTTTTTTATTCAATCACTGAATTTAAAACAGAAAAATAAAAAATTAGATTATATAAGAATGTAGCACATTTAGTTTGACTATTCTTCACAGGTGGAGAAAAATTTGGGGGGCAAGCAATTTTTTTTAACCAAAAATCATTGAGCGAGAACTGCACCTCTGATCTTTTAAGATTGCCTACAGCGCATAGCCACAAGCCCACCAATAGGATTTTACATCACTAGCGAGACTGAGAAAATTATATACTGTAGGTAGCCATAACATTTATACTGAGGCAAATGGCATATTATATGAGCACCCCAATCTTTATTTTTGTGTCCACTACCCAAAAACTTTATTGGGAACCGGTCACCAGGTTTTCTCCATATCAAGTATGGCCACCACCATTAACAAAATAGTTTCCAATCCCATCTATAAATCCCAAAAAAGAGCTTTTATTATACTGACAGACGTTGCATTCCAGTCCGATGGACGTTGCTGGTTTTGATCTGGTGCCTCCTCTCTTTCTCCAACTGCCGTCTTCCTTCCCTGCTTCATGTGGATCACGCGTTCTACATCATCCACACAGTGTCCATCAATAATGCTGCTGAGGGCAGAGCAAAGCACTATAGTACGCATGCGCCGGTTTTACTGTGGGGTGACCAGCGCTCTTTGGCCTTTTCCCAGGACATGTGCATTACAGTCCTGGTCAGAGAGACGTGGAGGATCGGGGACACTATGTGGATGACGCAGGTTGCTCCATCAACACGAAGCAAGGAAGATGGACAGCAATTGAAGGACGAGAGGAGATGTTGGGGCAAAACAAGTGATGCCCATCGGACCAATGAAAGATCCTTTTTAGGATCCGCAGAGCGCATTGGCGACTTTTTTAAAGAATTGATGACAGGTTGCTCTTAAATATACCGTGAAAGGCATTTCATCCACCTTCCCCAGGCACCTTTTCTGACACTTCTTTCTACTGTCCTTTCCTTTTGTGACATCACATCAGAACTCGAAGCCTTGAAAGGTGGCGGATCTGACATGACATCAGAAGAAGACAGAAGAGTCTTGCTCGTGGCATCATTAGACAATTAGTGGGATCGGCGCTCAGAGGTGACTTTGGGATTGGGAGGTATACAGGCAAGTGCTCAACTGGGAGAGATATAAAGCATGGGATTAGCAAAATCTCTTTAGATGTGTGTTAATTTTATTTGCCATGTTCTAAGTTACCTAGGTCATTTTGTTGTTTTTTTTACTCATTTATTTTTATATTTAATTTTTGATTTTTTTTTATTCGGTGTTATTATTTAGATTTATCATGTTAAAACTATCTAAAAGAAATGAATTTTTTTCATACTTTAGTTAATTTTTAATTGCTCATTTTTTTCATTATTGTAGTTTTTTTTCCATGTTTTAATTTGCAATTCTGAACTTGAATAAAGCCAAGTTATTCCCAAGACTGCAGTCACTCGTGCAAAAACTTCAGCCTGGCCATACTGAAAAAAATCAGTGACTTTGCTATACATGAGTGATTTTTTTTTTTCTTTCGCTCTTTTTTTTCTCGTCACCATCATTTCACTTTTGGCTTTTCCACTCGATCTTGGACTTAAAAGAAACCTCTCAGACCTTGTCGTATCCTTCAAAAACAGAAAACAAAATCCAGCATTTCATGGCATCTCTTTGCAGTAATTTCGTTTCATTCTGCCTGGGTTCCGCCTGTCAGGGTCTGCGATATCTTCCAGCCTTTAATATTACCAGCTGTGTAACTAATTGCATATCTTCTGAATTCATGCAATAAAAACTGATTTATCAGAAAGCCTCGTCGATTCACTTTGCTTTACAAAACCATTTGCCTGAATTATTTTCCTCTGACATTTCAGCTGTAATCTTTTCAAAGTCTATAGAAAAATAGGTGAAGGAATGGACTGAAAACTCATTATGTGCTTACTGTAGTTTTCCAGAAAATGGCCACACAATGGGAAATTTGCAGCATTATTAGGCAATATCTGTGACAGGTTATGTTCCACAGCTTATGCACAGTCGATAATGCTATATACACTGTTCTAAAAAGACACAAAATCAGAACCAGGTAGAAAACTACAGGATAATGGATATAATAATGGAAAGTAGATATTGACCAATAGTGTCGGACATGCCGTAAAGGATAGGTGCTCGTGGTGTTTTTTAGATGCCGACGTAACCACTGAGTTTTTCTTGCCAAAGACTGTTCAGGAAAATGCCGGCCGTGTTTTTTCTGAAGCATCTTTATGTCTTTTCTAACAATTTTTGTGGTTCTTTTTTAAATTATGTGTATTTATAGTGAGAGGATTCCAAGCGGAAGTTACCAGAAGAATGAATCGGTCACTTTGTTTAACTGCTTCAGGCTTCCAAAGAAAACGAAGCTAAACATATGTACAACATGATGGTTTTACATTGCTGTTAGAGATGAGTGGATCGATTCGCGGGACTCCGGTTCAGCGTCTAGGTCAGTGGTACATGGAGGCTGGACAAGGAATCCCGCAAATCTCTTATCTTCCGATGTTACTGGTATGGCATTTTATTTGTCAGGGCTGGAGTTTCATATATGTGACATGACACACAGATGAGGTCGCACCGGCCCTGGCTAATCAAAATGCATGTCAGGGATGCCGGAAGGTAAAAAATTTGCAGGACTCCCCGTCTAGTCGCCAAGTACCTCTGATCTGGCCAATGGATCAGATTTCCATTAATAAATCTGCTCATCTAATTGCTATGCATATGTTAATTCTTTTCAGCACTTTGATTTAGTCCTTTTTCAGGTGGGTACCAGATGGAATCCACCTGATAAAGAAGACATTGTCTACACATACCCTAAATGTACCAAAGGATGCTTCACTGCTCAAATTATTAACGGTACTAGCAGAAGAGAATCACAATTGAAGGGGACTTTGGAGACCATCACTATGCATAAGGTCTATTTTTTAGGGGATCTTTATAAGTGAAGGTGCTCAGATTCTGGGTAGATGGAGGATGTCCATCCGAATACTGTCCTATACTTATCAATCTATATTTATTGATAAGATAAAGTTACTGATTTCGCCAACCATGGTAGCAGAGCATGGTTATCATCATGACAACTTAGGTTCAGTTTAATCCCATATGCATGAAGATAGATTTTTGACGATTGTCCTCTCGGCACCATCCCCTCAAGAAAGTTTAGTTGCCTCTTGCCATCTGAAACAAATTAGTAATCTAGTTGACTGGACAATTAAATTACCTTTAATAGGGAAATTAAAAGTAGTTTGTCACTTAAAAAAACAAAAAACTTAAAAGATGAAAATCAAAATTTAAATATATAATTTTTAGAAATTTGAAAAGGGTTGTTCTTTATTATTTAGGAAGTTACAGATGTTATTGAACTATTGAGAGAGCTAATATGGAAGCCTAGTAACCTGTAAAATAGTTAATGCAATGTTGGCTTGGCCCTTCTTTTTGCTGTGGACTTCATCCTCCATTGGCTGTGTGTAAAAACAGGAGAAAGTTTTTTTTTTTCCCAAAAAACTGAGGTCCTTGGACCACTATCTACTTAGGTCCTTGGACCACTATCTGCTCCTTCCCTTGTCAGGCCATCTCACTGAGCTACCCTTTGCAGTGCTACAAGCACTGCTGCTCCTCCTGATATTTCCACCTGGCTAATAGGAAGACATTGATTAACTTTGCAGGAATTTAACCCTGCTGTGTCCTGCAGAGTTTTGCTTCCCTGGCTTATTCTTGCCAGTAGGGGATATATTAGGCAGCTCCTCCCTTCACACTTTGCCTGAACTTAGATTCATAGTTGCAGATTGTCTCTATAAATAAGTCAAATTGCATGCTCGTTTGGGGTTTCCTGTTACCGACCAGGCTTGTTCTCTTGTTTCTTCTGACCTCTTTGCTCCAGACATCAGCTTTGCATTCTAATCCTGTGCTGACTGCCCCAACCTCGGATTTTTTGACCACATCTCTGTCTTTGCCCCCTGTACCTCGTGTTCTTCCTCTAACCCTTCAGTCAGCTGCTGCAGGTCCAGGCACTGCCTTGGAGTGGTCCCTAGTGACTGACCTAATGGCCCAAGCCTAACATCATCATCATAGGCTCTAGTGAACCAGGTAGCCACTTACTTATGCCCCTCCAGTGTATGCCTGGCCAGTGACACATTGTGGGTCTTAACCTTCCGCTGTCACCCTGGGGCTTCTGCCCAGACTGTTCTGTGAAGACTCCCGTAGTTTAAGACCCCGGGACCATGACTTCCTACAGGTGGTGCTGGAAATAATCATCGCAGTGTGCGCAAGAGGGACTTAACTCTCCCTACAATCTAATTATACTGTTATTATTGGAGCCATTGAGTATGTTTTGATAATTTGTCCATGGTCAGGTAGACAACCTTGGTAATAAAAGGGTATTCAGTGTACAATTAATCTAACCATGAAACCCACAGATAACCATCAGATCTGTAATATACATAGTTCCTGCCCAGGACATGGCCTTCAATGTCAATTTTTAGAATTTTTTTTTTTAAGAAAATAATAAAAGGATTCTTCATTTTTCAGAGTTTTTCTAGTGTGTTTATTTTAAAAGTAAAATTTCTCTGGCAGAATAACATTTGGCCATCACATTACTGGCAAACAAGTCATGATGTGGTGTGAGATATGATCAGACCTTTCCATTCTCTTGATTTTTCTGACACGTTGTTTAATTTAAGGGAAATTGTTTGATGTTTAGAAATACCTTTACTTATTTGTACTCACATTATAACCACAAGTTTAAAAAAACCCAAGTTGATGACCTTTATGGTTAGGGGAAAAAATGGAATTGTAGAAAACCATAATCCTTGTTATAAACCTTCTAGTCTAGGCCGGAGGTTTTCCAAATGATCAGACAGGAATTTCAGCCAGTGGCAACAAATCTTGTGGTTTTAGAAGGCAATTGTCCAAAACTATGAGGGGAAAGTAAGAATTTAGATAAGAATTACTGCAGATTTGATTTACTTTAGCGTAGTATTAAAGCCAAACATTTTCCTAAATTAAGCGGGTCAGTCTACTACTGTAATTTGGAGATAGCATTTCTGATTCTCCAGGATAAATCCTGAAATAAATGCCTATAATTCTCAATTTTTAGTGTCTGGGATCCTCTAGACATGTGAGATTTCACTTATTGCTATGCCCGTTAACCAGTTTGCTTGTTAAAGGATTATTCCCAAAATCATGTTATCCCTTATCCATAAGATAAGGAATAACTTGATTATCTCTGGGGGTTTGACCTCTGGGACATCCAGCAATCCTGAGAGCGGAGTTCTAAAACCTCAAGAACAAGACTTCGCAGGTCCGTCTTGTACGGAGTAGAATTGCATGTGCTTGACCTCCTCTTCATTCATTGCTTATTGGACTGCTGAAGAAAGCCAAGGACTATTTCTGGCAGTCGCATTGACAATGAATGGAGCGGAGGTTGTGCATGCAAGATGACGCTGCAGAACTTCATTTTTGGGATTCCAGAAAACCGATCTGGGGATCCCATTATCATCAAGTTTTCTCCTTTCCTGATTTTGGTAATAACATTTTAAGTCCACCGGTCCAACGTAGACATGTTGAGCATGCTGGTGTTCTCATTGGGCAAAGGACAGTCAGTGGTGTATTTTCCTTGAGAACAAAAGGATCAGGCATTTTGAAATCCATCTCTCCCCTATGGAGGGAGTTTGGTCAACACCAACATGCATGGTAGACATAACAGTCAGCTTTTGAATTTCCTCCAGTGGTACAGATCTCCTATAGCCCCTGAGCAACTGCCTGATTTTCACAGTAAGGGCAGATGCAAGCAACCATATAATCTCACATCTGAAAGAATCAGATCAACTTAGCAAATCACACTGTTAAGTATCAGGATTCTTCCGCTGTGCAGGATGGATCCCAGGCCTTGTCTGCCTCTGTGGTCTCCCATTCATGCTCAGCTGCTGGGATTGTTGCTTAGCACAGACATCAGTCCCAGCGTCTTGCACTGCTTCATAGTGTCTCTGTGGTTACTGCTGGCTCTCCAGCTACGTCTATGGTAACCAGTGGTATACAGAGGCAGCCCTACCCTCTGGAGTCTAAGTCCAGAAATCATCTTACTGAGCATGTCCATGATGTGGTGCCTTCTCATTGTTGCTCGGACTCTGACTGCTCTGGTGATGGGGCAGCTCCGGATTGGCCCACGGGCGACACCCCGTCCGTCTGGGCATCTGGGCATGAGTGATTGGGGTGGAGCCTAGCGCAAAAAAAGTCTTCCAGCGTCGCACGCGGGCATGCTAGCGTGATTTGTGATTGTGTGTGGATACGCTACCACTCTGTTTACACGTGTGTGCTGCTCTTTACCATTGACTGTGTGTCCAGACAGGCAGTGTAGGGTGGGAATACCCCGCTTGGCTTAGCATCTGTCTCCGGTTGTGTGTGCGGTTAGCTCAGCTGAGTTACAGTGCAAGCCCAACCATTAGCCTAGACTTCCCTGGGAGAGCAATAGGGTTCCACACCTTGCCTGCCATTTGCTTCTACCTCTGTGGGTTTAACAGGGTATTTCAAATATTTTTCTGTGCCGCTCGGTGGTTAGCGGAGTTTGGTACTCTGCATCCCGTTTGCTCGGGGTGGTTTTAACGCAGTGTGTTCACTAGTTTATTTTATCCGTCATCATTCACACTAGCAGCAGTTATTCATCTCTGCAAGGTGGACCCCGGGTTGCGATTGCACTTTATAGTTTAATTTAATTTAGTGCAATCCGCCAACCCTAAGGGCCCTGTCACACATAGCGACGCACCAGCGATCCCGACAACGATATGACCTTGTCAGGATCGCTGGTGTGTCGCTACATGATCGCTGGTGAGCTGTCAAACCGGCAGATCTCACCAGCGATCAGCACCAGCGACACGTGGGTAACAAACGACGCACGTCGCTTAGTTACCCGCTGTGTATGTTAGAAACCAGCGCACTGGTGAAGGGAGCTGGTGACTAAGGTAAACATCGGGTTTCTAAGCGCCGCGCGGCATTTAGAAACCAGATGTTTACCTTGGTTACCAGCTCCCTGCACCAGCGCGCTGGTTTCTAATGTACACATTGGGTTTCTAAGCGCCGCGCGGTGCTTAGAAACCCGATGTTTACCTTGGTTACCAGGCTCCAGCTCGCTGATCGCTGGTCTCCCGCCTGCCACGCGATGCGTGCTGGCCAGCGGGAGACCAACGATCAAGAAAAGGTCCTAGCCATTCCAGCACGATCAGCGATACCCGGCGGGGGGGCCCGGTCGCTAAGTGTCACACACAGCGATCTCTGTTGCGTCACAAAACTTGTGACTCAGCAGCAATCTCGCTAGCGAGATCGTTATGTGTGACGGGGGCTATACACACACTGATCAGATTTTGATCAGAGTGTGAAAAGATAAGAAGATGGAGAAAAAAGTCTCTATCTTCTCCTTTGTGTCAGTCCGTGGAAATTGGTCTGTACTCAGATGTCATCAAAGTGCAATCTGATGGTTTCCACAGACTCATTGATTCGCATGGTGAAGTGTGATTCGAATATCGGCTCAAACTCGGAGATGCTGCGATTTTTTTTTCCTCTGACAGGGTCAGTCTGAGAAACAAATCAGACATGTGGATGTGGAAGACCCCATAGACTAACATTGATCAAAGTGTGAAACGATCTTTTGTTTGATTGCTTTTGCACTTGCACATGTAAATGTGGCCGATGTCTCATACAAGGTACCGCCGAAAACAAGGACTGATCCTGTAATTGGAAACACAGACCCTTTTTATAGTTTAATACAGCCCCTATAGGAAACTAAAACCGAGCTCCAATTATTTGCTATGGGCAGCGAGGACCTTTTGAAAATTACGACCTTTATAAATCACTTACTGAACGGAAGTGTGGGGTACGAGGTGCTGAACTCACCCTACTCATATTCAGGAATATCTACGGTATATTTTATTTCCTAATATCTAAAAAAATAATTCCATGGAGGCAGTAATAACAATAATTGATTCTTTTCACATACATGGCGGAGATGCTAATACAGACATGTGACGCTCCTAACGGCAGAAATGTGCAGAATGTAATGATCTGTCTCCATCTATTTATCATCCAGATGAATTCCCTTCATAATTTCATATTCTAATTATTTTATTGCACCCCACTGTTATCGGGAATTCTCCATTCATTTGTGCCATTTGCTTCATGTGGATAAATATTCGTATTTTTCTGCAATTCTAAGAATTTTATGGAAGTAGCAGAATAAGGCTAGAAATGGGAAATATGTGTAAGAACAATTGTAGTATTTTAATGAAAGTTACACTGAAGGATAACATCATTCTCAGTCAGTGGGACCTCATGGTCTGTATCAGTGGTTTCTATGTCTCCAGACTTTCAGGGCATGCTGTTAATTTTAAAAGGTAGGAGGCCACTCGTCGGTATCCCTTGGTTTTACACTTACCGCATTTTTTGCGGTCTGTTATTGCGGCCCGTTTTTGCGGGCCGTATCGCCACATTTTTTTGTGGTGTACCGCAATAACGGGCCTCAAAAAATGCTTGCGGTTCGCCTTTTTTTTTTTCCAATACTATGGAAATAGTATTGAAAAAAAAAAATGGCAGTCCGCAAAAGCAGAAGTGACTTCCATTTGTTTTTGCGGCTCCATTGAGGTACAATGGCGGCCATGTCCGTATGCCGTGAAAACGGCCTTCACGGCCATACGGCGTACCCTGTAATTTTTGTGGGCCGATTTTGCAGCCCCATAGAAATGCATTGGGGGTCGCAAAATAAGCCCGCAAAAGTACGGTACGTGTCTTCCCAAATGTCCTCCTGAGTTCCATTAGCTTACAAAGTGTAAATAGTTTTTTTTTTTTTATTTTTTTTTTTTTTTACTTTTGACGGTTTTCCCCTTTCATGTACTGTGCCCTGTTCTTAAAGGGGTTGTCCAGAGTTGGGGCTAAAGTGACTGCAGACTTG
This sequence comes from Dendrobates tinctorius, assembly GCF_039654945.1. NCBI lineage: Eukaryota > Metazoa > Chordata > Amphibia > Anura > Dendrobatidae > Dendrobates > Dendrobates tinctorius. The sequence goes on from NW_027361707.1 coordinate 20,253,305, forward strand.
TGAATCCTCACAATGTGCATTGGGAACACTATCAGGATTCTCTGGTGCCCGCTTCAGGAACAGGCGGTCATGTGACTACAAGTATATGATTTGCATATTTCCAGCCACATTCAGACAAGACGTGTCCAGTCTTGCTCAAATTACTTGTATTAAGCAAATTCGCACACGTCTAGTCGACATGTTACCGCGTTTATGAAAATCACATATTTTCAGTTATTCACCCACCCGTGACCCCACCAGAGAATCCTGACAAGTGTTGACTATGCGCGATGTGATGACTCACAAGTCTGCATACATCCAGGGTGACTACAGACTTGATCCCCAAACCTGGACAATCCCGTTAAGATTCTGTATATATATATATATGTGTATATATATATATATATGCTGCTCAAAAAAATAAAGGGAACACTATAACTTATTTTTTGGAGCAGTATATACTGTACAGTATATGTATCATTCAATATAATTTTGAATTTTCTGGACATACTGTTTTGTTTTCCAAGTTTATAATCCAGATCACTGATCCTGTGTTTCAACATGTTAGTTGTCAATTGTAATAATTTATTTATAGGAAGGAAATGTTAAGAAAGTTTCATATAAGAAAGTTTCATTTCTTACCCTGTTGCCTGTGGCATTATTCAGTTATAATAAACTTGCTGAAAATACATCATTTCCTTCCTACTCCTTGGTTTATCGTAATACATTTGTAATGCACTATGCATATAATAATAATATTTTTATATTACTGACTTAAAGGCAACCTGACGCCTCCAGAAACATTATTTACCTGCAGCTAAAGGATTAGTCTGCAGATAAATAGTATTTAAACCCTGTGTAGCCAGCTTATTGGAGCAGCGGCTACAGGGAGACAATAAAGTTTTATTCTTGAGTCGCTTGCTTCCAGGCATCGGAGCGGTGCAGGGAGTGGTGTCACTCACTATATAGTGAGCACGCGGTAATCACTGCCCGGCACCTTCATTGACAGCCAACTCTGCCCACATACACTGCACACACGATGCAGAACTGGCTGTCAATCAAAGAGCTGGGGAGTGATTACAGCACTCTCAAGGTATAGAGAGTGGTGACTAACCTCCCCCTGCACCGCACTAATGACTGGAAGCGAGCGGCTGCAAGGAGAATTTAACACATTTTTTTCCTGTAGTTTGTTACCTGGCTAAGCAGGATATTTGCCTGCAGACATGCTACACACTCAAAGGGAACCTGTTATGCCCAGAAATATTATTCACCCCAAATCTGCAGGTGAATAGCATTTCTGTACAGGTCAGTGTGCAGGATGCATGCAGGTAAGCCCATCGGCCTTGATAGATAATTAGTGTTTTTGACCCTATGTTCTGTCTACTTTTTGGTATCAATTGTGTCACAGTTCCACTCCTCAGTGTGTCTGGGATGCAGTTACTAACAACTCAACCGTCCAGTCTGGGACAATGCGGTGCAGAGGATGTGAGTACTTTGACAGCTCAGTTGTCCAGTCTGGTGCAGGGACGTGCTGAGCTGTCGATGTGTTGATTGACAGCTCGACAGTCCAATCAGAGACTGGGTGGTGCTGGCTGCCTCCAGGTGTTCATTGTCTCAGGTGATTTCCAGGCTACTTAACTGGGCTGTTACTCCCAAACCTCTGCCAGACATACATTCAGGTACTGTGCAGTTTGTCTCTCTGTGCCTTGCCTTGTTTGTAGATCTTTCATTGCCTGACCTTAGCCCTCCTTCTGACCATCCATCTGTTTAACCCCTTCTGCTCTGATCCAATATTCTCCTGATGTTCTGACCTCAAAATATTACCTGACTACACCTTTGTTTCTTCCTTCTGTTTATGACGTACCTTCCAGGCTTTTGACCTCGGACTCCTGTGTGACTTTGCCTTGAGAAGTGACTCAGCTTTGCATTTTGCCTATTTTTCATTTGTTCCTAATTCTTCTTGCAGTTTGCTCCTTTCTTTAAAGCCTGTTTTACATGTGTTCGCCTGTTTTTATTCTTATGTTCGCCATTGTGGTACGAGTTTGAGATTTCCAGATGTTTTTGTCTGATTTATCAATTGCGACTAATTAAAACGTCGCAACATTTGTCACAAATCTAGTTCAGTCACCGCGAGGAGTGATTGTATGCGCTTCAAGGAAAAAATCAACATTTTTGTGCCATTTGGAAAAAGATTTGACTTTTTGCTCAAAAGGTCACAAAAATTGTTAATGACTGGGATAAAAAAAGCACATTTCTAACTTTGCACATAATTCATAAACCGTGTGCGTCATTTTGATGAATTTGGCACAGTAAACTTCAACCAATACCACAAGACAAAAAAAAAAGAAATGTGACTTAAAAAACACAAATTATGAATCAGGGCCATAGACTACTTCTAGTGGTTAAAGTTAAATCATATATTTTTTTTGGAGTGTGGTTGGCCATATTAGAGCCATAATTTAAACCCACCTCCTTTTTGGTACACTTTTGAAGAATCTCAACAAGATGAAGGATAAGAAAATTGCCAATTTTTGTACAAAATTGATGCGCACAGCAAAAGCAACTTTTGTACAGCATACAGGTAGTGCAGACTACTAGACAAATTTCTCCCAAAGTCTTTGCTGGGGATTTAGATTGTTGTATTAAAAAAAAGAAAATAAAATTTGAGAGCTAAGTATATATTTTGAGATTGTATCACATTTAAAAAATTTTTTTCCAGATTAATTATCACTTATGCTCAAGGGAGAACAATGATTTAGAATAGAAAACTTGGTAGTATTTCTTAGGCTACTCTAACTATGAACCATTTTTCACCCTCTGCCACTGAATTTGTCATCAAAGATGAAAAACAAGTTACCATACGTTTCTCAGTCAAACAGTACTGAGCTGTGTAAATGGGAATCCAGCTTTAGGATGAGGTAAAAGACTTGTTAGAAAGCTCAATATGATCTTTCTGTTTCCCTGCTTCTTTCCTAAATCAGTACCTCACTCCTTCTTTCTCTTGTCTCCATATAATGTAGTAGACAGAGTAACCTGTTACCTCACTGAGTTTTCAGTCCGTTTTGTCTTCAGCTATTTGGTTTAGAGTTTTTTTTTTCATGAGAGAATGGTTATTTCAGGAGGCAGATGGGAGGAGAAGAAGAGGCTCAAAGTTTTTTATCTGGTTTCGAAAATTGTAAATACATGGGCCCAACAAATACAGAAGGCAAGGAGGTACTGTCAGCTCCCTCTTGTCCCTTATATTAGGATATACATATTAAAGTATATATTTGATGTCCTTTTGTATAGAATTCAATTCCAAGGAGATCCTCTATTCTGATACAAATGAGTATAATATAATGAATCGCCATGCTCATTTTATGATCACTCTATACATACTGTATTACTTTATTACAGCAGCATTAAATAAGAGTAATTAAAGCTGCACTATCAGAATTAACAGCTCAATAGTTCTCAGCTGAGCGCAGTCCAAGCAATTACGTTAAAATATTCATTTTCAGTAATCATCTGAATTTTAAAATGTTCTCAGCAGACTTTTTTTTTGCAGTTGATAATCTGAAAGAGTCTTAGATGATGTGAAATACATAGAAAAGTGCACATTTTAAAGTGTACAGTCATAGTTCACATTAATGAGTATGTTCATCTGTGAAGATGATTTTAAAGTTCATAAACAGATATTGTAAGGTAGGGCTTGTTACTCAGGTTGGGGATACTGTTGTGAGCTCTCTTGATCCGACTTTTGAGGCAAGGCTCCCTCTGGTGGATACTGCTGGTAGTGGTGCTGGTCAACATGATGTTAACCCAACAGCTGCAGAAGATAACTGGAGGAGTGGTGGTAGTGACTGGGACTACATAAGGGAGCAGACTTCTCTCAGTGACTGCCGGTAATACTCCTTTCTTTGCTTACTGAGGATTTCTGTCTGCTGCCTGATCCTGCATTTTTTCAGCTGTCATTTGCTAAACCCTTTGCATCTGTTTTTGCCTTGCTGTCAGGGGTCAGCTTGGCCCCCCCTAGGGCTTCTGGCTCTTGCCCTGTATTTTTGTATCTTGTGTTTGTTTGCTCAGTCCCCTACTGTATTAGCCTGTTGCTAGCCGCCAGTTCACACCTGAGTGCTGATATAGTGGGTGCGAGGTTGTTCAAGCCTCATTATTTTTGTACATCAGTCGTGTTGGTATTATTAGGGTTTTTGCGTGATTGCAGACAGTGCCTTTTCTGTCCTGTCCTATCTAGTCAGTGTGGGCCCCATCATTTGCTCAGTCTATTTTCTGCCTGTGTTTGTGCTTCATCTTGTCTCACCGACAATATATGTTTGGGGGCTGTCTATTCCTTTGGGGATCTGCTCCGGGGCAGTTTAGTTTTCACCTTTCTATCTTTAGGCTTAGTTAGTCCTCCGGCTGTGACGAGGCGTCTAGGGCAACATAGGAACGCTCCACGGCTACTGCTAGTTGTGTTGTTAACATCAGGGGTCTGCAATCCGCTGAGCGACCAACCTCTCTGGTGTTCTGGTGGCATAGCCTATTGCGCTCTCCTCCTTGGTGACCCATTCATAACAGAATACTCTCTTGGGAGCCAAATAACCAGGTCGGACAGCGGCTTCTCAACATAAACATAGTCCATGCGGTTTATTAGGTTGCATAAACCATACACAGGAACAGGCTTTTCATATCAAAACAGCATAACGTTCATGACAGAGCTCCGCTCTGTTAACCCTGTGGTCACACAGGCTGTGTTATGTCCGGTACGCAGGCTCTCTCCTAAACACAGTTAGCTCACCCTGTCCGGGTTACCTTCTTAGCTGCTTCACACTGCAGACATCCGTTCCCTCCTGGACCTGTCAGTCACACGCAGCCATTATGCATATGCCTCCCCAGGTCCACGGCCTCAGCATGTGCTGTTCAGGAGGGCAGCCGTCACTCTAGCACGTCGGCCTCCGGGATCTTCCACACATGCTCCAATCAGATCCAGGCACTTCCTCATGTGACCGACACTGGTCACCTTATATGGTCCGTAGCCACGCCCACCGGATCACATAGCTATGACCTCAACGCAAGTCCTACAACCATACACACACATACAGTTTACTATGGGTGTTTTTAGACACACGCCCCTGGGTGGGTTTGTAGGTGACTGGTCCCACCCGTCTCACCAGTCACCTGAAGGCTTGGAAGTATGTGCAGGAAGCGGGGCGCGCCTCCTAAGAGCATAACCAGGAGACCTGCCAAGAGGATGCAAGTTCTTAGCAGAGAAAGTAGCCGCTGATTGTCTGGAGCCACGGACAGGGTGAGTAGTAGCAGTGGAGCTGCGAGATAGGCACCGGTCTCCCTGCGCAGCAGAGACCGTGCCTGCGGCTGAGGGCATGACAGTACCCTCCCCCTTACGCCCCCCCTTCTTCAATCCTGCCAGGAACTTTCTAAGAAGCATCGGGGAATTAATGTTCTCCTCAGGCTCCCAGGATCTCTCCTCAGGACCATATCCCTTCCAGTCAACCAGAAAGAGGGACCTGCCCCCTCTTCTCTTCATGGCCAGGATGTCCTTCACTTCATAGACATCCTCGGAACTGACAGAAGGAAATTTACCTGGATCCTGGGTTAAGCGACTGAGAACAACTGGCTTCAGCAGGGAGACTTGGAAGGAGTTATGGATCCGTAAGGAGGCTGGCAACTTCAAACGATAGCACGCATCGTTGATCCGGTGGAGCACTTCAAAGGGACCGATGAAACGAGGAGCCAGTTTATAAGAAGGGACCTTAAGACGGATGTGCCTGGAAGACAGCCATACCTTATCTCTGGGTTGGTAAGGTGGCGGATCCAGACGTCTCTTATCCGCATGCTCCTTGGTCCGAACCGATGCCTGCTCCAATGAGGTCCTGGTCTCTGTCCAGACCTTTGAGAAGTCCTTTGCCAGGGACTCAGCTGCAGGATTGCCGGAAGCAAGAGGCAGTGGAGTCGGAATCCTAGGATGTTGTCCATAAACAATGAAAAACGGGGAGTTAGAGGAGGACTCACCGACATGATTGTTGTATGAAAACTCCGCCCATGGTAGCAGGTTGGCCCAGTCGCTGTGGTGACCATTCACACAGTGTCACAGATAGTTTGTGAGGACTTCATTCACTCTCTCCACTTGGCCGCTAGATTGTGGGTGATAGGCCGAGGAGAAGTCCAGGGTGACATCCAACAACTTACAGAGGAACCGCCAGAAGCGGGAAATAAACTGAACTCCCCTGTCAGAGACAATATGGAGTGGAAGTCCGTGAAGCCGAAGGACATGCTGAATGAAGAGCTCTGCGAGTTTAGGAGCAGAAGGAAGACCGGAGAGCGGAGTGAAGTGTCCCATCTTGGAGAACCGGTCAACAACCCAGATTACTCTACAACCGGATGATGCTGGCAGATTCGTGATGAAGTCCATGGCAATGTGTTGCCAGGGAGCAGACGGAATCGGGAGCGGAAGGAGGCGACCGGCTGGCAGTTTCTTGGGTGTTTTATTACGAGCACAAGCGGGACAGCCTGCAACAAAGTCCAGAACATCTTGGCGCAAGGTTGACCACCAGTAGTATCGAGATATTAGTTGTAACGTCTTCTTTTGACCGGCATGTCCGGCCAGCTTAGAAGAATGACCCCAGCGTAGAACTCTCCTCTTGTCTCTTTCCATTACAAGAGTCTTACTGGGCGGGACCTGCGACAGACTGACTGGAGCCACCGTGATCATCTTGGATGATTCAATGATATGCTGAGGCTCCTCTTCAAGGTCGTCTGACAGGAATGACCTGGAAAGTGCATCGGCTTTGATATTCTTCTCTGCAGGGCGGAAATGGAGAGAGAAATTGAAACAAGCAAAAAATAAAGACCAATGAGCCTGGCGAGGGTTGAGTCTTTGAGCTGACTGAAGGTAGGACAGGTTTTTATGATCTGTGTAAATGATGACTGGATGAACTGCGCCTTCAAGCAGATATCGCCACTCTTCTAAGGCTAACTTAATTGCCAGTAACTCTCTATCCCCAATTGAGTAGTTACGTTTGCAGGGCGAGAATGCCTTGGAAATGAATCCACAGGTCACCATCTTACCGGTAGACAGTTTCTGCGTGAGGACCGCTCCGGCTCCAGATGACGAAGCGTCCACCTACAGGAAAAACTGCTTGCTGATCATTGGTCTGTGAAGAGCCAGGGCAGTAGAGAAGGCTTGTTTAAGGGAAGCGAAAGCCGACTCGGCCTCAGCAGTGCAATCCCTTGGTTTGGCACCTTTATAAGTCAAAGCAGTGAGTGGTCTTACCAGGGAGGAGAAGTGAGGGATAAATTGCCGATAGTAATTGGCGAATCTGTATGGCCTTGATTCCCTCAGGTCGGGGCCACTTAAGCACGGCGGAGACCTTCTCTGGATCCATCTCGAGACCTGTATCAGAAATGATAAAGCCAAGAAAGGGTAAAGATCTCTGTTCAAACAGACATTTCTCAAACTTCGCGTAGAGGCGATTCTCAAACGTTGAAGAACGAGACGAACATTCCTCCTGTGAGATGGTAAGTCGGGAGAAAATACCAGGATGTCTTCCAGATAGACCACCACACAAACATAGAGCAGGTCACGGAATATGTCATTGACAAACTCCTGGAAGACGGCGGGCGCATTTCTTAGTCCGAAGGGCATCACCAGATATTCGTAGTGACCATCTCGCGTGTTGAAGGCAGTTTTCCACTCATCCCCAGATCGTATCCTGATGAGGTTGTAAGCCCCACAGAGATCCAACTTGGTAAAAATCCTGGAACCTCGAAGACGATCAAAGAGCTCTGGAATTAAGGGAAGAGGGTATCTGTTCTTTACCGTTATTAAATTGAGACCACGGTAGTCTATACACGGACGAAGAGATTCATCTTTCTTCTTGACGAAGAAGAATCCAGCTCCAGCCGGAGAAGAGGACTTCTGGATAAACCCTCGAGCCAAATTCTCCTTGATGTAATCAGACATGGCTTGAGTCTCAGTGGGAGAAAGAGGGTAGATCCTACCTCAAGGCGGAGTGGACCCGGGGATTAGGTCGATGGGACAATCGTAAGGCCTGTGCGGGGGAAGAGTTTCGGCCTCCTTCTTGTTGAATACATCTGCGAAGGACCAGTAGGCAGCGGGTAACCCGGGTAAGGCTGCAGGAGGACGCGGGCTTGAACCAGGCCGTACGGGTACGAGGCAGTGATTGTGACAAGACTGACCCCATCGAAGGACGTCTCCTGACTGCCAATCCAGGACGGGTTCATGATGGCGCAGCCACGGAAGACCTAGTAGAAACGGTGGAGAAAGATTCGGTAACAGAAAGAAGGCAATTCTCTCCTTGTGGAATGCTCCGATTTGAAGCTCCACCTCTTCGGTGATACCAAGAATGGGATCTTTCAGGGGTCTTCCATCTACTGAGATGATGTGCCGGGACGACTGCAGAGGAGTGATAGGGATTCTGAACTGCCTGGCCACTGCTTGCTGGATGAAGTTTCCACCAGATCCGGAGTCCAGATAGGCCATCTCGGAGAACCGCACCTTTCCGAAGATCACCTGTATGGATATAGTTAGTGGAGGTGAGGAATCATTTTCACCTAGGGAAGCCTCTCTTACCTGTCCCAGGCGGAAGAGTTTCTCCGGCCTCTCCATTCCACTGCATGGACTGGGAGCAGGGCGTCCACCATAACAATGCGGATTCCTAGCGGACATTTTCTCCTGCCTATTCCTCTTCACCTTATCGCGATCAAGCTCCATGAGTTCATTCCTAGAAACCAGAGCAGGACAAGACGGAAACCGGTGTTTCGTTGAAGAAGATGCAGGACGATGAAATCGCTTCTCGAGAATCCTCTCCCTGCAGCACTCCTGGAGACGCAGGTCAATTCAAATGGCGAGGGATATGAGATCATCCAGGGTCTCAGGTAGGTCCCTGACTGCCAATTTATCCTTGATTCTTCCGGATAATCCTCGCCGAAAGGCTCCGACCAAAGGCTCATTGGTCCACTGGAGCTCCGAAGCCAGGGTACGGAAATGGATGGCATACTGACCGACAGAGAGAGAGCCCTGTTGCAAATTGAAGAGAGACTCCATAGCAGATGTGGCATGACCAGGCTGATCGAATATCTTGCGGAAGGTGTCCAGGAATACCTGCAGATCAGACACGATGGGATCATTCCGCTCCATTATGGGGTTGAACCAGGCTAAAGCCTCTCCCTCCAGGTGTGAGGCAAGGAAAGCCACCTTGGCCTTGTCAGTCGGATAATGCTGAAGCGAAAAACAAAAATGCAACAAGCATTGGTTGAGAAATCCTCTGCACAACTTGGGGTCACCATTGTAACGAGGAGGTTTGCAGAGACGAGGACTGAGTCCTGTAGAGGGCACAACCATAGGATGCAGCACTGGAGGCTGAAGGACTGGGGATGCAGCAACCAGCAGTACTTTAGTTAACTGGTCCTCCACGGAGGTCATGTAGTCCAACAAGCGGGTCTGCATCTCTAGTTGGTGAGTGAGTTCCAGATGGAGCTCTGCTAGCTGGGTGGCGTTGGTGGGCTCGGCAGCCTGTAGAGTAGACAGATGGGTATCCAAAGTTTGCATAAAGGCCACTAGCTGATCCTGACTCTGTCGAAGCACAGCCAGCTCACCCTGGGCTGAGTATCGGGTATCAGCGGAGTCCATGGCCTGAACAAACTGTTACTCCCACAGGGCGTGAAGATGTATAGTGGACCCACTAGACCATTGATGGTGCAGTGGTAGCTGTATACCCGATACACAAGAGACAGGAGAAGAGCTTCAAATAAACTAAGGATGTTTATTAAATAAAGCAAACAAATGGACAAGGTGCCTGAGGGAAGAACCCTCTGGACCACGACACCGAACCACGTAGTGGAGCACCGGGCAAGGTGTACCCCTGTACAGGGGCTCCCTCGTCGCAACACCAGATGATCTTAATGCCGCGATGCCCGGACCAGAGGGACGACCCATACAGACCGTATAGAGGAGGTGGTGAGAGACCTGGAAGGTCTGAGTAAACACAGAAAGGCTGATCTAGCCTGCGATGGTAACTGGATGATTCCAGAAGGAGAGCCTTGGTCAGTCTGGGGTAGGAACCGGAATGTCCAGAGGGATCCAGGAGCGGGAACTGCCAGCAGAGGATTCTGAGGAGACAGAGATATTAGAATATTGCAATAGCCTTCAGAACGCAGAGCAAAGCAGAGTGTGGCCTGAGTGGGAGGCAGCGATCCCAGAGAATGAACACATTGTTCAGGCAACTCCCTCTTGAGGGAGGATGCCTTTTATGCACAGAGCATCACAGCACAGACAGCCCTAATAGACAACAGGTGCCCTGCTGTTTTAAGAATGTGCAGGAAGCGGGGCGCGCCTCCTAAGAGCATAACCAGGAGACCTGCCAAGAGGATGCAAGTTCTTAGCAGAGAAAGGAGCCACTGATTGTCTGGAGCCACGGACAGGGTGAGTAGTAGCAGTGGAGCTGCGAGATAGGCGCCGGTCTCCCTGTGCAGCAGAGACCATGCCTGCGGCTGAGGGCATGACAGGAGGTAATGAAGCTGATCTAATTAACAGAGACCTGCCACCTGATAATGAGGATGACGATTGGACATCTGGAGCCTCTGACTGGATTTAAGACAGCCGACTCCCTCTATCCCTGCTGGTGATTTTTCCTGCCTCCTGAGGTCTTACTTTCCAGTTCAGTCCCTGCATTCTCAAGCTAAGTGTTCTTGCTATTGCTCACATTTGATTTGGTTTTGTCTATTCAGTTTTGTGTGGTCAGCCAGCCCCTGCTGGGGCTGTGCTGAATTTCCATCCTTATGTTACTGTTTGTGCCAGTTTGCTTTTTGTCCCTTATTAGATTGGCCTCTATTTGCTCTGTCTTCAGAATATGCCAGAGTGCTGATATAGTGGGTGAAGTCTAGTGGCTTCAGGGTTTTTTTGCTATCAGAAGTGTTGGACATTTTTGCAGGTTTTTTTTGGCGTGATTGCAGACAGTATCTTTCCTTTCCTGTCCTTTCTAGTTAGTGTGGGCCCCATCGTTTGTTCAGCCTACTTTCCTACCTGTGTTTGTGTTTTCATCTTGTCTCACCGACAATATATGTTTGGGGGCTATCTATTCCTTTGGGGTCTGCTCTGGGGCAGTTTAGATGTCCCCTTTTCTTGCTTTAGGCTTATTTAGTCCTCCGGCTGTGTCGAGGCATCTAGAATTATCGTAGGTACGCTCCACGGCTACTGTTAGTTGTGTGGATAGGATCAGGGGTCTGCAATCCGCTTAGTTAGCAACCTCTCTGGTTTTCTGTGGCTTAGCTTGGTCTTGTTTTCCTCCTCGGTGACCCAATCATAACAATTACTGATCCTTTCTTATATACCATATAATACTCAAGAGCTATGCTCACTATTCTGCTGGTGCAATCACTGTGTACACATACATTACATTACTGATCTTGTACTGATCCTGAGTTACATCCTGTTTTATACTCCAGAGCTGCACTCACTATTCTGCTGGTGCAATCACTGTGTACATACATTACATTACCGATCCTGCGTTACATCCTGTATTATACTCCAGAGCTGCACTCACTATTCTGCTGGTGTAGTCACTGTGTACATACATTACATTACTGATCCTGAGTAACAGTCTGTATTATACTCCAGAGCTGCATTCACTATTCTGCTGGTGCAGTCACTGTGTACATACATTACATTACTGATCCTGAGTTACATCCTGTATTATACTCCAGAGCTGCACTCACTATTCTGCTGGTGCAGTCACTGTGTACATACATTACATTACTGATCCTGTACTGATCCTGAGTTACATCCTGTATTATACCCCAGAGCTGCACTCACTATTCTGCTGGTGCAGTCACTGTGTACATACATTACATTACTGATCCTGTACTGATCCTGAGTTACATCCTGTTTTATATTCCAGAGCTGCACTCACTAGTCTGCTGGGGCAGTCACTGTGTAAATACATTATATTCTGAATGCAGGGTGAGTATATTTGTCCACTCTCGCCCAGCATCGCACTTTCAACTGTATCGGCATCTTACAAGCCGATGCAGTTGAAAGCGATGATGGCGGGAGCATCACCTGACATCATTCCCCCTCTGCTTCTGACATCTCAACACAGTGGGTGCGATGACATCATTGCAACGTGCTCACTGTATCGAGATGTGCAGAAGATCTGAAGACACCATGACGAGACTGGAGCAATGGGGGAATGGGCTGAGATAAGTATTTACCTATGTGAGGTCATTATGATGTATGGAGCACTTTGTGGTGCCCATTATATTGTATGTAGCTCTAAGGGGTGTGATCTTTACCCCTTTAAATTCTTATGCTGCTATTTATATTTACATGTATATAATTGCTATGTATCTCACTGTGATGTGTTTTCGTATATTTCTTGCTGTTGTATTGTTGCTGCATTATACTGTATGTAAGATAGGGACAGTGCAGTTAAGGAAAAGGGCCACTAAATGGGGGCACTGAGTACACTGCATAGTAAGGTTTAGCTGTAGGACACTTAGGAGTTAACACTAAGAGGGGTTAGCTGGGGAATAAGATAGAGGGTATTCTTGTACATAGTGGGTCAGGGGGTAGACCCCCGTGTGTGCTCAGGTGGCCTATGATCTGGGTTGCCCGGCTGCCTCGTAACGTTATAAGCTGAGGCTCAGCCATCCCTGGAAAGTAGTAGAAGAGTGAGAAAGGAAGAGAAGAGTAAAGAGCACAGTATGCACAGCAGTGGAGTGGAAAGTGAAGTGGGTCGCAGAAGAAGATAGAGTGAGTCACCGTAAAAGTGCGTTGGGTTAACCGTTGACGTGGTGGAAGACCCTGTAGACAGTATTTCTGAGTCTGAAGTGAAGCCCTGAAAATGGAGCCATGACTACAACCCTGTCGCTATCTTACATGGCACTATGTGGGGCCACTATACTGTATACATCACTTTTTGTAGCTATTATACTCTGTGGAGCACTATGTTTGGTCATTATACTGTATGGAGAGCACTATGTGGGGCCATTACATTGTATGGGGCAATATGTAGGGCCATTATATTGTGTAATGCGCTATGTGGGGCCATTATACTGTATGGAACACTATGTAGTGGCCATGATATTGTATGTAGCACTATGTGGGACCATTATACTGTATGGAGCACTATGTGGGGCCATAATACTGTAGTGAGGGCTATATGGGAACTATTATACTGTATGGAGGACTATGTGGAGCCATTGTACTGTATGGAGCACTGTTTTTTGTGGCCATTATGCTGTGTGGAGGTTTGTATGGGAATTACAGTTGGAGAATCATACTGTGATGGGGTCAACATTCTTTGTTGGGGGGGTACAGTAGTCATCATACCGGGTGTGTGGAGGAATTCAATGTGGGAGTATCATAATGTGTTTGGGGGTACTTTTGTGGATATCATACTTTATTATCTGTATTATTCAAGATTTTTTATCCTTTGTAAATATTTAAATTAGGGCACTGTTCCATATGCTTTTTACTACTCCTACATAACACATTACTGTATATTATTCCAGTATTTGATTCTAAGATATATTAATTAAAATATTCTTTCTTCATGGTACAACCCCTTTAAGTTTTCTTCCATATGAAAAAGTTCATCGTTATATTTGATAAGGAAAAACTTCCTCAGTTGTAGACATTTTTTAAAAAATTATCACGGTTGGGCGGCGACTTTGTCCAAGCTTTTAATTTTGTCCTTCTGTGCAATTAAGTTTGACAACTCTGGTCTAAGCCCAAGGTCCAGGTGGGCCACGGGCTTCAGTGCAGCAGGTTGGTGACTAGAGGGACTGGAAATTGTAGGTAGACAGGTGGAATGCTCGAATTTGGAAAGAATGTAGGATGTCAGGATCTGGTGGAGTGCAGGAAACCGCAGGCAGGTGTAGGACATCATGAAACCGCAGGCAAGCAGGTGGAGTGCGAGCAGGGAAAGGATTTCAGGAAACTGCAGGCAGGCAGAGGATGTCATGAATCTGGAGGCAATCTGGTGGAGTGCAGGAAACCGCAGGCAGGCGGAGGACGTCACGAAACCACAGGCAAGCTGGTGGAGTGCAAGCAGGGAAAGGATGTCAGGAAACCGTAGGCAGGCGGAGGATGTCAGGAATCTGGAGGCAATCTGGTGGAGTGCAGGAAACCGCAGGCAAGGGGAAGACATCATGAAACCACAGGCAAGCAGGTGGAGTGCAAGCAGGGAAAGGATATCAGGAAACCGCAGGCAGGCAGAAGACATCAAGAAATGGCAGGCAAGCAGCAGATTAAACTCTGGAGTAAAGGGAAAGTCAGCAAAAAAGGAAGCCGCACACAGCCAGGAAGACATCCGCAAAACCGCAGGTAGATAAAGAGAAGAGGTCCAGGAGACCTGGGGACAGGTAGCCAACAGAACTCTGGAGTCACTAGAAGCCGCAGACAAGTAAGAAGAAGCACTAGAAGCTTCTGTTCTGCAGGAGATGTCCCACATCCTGCAGTCAGGTTGTTGTGCACACACAAACTGCTAGTCTAGCCCCAATTCAATACCAAGGTCCGGGTGTGTTTCTTAGAAGCCCTTAAATAACCCAGGCAGTTCATCACATAGAAGCACGCCAGGCCACCTGCAAAGCCTTACGTGGAGGACAAGAAAGTTCAATGGACCGAGGCAGATGGAGCAGAGCCAAGACCAGGACAGGTGTGTAACACCCCTGTTGTTTTAGCTTTTTGTTAAGGCATCATGTAGCCTCATATCATAGTGCGCAGCACATTATCTGTCTATGGCCAGGAGATAAATTTGCCATTAGAAAGGTCTCTGGTCGTGGTGAAGTCCTGCCAATAATATAAGGGTAGAACTGGAAGCAGAATGTCTGACAGATAATTCATAGGATCTATCACTAGGGAGTTGTTGGTTTGCACCAATGGTATAAATGTGAATAATGAGGAGGAACATTACAGCAAGTATCTGGTAGAGCTTGTTATTCAACAACCTATAAAGGATCACAATTACAGCTTGGGATAAATCTATGGAGCAGACTACTTATGTCACCAGGTCACTAAAGCTTTTTTCCAGAATACATAGAGGATCCTGTTGCTCCGTCCTCCCTCTCCTAACGCAGAACAGCCTCTAATAGCCCTTCAGGAAAATTGCTTTATGGCATTGTAATGGGAGGCTACTTTAGCACTCAGACCAAACTCTTGTATTGAGTCATTTATCATAGTAAGCTATGAACCGAAGAACACGACATAAGAAAGTGCTGCGGATGTTTCTCAGTCCCAATGCTTTATTTTTCTTGGATTTTCTTTCAGCTCTCACATAAAATATAAATGTTTCAGCTGATGGGATAAATTTCACTATAATACGTGAATAAGTGTATACATTCAGGATAGCGTATAGGTTCTGAAATGTAAAACTTGAATATGCAGCGATATTTAGGTCGTCAACTGTAAAATCCTGAGGAATGTTATTCTTTTGCATTTTATATTCTGATTTATATATAGATTTTCTACATTATCTTTCTATCAATTTATTATCTATCTATTATATACCTATCTATCTAATATATACAGTGCCTTGAAAAAGTATTCATACCCTGTAAACTTTTCCACAATTTTTTCCTTTTGCACCCACAAACTTAAAAGTATTTTATTTGTGTTTTATGTGATATACCAACACAATGCGACAAGTAATTGTGTAAAGGAAATGATAAATGGTTTTCTAAATATTTTACAAAATATAAATCTGAAAATTGTGACACGGCTGTAAATCGAATTTCCTGGTAAAATCCACGTGACTTGGCAAATCGGAACTTTTTCAGATCTGTTCATCTCGATCGATCTGTGATCTATGGTTTGCTACTCTTCAATAAATAAATAAATTGTTGACTGTGCATATTCACAGATGTTTATCAGTTTATTTACAGTTTTTGACGTAAAAGAAAAAGTTTTAAAGTTAGAATTTTTTTTTTTTTTTCAAATTTGAAAAACGCAGAGAAAAGGAATTGTGTTCTCCAAGATGTGGTTGTGGTCTCACAAAAGTAAGTGTGGCTCAAATATGGGAGAAAATCTACAATTACTCATAGCACGTGTAGATTACATATTCCTAACTCTTCCTACATTTGGGCTGAAGAATGACCTGTGTGGTCGAAACGTTGCATATACTTTTTTATGTTTTGTAAGCCATAAAGAGAATCCTTGGAGGAGAACGTCCGACGCCTTGGATTTTGTTTTTTTATAACTTAATCTATATACAATAATTTGGTACAAATCACTTTTTTTTTTATCTTAGGCCGGTGTAAGAAATGTCATGTTTAGTTAATCCGGGTGAGACACATTAGTTAGAGCACAGGCTCCAGCTTCGGACATGAATAAGTGTTGGTGGGTGTCCAAGTTTTCCTAAAGGAAAGAGTCCGGTCGCTTTACCAAACATTGTCCCCAAAGCTTTTATTCAATCTGCAACTGATTGTTTTATCCTCATTTTTGTTCATAATCTCTAGTATTCATCATAGGGTCTATGATGGCCTTTTAGGCAGGGGTCAACCATAATGTCATGTCCCCCGAGAGACAGCTATAAGAACAAGAACTAACCCAAGCTACAGTCGCTTCTCCATATGTATCCAAATGCATTATCTTTTCAGATCCACATCCTGTATGAAAAGCTTATCGTGTCATCCATGTATAAAACCTCATTATTATTTCATACATTGCCACTGTTGTCGCTGGCTCACTGCAGTGTTCAGGAATCCGAGCACTAGATTGTGCCACATTGTTACAATCCCCCAATTAGCAAGATGACATCATTTTAATTTATGTAAATACTACCGACTCCTACAGGTTTGCACAACACAAGGCTGATTATTGTCATCCGGTCCCTAATGAACGCTCGGTGTTTACAATCAGCCCCTATTAATGTACTTATTTGTTACCAAGCTCCTTAAAGCCTCTGTTCCTCACAATTGATTACATTCACTGGTGCTCTAATTAAATGTCTAATATGTGATTATTAAATTGTGCTAGTCTGAAAATATTTAGCAATTAGTCAATGTGTAAGAAAACATCAATCACAGATATATAAAGGTTCAGACAAATGGCTCAGTCCTAAGGGATCCTATTGTTGATGTTATGTCTAGTGCAAGACCTCAGGGGTGGGGCACAACCCGAGTATGAAAACAATATTCAAGAGTAATTTCCCATGTCTGAGTCCACCCCCGCTGTCCATGCACAAGGAATAATCGAATGTATCAATTTTGCCCAAAGTTTTCCTTCAATTTTATATATAGCTCATTTATAAAGGATGCGGAGATATTTTAACAGATGATTGGATTGTTTTGCCTAGGTGTAGATAAAAAAAACAGCTTCAATTTTTCCTAGGGGCTATGTCTCCCCAGGCATTTTAACGTAGTTTTTGGTGTTCTACCCATTTATGTGCGGCAAGTAATTTCATAAGTGCTGTACCAGCTATGACCATTAAATGTCATAGTTCTTCTTTTTTCTGTTCCTGGATTTAGGAACCTTTCCCTTTAACCTCTTGTTCTGTTTAGAACCGCCCCTTCAGTTCCTGGGGCTAGAGAAGTTGTAGCCATTTTCTCCCCAGATCTCTGAGTTACACACACGTGTCCCGCTCCCTGCAAATCACTGCTTCTGTCAAGCGGATTCCGTTTTCATCCGATCTCATCCACTATATCATTCGTTATCATCTACTATTGTTGTTCTCCGTTGCTAAGTTCATCATCATCTCAATAAACATAGACTTAAGCACCCATACAGCCTTGCACTGGGAGTGGATGAAGGGTTTAGCCGTATGCTGGAATCCACTCAGCGTCATACGTGGAAGAAGGCAGAACAATTGGTTAAATGATAAAGACAGCTAATTCCTTAAATGACAAGATAGTCGAAGTTCCTCATACAGTGAGTTTCCCCTAGTGGTGACCATAGACAGACCGAATGTTATAATTTAAATCTATGCCGGTGTAACTGAAATCACAGAACTTGAAGCTTTGTGTCATGATCCCAGTGCAGGTTTTTGACCTGCACGTCAGGGGTTAATATCTTGAGCTCAGTGCAGGCTTTGACCTTCACGCCGGGGGTTAATTATTGTGGCCTCTCTTTGGATCAGGAAGAGCTTTTTATAGCCCTGAGAAACTCCAATCCCTGTCAGTTATACTTTTGCCTTTGGCTGAGTGTGTTGACCCCTGTGTGCCTGTTCGTTGTCTTATATGGTTCTAATCCGGTTCTGTCCCCCGTTGTGAGTTTGCCTGTTGATTCTGTACTGTATATCTGCCTCTCTGGTTTCTGACTTCTTGGCTATGTCTTGACTGTCCGTTCTGTCTAGCCCTTTGGTAATTGTCGTGCTATCTCGTGCTTTGACCCCGGCCTGATCTGGTTTATGTCCCTGTTAATGCCAATTAGTAACTTTGTTCCATAGTTACCTTTCTAGGCATTTTCCTGCAGCTCCTAGCTCTCTGGAGTTTAGGCCATGCCCCCAGCAGTCACATGCTTCAGGTCCTGCGGGTCTGAAGCACGCATCTTCTCTGCTGCTGCCCGCTCCACAGGTATCTCTGAGCACAGTTTGTCTAACTCAGGACATGCGCACTGGCTCAGTGAGCAAGTGCAGTGCGGTGTTCCTGACATTTTAACTGACCGTGAGGTTTTTTTTTAATCTCTCAGTTCTGCAGCATGGACCCAATGCATGCCTTATCTGAGCAGGTGAAATGCGCGACTCAGTCACTGCAGAAGCTAAGTTTGGAACACCAAACTCTGGCCCAGTCCCAACGGCAGGTTGCGGACTCGGTTCAGGGGGTGCTTTCCGCAGGCTTTCAGCAGGTGGGGAATAGAGATGTCATTTTAGTCCCACCCGAATCCCCAGTTAAGTTACCAGATACATTTGCTGGTGACAAAAATGAATTCAGAGCATTTAAAGAGGGCTGTATACTTTTTCTCCTTGAGACCCCGTTCCTCTGGGGATGAGAAACAGAGGGTGCGGGTGGTTATGTCCCTGCTTAGGGGGGCCCCACAAGCCTGGGCATTTTCTCTTTCCTCTTCTGCCTTCTGCCCCAGAGAGAATGACTGTGGATGCGTTTTTTGACGCCTTAGGGCTTATTTACGATGAGCCAGATAGAGTGCGTTTGGCTGAGGACAAGGTGATGAGTGTCTGTCAGGGGAACCACTCGGCCGAGTGGTTCTGTTTGGAATTTAGACATTGGGCAGCCGAGATTTCTTGGAGTGATGCCGCCCTTCGGGGGCTGTTCTGTAGAGGCCTGTGTGAACGTCTGAAGGATGCTCTTGCACTCCATCCTCCACCTGACTCCCTGGAGGATGCCATGATCCAAGCGGTTCACATGAATCTCAGACTGCAGGCAATAGGTGTTATGCAACTTGAAACATCATTATTCTCCAGTGGAGTTGAGACACGGACTCCTCCGGTGGCTATGGAGGTGAGTGCTGTCACCTGTGATGAGAAGGAAAGAAGATGCCGCTGGGAGAAGCAGTTGTGCTTCTATTGTGGGGAATCTGGACATTGGAAGGACTGCCCCTCCTGTCTGTCATCCTCCAAGGTGGCGGGAAACGACTAGGTCTGGGTAGTAGTCGAGGAGGCTACCCAGACCTTCAGGTACCTTTTTCCTCACTTGCAAAAATTGTGCTTCAGGTGGAACTGGAACTTGGTGATGGTCCTGTTCAGACTACCTCCTTTGTTGACTGTGGCTCTGCTGTTAACCTGATTGATGCCCGGATTATGACTCTTAATAAGATAGGGACAGTCAGGCTTCAGGATCCTGTTAAACTTGTGGCAATTAACTCGTCCTCTCTTACCCGGGACGGTATCTGTTTCAGGTCTGAACTTTTTTCTCTGAAAGTGGGTTAAACTCATGTGGAAAAATTAACTTGTCTTGTGTTAGATAACTTGCCTGCAGGACGGGTACTGGAGATGCCTTTGCTATAACGCCATAATCCTACCATTGATTGGGTGACGGGAGAGATCACTCAATGAGGATGTAAAGATAAATGTTGTAACCAAGGGCCTCTTGTTAACTCTGTTAAAACCGTATCTGTGTCGTCTGTCAGTCTGGAAGGTATTCCGGAGTACCTGAAGGATTTCGAAGATGTATTTTCCGAAAGTGAGGCTGAGGCGCTGCCACCACATAGACCCTACGATTGTGCCGTTGATTTAGTACCCGGAGCCAAGTTACCTAAGGCTCGATTGTTCAATTTGTCCGGGCCTGAGTGCCAAGCCATGAAGGAGTACATAGCTGAGAGTCTCCGCAAAGGGCATATCAGGCCTTCTGTGTCACCCGTGGTAGCAGGATTCTTCTTTGTGAAGAAGAAAGATGGTGGTTTATGGCCGCGCCTTGACTTTCGTGAACTTAACAAGATAACGGTTAGAAACACTTATCCACTTCCCCTCATCCCAGACCTATGTAACCAGTTAGCTGGGGCCCAATGGTTCTCCAAATTAGATCTCCGTGGGGCCTACAACCTGATAAGGGTTCGGGAAGGGGACGAGTGGAAAACTGCATTCCTCACATCAGAGGGACTCTTTGAAAACCTGGTTATGCCCCCACTATTTTCCAACTTTATCAGTGTTGTGTTTTCTGACCTGATAGGCCATTTTGTTGTCATTTATTTGGATGACATTTTGGTGTATTCCCCGGACAGTCAGTCTCACTTACAACATCTACAGACAGCTCTCCAGAGACTCAGGCAGAACCACTTGTTTGCTAAATTGGAAAATGTTCGTTTTTCATACAGGAACTTTCTTTTTTGGGGCTGATTGTATCTTGTGAGAGGTTTCGTATGGACCCTAAGAAGGTGCTGGCGATCGCAGACGGGGTTCAGCCTCGTGATCTCAAAGGGCTCCAGCGCTTCTTGGGATTTGCGAACTATTACCGGAGATTCATTAAAGGTTTCTCTCAAGTGGTTAAACCACTCACAGATCTTACCCAGAAGGGGGTTGATGTAAAAAATTGGTCGGAACTCGCTAAGGAGACCTTCTCAGCTCTTAAGAAATGTTTCATGTCCGCCCCGGTGTTGGTCCAGCCAGACCCGTCCAAACCATTTATTGTGGAGGTTGATGCTTCTGAAGTAGGGGTGGGGGCAGTGTTGTCCCAGGGTCCGGCCACCCTTACTAATCTCAAATCCTGTGCCTTCTTCTCCAAGAAGTTCTCATCCGCCGAGAGAAACTATGATGTAGGCAATAGAGAACTTCTTGCGGTCAAGCTGGCATTCAAAGAAAGGAGGCACTTTTTGGAAGGGGCAGCTCACCCTATCACTGATCACAAAAATTTGGCATACCTTGAATCTGCTAAGAGGCTTACTCCTAGACAAGCCTGTTGGTCACTTTTTTTTTCACGCTTTCAGTTCTCCATTACTTTTCGACCAGGATCCAAAAATGTTAAAGCGGATGCCCTGTCCAGAAGTTTTGACCCGGTGTCTCCCCCCGAGCCGCCATCCTCCATTCTTCCCCCAGGGATGGTAGTGGCGGGGGTCTCATCAGAATTGGAACAAGAAATTTTAAGGGCTCAGGTCTTAGCTCCGACGACCAGGCCAGGGGATAAATTGTTTGTTCCAGATTTATTGCGGCCAAGACTTCTGCACGAGTTTCATGAGTCTAGGGTGAGTGCTCATCCCGGTATCACGGCCACTAGAGAGGCAGTAGCCAGGGTTTTTTAGTGGCATTCATTGGGGTCCAATGTAAAGAAATTCATTGCTGCTTGTGGAGTTTGTGCCCGTTCCAAAAGCTCGCATAACCGGCCGGATGGGGAACTCATACTTTTACCGGTTCCTGATAGGCCATGGACTCATCTCTTCATGGATTTTATTACCGGTCTTCCACCTTCCAGGGGCAATACCGGGATCTGGGTGGTGGTGGATAGGTTTTCAAAACAGGCCCATTTCATTCTCTAGGCAGTACTACCCTCAGCAGAAACATTGTCAAGGTTGTTTGTGCAGCATGTGGTCCGATTGCATGGGGTACCCCTGAATGTTGTGTCTGACAGAAGTGTGCAGTTTGTGGCCAAATTTTGGAGGACATTCTGTATGAAATTGGGCATCTCACTCTCCTTCTCGTCGGCATATCACCCGGAGAGTAATGGTCAGACGGAACGCACCAATCAATCCCTGGAACAAATTCTCAGGTGTCTGACCTCGGCCAGATTGGTGTGATGCGTTACCGATGGCGGAATTCGCTTTTAACAACCGGGTGAGTCAGTCCACCAACATGTCCCTATTCCTAATCAATTATGGGTTTAATTCTCATTTTGGGGAGTTTTCACGGGTGGATTCCGGGTGTCCAGGGGCAGAGGGGTCCGTCCAATGGTTAATAAACCACTGGGCTGAAGTCCAGCGTAATATCTCTCGGGCCCAGGGTAGGTACAAATATTTTGCTGACAAAAGTAGATCCCCGGGACACATGTTTTAGGAGGGGGAGAAGGTTTGGCTTTCCACACGTAACATCAACTTGAAGGTACCGTCAGCTAAATTGGGACCAAAGTTCATTGGTCCGTACGAGATTGTGGAGATAGTCAACCCGGTGGCATATAGGTTGCGTCTCCCCTCCTCCTTAAAGATATCCAATGTGTTCCATAAATCTCTGTTGAAACCCTTGGGGTCTGTCAAGGAGGACTCCGAGTCTGTTGTTCCTCCAGTGTTGGTGGAGGGTCACTTGGAGTATGAGGTCGGACATATTGTGGACTCTCGGCGGGCGCACCGCTCTTTGCAGTACCTGGTCCACTGGAAGGGATATGGACCGGAGGATCGCTCATGGGTCCCTGCTCACTCTGTACATGCAGATCGCCTGGTTCGGGCTTTCCATGCCAAGTACCCGGGGAAGCCTGGGGGTCCAGAGGCCCCCCGTTGAGAGGGGGGTACTGTCATGATCCCAGTGCAGGTTTTTGACCTGCACGTCAGGGGTTAATGTCTTGAGCTCAGTGCAGGCTTTGACCTGCACGCCTGGGGTTAATTATTGTGGCCTCTCTTTGGTTCAGGAAGAGCTTTTTATAGCCCTGGGAAACTCCAATCTCTGTCAGTTATACTTTTGCCTTTGGCCGAGTGTGTTGACCCCTGTGTGCCTGTTCGTTGTCTTATAGCTTGCTTATATGGTTCAAATCCGGTTCTGTCCCCCGTTGTGAGTTTGCCTGTTGATTCTGTACTGTATATCTGCCTCTCTGGTTTCTGACTTCTTGGCTACGTCTTGACTATCTGTTCTGTCTAGCCCTTTGGTAATTGTCATGCTATCTCGTGCTTTGACCCCGGCCTGATCTGGTTTATGTCCCTGTTTATGCCAATTAGTAACTTTGTTCCATAGTTACCTTTCTAGGAGTTTTCCTGCTGCTCCTAGCTCTCTGGAGTTTAGGCCATGTCCCCAACAGTCACGTGCTTCAGGTCCTGCGGGTCTGAAGCACGCATCTTCTCTGCTGCTGCCCGCTTCACAGATATCTCTGAGCACAGTTTGTCTAACTCAGGACACGGGCACTGGCTCAGTGAGCAAGTGCAGTGCAGTGTTCCTGACACTTTGAAAGTGGAAGGTCCCCAGACACATTAGATTAGGGGTGCACAACCTGCAGACCAGGGGCCATAAGCAGCCTGTGATGCCCTTCTGTGTTTTGATAGTGTCTAGTCTCATGTATTTTTCATGACATGGTGAAGACCAGTGGTGGGTAGCACCATAGGGACGGGAATTTATGAATGGTGTTGTATGTGGTCATTTCTGGGTCAGCCATAGTTTTCAGACTTGGTGAGTCCTGACACCTGTGGCATAGAAAAGAGTATGTGAGGTGAAGAAGTGGCCATGCATGAGTGCTGCGTTTTTCAATGTAGTCTAGTATTCTATAGGAGAAATGAAACACTCAACTGTTTCAGCGTCTGGCATGTACTACAATGGAAAGAGCTGGATGTATGGTCTCCTCCTGGACTTTAAACCCAAGAAAAGGGTACCTCTACCTTCCTGACTTATGAGAGTCTTATAAATGGAACCAGTATCTATGAGATATTTATGGCAGATACCGTACTTTCAATATGCAATAAATGACATAGAAGATAACACTTTGGTAATATTGCAGCTCTTGAGGTTGGCCGGATCTGACAATGTGACCCTCTGACCCAAAAAGGTTGTGCACTCCTGCATCAGATTAAAGTCGGACGACACACCTACCGACAGCAGGACCGGACAACAGTCTGAGAGCTGGCCAACAGTCCCCTAACAGACGAGAAGGATCTGACCTGACATTAGATTAGGGGTGCATAACCTGCGGACTAGGGGCCATATGCAGCCTGTGATGCCCTTCTGTGTGGTCCCCTAACCATCTGCTCACAGACATGATAGTGTCTGGTCACATGTATTATTGAGAAGACCAGTGGTGGGTAGCACCATAGGGACGAGAATTTATGAATGGTGTGCTGTGTGGTCACTTCTCGGTTAGCCTTAGTTTGCAGAATTGGTGAGTCCTGACACCTGTAACACAAAAAGGAGTAGGTGAGGTGAAGAATGAGTGCTGCATTTTTCAGTGTAGTTTAGTAGTCTATAGGCAAGTATGGACTGGGACTGAAATTCAGCCCTGGCATTTGAAATCACACAGGCCCATGTTGTCCCCGTCCCGAAGCTCCAGATGGGATATATTACTAACTAGCTGAAGAGCCCGGCTGTTAGGATTGGGTCACCGAGGAGGAAAACAAGACCAAGCTAAGCCACAGAAAACCAGAGAGGTTGGTAACTAAGCGGATTGCAGACCCCTGATCCTATCCACACAACTAGCAGTAGCCGTGGAGTGTACCTACGATGATTCTAGACACCTTGACACAGCCAGAGGACTAAATAAGCCTAAAGCAAGAAAAGTGGAAAACTAAACTGACCAGAGCAGACCCCAAAGGAATAGATAGCCCCCAAACATATGTTGTCGGTGAGACAAGATGAAAACACAAACACAGGTAAGAAAATAGGCTGAGCAAATGATGGGGCCCACACTAACTAGAAAGGACAGGAAAAGAAAGATACTGTCTGCAATCACACCCAAAAAACCCTGCAAAAATGTCCAACACTTCTGATAGCAAAAGAAAACCCTGAAGTCACTAGACTTAACCCACGATATAAGCACTCTGGCATATTCTGAGAACAGAGCAAAAAGAGGCCAATCTAATAAGGGACAAAAAGCAAACTGGCACAAACAGTAACATAAGGATGGAAATTCAGCACAGGGCTGGCTGACCACACAAAACTGAATAGACAAAACCAAATCAAATGTGAACAATAGCAAAGAACACTTAGCTTGAGAAAGCAGGGACTGAACTGGAAACTAAGACCTCAGGAGGCAGGAAAAATCACCAGCAGGGATAGAGGGAGTCAGCTGTCTTAAATCCAGTCAGAGACTCCAAATGTCCAATCGTCGTCCTCATTATCAGGTGGCAGGTCTCTGTTAATTAGATCAGCTTCATTACCTCCTGCAACCACCAGAGGGAGCCCGGAAAGAGAACTCACAACTCCTCTGTCAATACAACCAGCTCCATCACCCTCACCAGCAACCAGAGGTACACCAGAAAGTGAATTCACAACAGCGGCGTTGCCTGGGCATAGTAACCAACTGTGGTTAGTTATAACAAATTATAATGATTATATTGCACATAAAAACATTTCACATCATATTTTCAACACTACAGATTTGCAACACAATTTAACTAATAGATTACCCAAGTATTGATAGTATTTTATTTTCAACTCATTCAAGAGCCTTTTAATAAACAACATTTTTGTTTTTTCCTTTCTGTGCAAAGATGAACAGATTTTTGGCAGTTCCAACTCTTGAACAGATCACGTAAAGGTGACCATGAGAAAAGCATGGAGATTGCAAATCAATCCCTACTACTTAAATCGATCCCTACTACTTTCGAGGTTTGTCCCTGAGCATTGTTAATGGACATTGTAAATAGCAGTTGAACTGGAAACTGGAGGCGTTTAACATCAAAAAACAAATCAGATGGAATGAGTGGAATTCTTGGAATGAAAATGTCCTCCCCTTGGGCACATCCTGTTTCTGAGCTGTGTATCTAACACTGTCCTGTGTGATAATGTCTGCTGAGCTGTGTAACTTATCCTCTCCTGTGTGATACTTTCTGCTGAGCTGTGTATCTAATCCTATCGTATGTTACTGACTGCTCAGCCGTGTATCTAATCCTATCCTGTGTGATACTGACTGCTGAGCTGTGTATCTAATCCTATCCTGTGTGATACCGTCTGCTGAGCCGTGTATCTAACCCTATCCTGTGTGATACTTACTGCTGAGCCGTGTATCTAATCCTATCCTGTGTGATACTGACTGCTGAGCCATGTACCTAATTCTATCATGTGTTACTGACTGCTCAGCCATTTATCTAATCCTATCCTGTGTGATACTGACTGCTGAGCAGTGCATCTAATCCTATCCTGTGTGATACTGACTGTTGAGCCGTGTATCTATTCCTATTCTGTGTGATACTGACTGCTGAGCTGTGTATCTAATCCTATCCTGTGTGATACTGACTGCTGAGCTGTGAATCTAATCCTGTCCTGTGTGATACTGACTGCTGAGCCGTGTAGCTAATCCTATTCTGTGTGATACTGGGCTCCCCCTGCAGTCTGTGTCAGAGGGTGGTCTGTGTTGGTAATAAATTGTGTTATTTCCAGATTTACAGAAGGACGATAACACCATAGAAATGATAAGAATAATAGGCCTCAGTTACCACAACTGTTTACAAAGAAAACTGTTGCTGATAGCAACCAAGCTCATTTTTCATCTTTTAAACAGCTCTGGGACAGCGTGGCGAGTTTTGAGTGGCGACTTTTGTGTTTCGACTTTTATGTGGCGAGGTTGGTGTATGTGTGGTGAAATGTGTGCTGAGGGTGGAATATGTGTTGAAGCATGTGGTAGCGTGTGGCGCATTTTGTGTGTGTGTTCATATCCCCGTGTGTGGTGAGTATCCCATGTCAGGGTCCCACCTTAGCAACTGTACGGTATATACTCTTTGGCGCCATTGCTCTCATTCTTTAAGTCCCCCTTGTTCACATCTGGCAGCTGTCAATTTGCCTCCAACACTTTTCCTTTCACTTTTTCCCCATTATATAGATAGGGGCAAAATTGTTTGGTTAATTGGAATGCGCAGGGTTAAAATTTCGCCTCACAACATAGCCTATGACGCTCTCGGGGTCCAGACATGTGACTGTCCAAAATTTTTTTGCTGTAGCTATGACGGTGCAGATGCCAATCCCTGACACACACACACCAGGCCCAGATTGGTAATATAACCAACCAGGCATTTTCCCGCTGGGCCGCTGTCATGTGGGCCGCGGGCGGCAGCGCCCGATCATCTGGCCGCTTGCCTGCTGATGCGGCCACTGGCCTGGCTGTTGCTCCTGCCGCCGGCCCTCTGCGGGTATGGCGGTTATAATTTCCAACCCTCCCGCACTGCAGGGAGATAAGCTGCCACGCCCCCCCACGCACCCTATCCTCGCCGTAGCATGAGACCTCCCCCCCGCAGCCACTCACAGCATCGCTTGCCTGATCTCTTCTCTGTTCACAGGACCTGTGATGAGGTCACAGGAGGGGAGGAGTCAGGGGGTCACATGATTAGGAGCCTTTGGCCAGACCCCTGATCATGTGACTCCTGACTCCGCCCCTCCTGTGACCTCATCACAGGTCCTGTGCGCTCAGCCTTGACTCTTGGTGTCTGCAAGACTCTGCTGTGCTGTTGTCATGGTGCTGGATGAGATAAGTATGTGTGGGGTCAGGAGGGGTTTACAGGGTAGATGTAGCAGAGCTGTGTGTGTATGAGGTGTACAGAGCGGAGCCGCACGTGTACGAGGTGTACGGAGTGGAGCCGTGTGTGTGTGCGAGGTGTATGGAGCCGTGTGTGTGTGCGAGGTGTATGGAGAGGAGCCGTGTGTGTGTATGAGGTGTACGGAACAGAGCCGCGTGTACGAGGTGTACGGAGCGGAGCCGCGTGTGTATGGGGTTTACGGAGCGGAGCCGTGTGTATGTATGAGGTGTACGGAGCGGAGCCGTGTGTGTACGAGGTGTACGGAACAGAGCCACGTGTACGAGTTGTACGGAGCGGAGCCGCGCGTGAACAAGGTGTACGGAGCGGAGCCGCGCATGTACAAGGTGTACGGAGCGGAGCCACGTGAGTACGAGGTGTACGGAGCGGAGCCGCGCGTGTACGAGGTGTACGGAGCGGAGCCGTGTGTGTACTTGGTGTACGGAGCGGAGCCGCGTGTGTATGGGGTATACAGAGCGGAGCCGTGTGTGTACGGAGTGGAGCCATATGTGAACGGGATGTACGGAGCGGAGTCAAGTGTGTACGAAGCATACAAAGCGGGCTTTTCCCATGGACACAGGAGTACATGGCAGAGCCCCGAGGAGCATTTTAAAACTCACACATGATGTTCCACCTGAAGTGATGTGCTGGAAGCTGACCGGAAATGAGATAATTTCTTGAGGAGATTGTGACGGAACCAGGAATGCTTCAGATCCATCTCCGTGTCCTCCTCCAACAGCGCAGACAGCAGGATCGCCTTGGAATCGGGGATGCTGGCCATGTGAGCGGATCATGATATGTCTTGCACCGGGAGGCTCAGGTGGGCACTACAATGGGAGCTGGGCTGCTATAGTATCTTTATAGAATCTTTCTTTATTTCTTTCTCTCTTTTTCTTTCTTTCTCTGTTCTTTCTTTCTCATTCTCTGTTCTGTCTTTCCCTCATTTTCTTTCTCTCTCTGTTCTTTCTTTCTCTCTCTAATCTTTTTGCTTTCTCTCTCTCTCTGTTCTTTCTTTCCCCTCTTTCTTTTTCTTTCCTCTCTTTCTTTCTCTCTGTTCTTTCTTTCATTACTTCTTTCTTTCTCTCTCTGTTCTTCCTCTGTCTCTCTCTGTTCTTTCTTTCTTTCCCCTCTTTCTTTCTCTCTCTGTTCTTTCTTCTTTCTCTCTCTGTTCTTTCTCTCTCGCTCTCCTTTCTTTCTCTCTCCTTTTTCTTTTTTCTCTCTCTGTTTTCTCTCTTCCTTAGTGCCAGTCAGTGTGCCCATAATGCCAGCCACTGTGCCCTCAGTACCAGTCAGTGTGATCAGCAGTGCTAAATTGGTGCGATTAGGCGTGGACATGGGTGTGACTAGTTGCAAAATGGGTGTGGCTGGGGCGTGGCCTAAAATTTGCAGCCGCTCGCTTCGCGCCGCAGTCTTTGTCCCTCTTTCCCTTCTTCAAAAGCTGGGAGGTATGATAGGGGCAGCTATGACCAGGGGGTCTGGTTGCCCAATGGATAGCAGTTCTGCCAGGAATTCTGTCACCGTGCGCACAAAAGGGAACAGAGCTTTGGGAGGAGTACTGTACCTGAAAGCAATAAATAGGACTGAGCTGAAATACTGGGCACAGCTCTGACTACATGTTATATAGTCGTGTTAATCTCCTCTCACTTCTTGTAACCTACAAGTGTACAAAGATATTATATAGTCACCATGTGACTAGTGGGCCTGTGTAACTTCAAATGCCAGGGCTGAATTTTAGTCCCAGTCCCGTCCTGCACACACACATACATACATACACTTTTTCCCCATTATGTACCTAGGGGCAAAATTGTTTGGTGAATTGGAACGCGCGGGGTTAAAATTTTGCATCACAACATAGCCTATGATGCTCTCGGGGTCCAGACGTGTGACTGTTCAAAATTTTGTTTGCTGTAGCTGCGACGGTGCAGATGCCAATCCCGGACATACACATACACAAACACACATTGAGCTTTATATATTAGATATTACCCTGAATGGAGGAAAGCAAGATTTACTACATACAAGACCAATATTTCTAATGATACCCGTGGTCTGCTGGGGAAAGTGACAGAGTCAGTTACTTTTTGCTCCGTCATAACTCTTAACAGTCTCGAGAACACCAATTCTGCTAACAACGTAGCAGACAAGGCAGCCCACAACCAGACAGGCCCTTCTGACATTTGCCAGAATTGCCAGATGGCCAGTCCGGCCCTGTCTATAGGTGAAGGAATACTCTTAACTATTCACGTTTGACATGTAATACATGGTCTCCTCCTGAACTTCAAACTCAACAAAAGGCTATCTTTACCTTCCTGACTCATGGGAGTCCTCTGACCCAAAAAGGTTGTTCACCTCTGCATTAGACTAAAGTCTGTAACATCTGGAAAACAATTACATCTATCAAGATATACTTTACCGTGAAACCTATTTAGGAGAACCACTCAAAATTACATTGGAAAATGGTCTTATAAGTGGAGGGATTTCCAGAGAAGGTAGTCAGTATGCATAATTAATGATGGAACTAAAAATTGCTCTCAGAAAATCCGAAAAGTATCAGTCTTCCCAAAGAACTGTTGTTATGGTGAGTTTTCAGTGTTTTATAAAAAAAGAACAGAATTCAACACTTTAATCAGTTTACTACCGTAGACCAGCATTTGGAAAATCATTATTTCCTCTACCATTATATTAGGTGTTGTTAACCTGTATACCACCCTAGATCTCCTTTGTAAATTGGTAAATATTCCTTAAAATCATTTTAGACCATCAGGGGTGTTCCCCAAAAGCCTACCACCAAGCCCTAAACCACACCATATAGAACTGTGTAATCTAGTATGTTTGGATGCTTTCATCATATGCAGCAATCAATTCTGGATATATCTTTATGCACTTTTTTAGCTTGTGCTGCCAAATTTTGAGGGAATTTTGGTAATTCAGATCAACTCTAGCCACTGCTGTAACTCATGTCTTCCAGGTTGAGTGTTAGGATCTGCCTTTTCCATAATCAGCAGCTATCTCCTTCTGCTGCACATTCAGCTATTATGTGCATACCTCTAATGTCACATATATACTGTAGGCCTTACAGGCCAACCCAAGCGGTTTTGTGGTTCCTGAGTATTTAGGTAGTAGGATTCCCTTGTTGGGTACTATTATTCCAAACTTTTTGTGCCATAAGAGAAATTCATCTCTGTTCAGTTGCTGGGTTCTACGTCATATCTCCCAAAGTGTGTCTGATTACAAACCTATAATGGGTACGGAAAGTATTCAGACCCCTTTAAATTTTTCACTCTTTATTTCATTGCAGCCATTTGGTAAATTCAAAAAAGTTCATTTTTTTTTCTCATTAACGTACACTCTGCACCCCATCTTGTCTGAAAAAAAAAAAAAGAAATGTAGAAATTTTTGCAAATTTATTAAAAATGAAAAACTGAAATATCACATGGTCATAAGTATTCAGACCCTATCCTCAGTATTGAGTAGAAGCACCTTTAGAGCTAGTACAGCTATGAGTCTTCTTGGGAATGATGCAACAAGTTTTTCACACCTGGATTTGGGGATCCGCTGCCATTCTTCCTTGCAGATCCTCTCCAGTTCCGTCAGGTTGGATGGTGAGCGTTGGTGGACAGCCATTTTCAGGTCTCTCCAGAGATGCTCAATTGGGTTTAGGTCAGGGCTCTGGCTGGACCAGTCAAGAATGGTCACAGAGTTGTTCTGTAGCCACTCCTTTGTTATTTTAGCTGTGTGCTTAGGGTCATTGTCTTGTTGGAAGGTGAACTTTCGGCCAAGTCTGAGGTCCAGAGCACTCTGGAAGAGGTTTTCATCCAGAATATCTCTGTACTTGGCCGCATTCATGTTTCCTTCAACTGCAACCAGTCATCCTGTCCCTGCAGCTGAAAACACCCCCATAGCATGATGCTGCCACCACCATGATTCACTGTTGGGATTGTATTGGGCAGGTGATGAGCAGTGTCTGGTTTCCTCCTCACATACCGCTTAGAATTATTACCAAAAAGTTCTATCTTTGTCTCATCAGACCAGAGAATCTTATTTCTCATGGTCTGAGAGTCCTTCATTTGTTTTTTTAGCAAACTCTATGCGGGCTTCCATATGTCTGGCACTGAGGAGAGGCTTCCGTCGGGCCACTCTGCCATAAAGGCCTGACTGATGGAGGGCTGCAGTGATAGTTGACTTTGTGGAACTTTCTCCCATCTCCCTTCTGCATCTGTGGAGCTCAGCCACAGTGATCTTGGGGTTCTTCTTTACCTCTCTCCCCAAGGCTCTTCTCCCATGATTGCTCAGTTTGGCTGGACGGTCAGGTCTAGGAAGACTTCTAGTGGTCCCAAACTTCTTCCATTTAAGGATTATGGAGGGCGCTGTGCTCTTAGGAACCTTGTGTACTGCAGAAATTCTTTTGCAACCTTGGCCAGATCTGTGACTTGCCACAATTCTGTCTCTGAGGTCCTTGGCCAGTTTCTTTGACCTCATGATTCTCATTTGGTCTGACATGCACTGTGAGCTGTGAGGTCTTATATAGACTGGTGTGTGCCTTTACAAATCAAGTCTTATCAGTTTAATTAAACACAGATGGACTCCAGTAAAGGAGAAGAACCTTCTCAATGAGGATCACAAGGAAATGGATAGCATGTGACTTAAATATGAGTGTCTGAGCAAAGCGTCTGAATACTTATGACCATGTGATATTTCAGTTTTTCTTTTTAACCCCTTCACTACCAAGGGTGGTTTACACGTTAACTCCCTGGCCAATTTTTACAATTCTGACCACTGTCCTTTTATGAGGTAATAACTCTGGAACGCTTCCATGGATCCCGGTGATTCTGTCATTGTTTTCTCGTGATATATTGTACTTCATGTTAGTGGTAAAATTTTATTCACAGAATTTGCGTTTATTTGTGAAAAAAATGGAAATTTGGCGAAAATTTTGAAAATTTTGCAATTTTCCAACTTTGAATTTTTATGCTCTTAAATCACAGAGATATGGCACTCATAAAACTTAATAGATAACATTTCCCACATGTTTACTTTACATCAGCACAATTTGGGAACCCAAATTTTTTTTTTTGTTAGGAAGTTATAAGGGTTGAAAGTTGACCAGCGATTTCTCATTTTTACACCATTTTATTTTTACGGACCACATCACATTTGAAGTCACTTTGAGGGGTCTATATGATAGAAAATACACAAAAGTGACACCATTCTAAAAACTGCACCCCTCATGGTTCTCAAAACCACATTCAAGAAGTTTATTAACCCTTTAGGTGCGTCACAGGAATTTTTTTAATGTTTAAAAAAAAATGAACATTTAACTTTTTTCACAAAAAAAATTACTTCAGGTTCAATTTTTTTATTTTACCAAGGGTATCAGGAGAAATTGGACTGGAAAAGTTATTGTGAAATTTTTCCTGAGTACGCCGATACCTGATATGTGGGGGGGAATCACTGTTTGGGCGCATGGCAGAGCTTGGAAGGGAAGGAGAGCCGTTTGACTTTTTCACTGCAAAATTGGCTGGAATTCAGATTGGACGCCATGCCAAGTTTGGAGAGCCCCTGATGTGCCTAAACAGTGGAAACCCCCCAAAAGTGACCCCATTTTGGAAACTAGACCCCCCAAGGAACTTATCTAGATATGTGGTGAGCACTTTGAACCCCCCAAGGGCTTCACAGAAGTTTATAACGTACAGCCGTACAATTAAGAAAATCATATTTTTTCCACAAAAATGATCTTTTCACCCCCAATTTTTCTTTTCTCAAGAGTAACAGGACCACAAAAGTTATTGTGCAATTTGTCCTGAGTATGCTGATACCCCATATATGGGGTAAACCACAGTTTGGGCACATGGCAGAGCTCGGAAGGGAAGCAGCGCCATTTAACTTTTTGGCTGGAATTGAGATCGGACGCCATGTTGCATTTGGAAAGCCCTTGATGTAACAAAACAGTGGAAATCCCCCAATTCTAACTCCAACCCTAGCCCTAACCCTAGCCCTAACCCTAGCTCTGACCCTAGCCCTAACCCTAGCCCTAATGGGAAAATGGAAATAAATAAAAAAAAATTTATTTTATTATTTTTCCCTAACTAAGGGGGTGATAACGGGGGGTTTGATTTACTATTTATGGCGGTTTTTATTCTTTGGCAGCTGTCACACGCTAAAAGACGCTTTTTATTGTACCACCACATTTGGAGAGCTATAATTTTTTCAAATTTTGACCCACTGAGTCATGTGAGGTCTTATTTTTTGCGGGATGAGTTGATGTTTTTATTGGTACCATTTTCGGGCACGTCACATTTTTGATCGTTTTATATTCCGATTTTTGGACGCAGAATGAACAAAAACCAGCGTTTCATGAATATCTTTTGGGGGGTGCGTTTACACCGTTCCGCGTGTGGTAAAATTGATAAAGCGGTTTTATTCTTCGGGTCAGTACGGTTACAGCGATACCTCATTTAGGTCTTTTTTTATGTTTTGGCGCTTTTATGCAATGAAAACAATTTTATATAAAAAATAATTGTTTTTGCATCGCTTTATTCTGTGAGCTATAGCTTTTTTGCTTTTTCGCTGATGATGCTGTATGGCAGCTCGTTTTTTGCGGGACAAGATGACGTTTTTAGCGGTACCATGTATATTTATATGCGTCTTTTTGATCGTGCGTTATTGCACTTTTTGTTGGGTGGTATGATAATAAATCATTATTTTTTTGCTTCGTTTTTTAGTTTTATTTTTTAAGGGGTTCACTAAAGGGGTTAACTAATGGGACAGTTTTATAGGGTGAGTCATTACGGACGCGGCGATACCAAATATGTGTACTTTTATTGTTTTTTTTTGTTTTTTTATTTTTGAAAAATGAATTTATTAGGGAATTTTTTTTTCTTACTTTATTATAATGTCCCATGGGGGACATCACTGTCCTGTGACAGATCACTGATCTGTCACATCACAGATCGCTGTGACAGATCAGCGATCTGTCACAGGCACTGCTGCAGGCTTCTTCATGCCTGCGCTCTGCAAGCAGTGAGGAAGCCAGCTCCCTGCAGGCCCCCGAAGGTCCCCGTCGCCATATTGGATCCGGGGACCTGCAGGGAAGGCGACCCCCGCAGTGGCGCTGCACATCGCGCTGCTGTGGGGGTCGCAGGGAAGCACGGAGGGAGCCCCCTCCCTGCCGATGCTTCCTTTACCCCCGGTACACCGCGATCATGTTTGATCGTGGTGTGCCAGGGGTTAACGTGTCGGGGGTGGTCCGTGACCGCCCCTGACACATTGTGCCGGGTGTCAGCTGTGATAATCAGCTGACACCCGGCCGCGATCAGCTGCGCTCCCCCCGTGAGCGCAGCTGATCGCATTAGACGTACTATTCCGTCCCAGGTCACATGGACGGAATACTACGTCCATTGTAAGAAAGGGGTTAATACATTTGCAAAAATTTCTACATTTCTGTTTTTTTTCAGTCAAGATGGGGTGCAGAGTGTAGATTAATGAGAACAAAAAATGAACTTTTTTGAATTTACCAAATGGCTGCAATGAAACAAAGAGTGAAAAATTTAAAGGGGTCTGAATATTTTCCATACCCACTGTATCTCTGCTTTACATAATAGTTGGTTCTGCTGTTCCAGGTTATCTATTCGCAGACTCAACTCTGCTCTTCCAAAGTAACTGGATACACACTCAGTTCCACTATTCCGGGCTTTATTACAATCCATCCAGCATAACCAGCTCCAAAGTTCCACACTGCTCTTGATGCCTACCTACATAACTGAATATGCTTTGATCTAAACCAGGGTTCCCCAACTCCAGTCCTCAAGGACCACCAACAGGTCATGTTTTCAGGATTTCCTTTGTATTACACAGGTAATGCAATTATCACCTGAGCAATACTAAGGAAATCCTGAAAACATGATCTGTTGGTGGGCCTTGAGGACTGGAGTTGGGGAACTCTGATCTAAACCATCCATTATAGCTCTGGAAGTATGTTTAGGGTCATTGTCCTTCTTTAAGGTGAACCTACACCCCAGTCTCAATTCTTACGCAGCCTCAAACAGGTTTTATTCCATCCATTTTACCATTAACTTTGACCAGTTTCCCTGTCCCTGCTGAATAAAAACATTCCCACAACATGATGCTGCGACCACCATGTTTGATTGTGGGATGGTGTTTTCAGGGTAATGTGCTGTGTTAGTTTTCAGCCACACATAGCATGTGCATTTAGCCCCAAAATTCTGGTTTGGTGTCATCTGACCAGAGCATCTTCTTGCACATGTGTCCCCTACATGGCATGTGGAAGAAGGTGATGAAACCAAAGTAGAATTTTTTGGGCCCTGGCGCTGGGAGAGAATTAACTTTATTCCTCACTGGATCCTTCAACTTTCTTGCCAGTTTGGGAAAGTCATACAATTAGCCACAGTTTTTTTGGAGTATCATTATTTCACAGAAGTGATTATGAGTAAACACCGTAAAAAGTCGCACTATTTTTGTGCAACTTCCTAGTTGTCATTCAGATGCTATTCCTGGCAAACTTACTCCAGAAATGTATGCCAGCCCCCCAACTGGTACATTTCCGGTGCCGGGGTACAGTGGGTAACCTTCCACTTAATTCATTTCTGACGTTCAGGCACATTGACTACATGCCGATAAATGAATCAGGTGACTGTACTCCTGCGAGCACTTTATTAAAGTTGGCATGCCATACATCAGTCTTAATGAATCGCCCCTATTATGCTGAAAACGAGTCATAAATATGTCTAAAATGTGAACACTCCTAAATCATGCCCACTTTCGAGCCATCAGGAGCAAAGTGACGAATTTATAAATATGAGTAGTCTGAAATGAAATGTTTGTCCTAAATTCTTTCACTGCTTTCATTCTTTTTGTATCATTGTGATGTGTAGTAGATTTTTTTTTTTACCAATCGCACAGCCGTAGTGGTCTTTAATGCCGCCTGTCATTCTCATTACCTGCCAATAATCACCATTTATCAAAATGGCACAGTTAAGTCATTACTTGTTGGCACTGTGGTCTTTGTTCTCTTCCCTTCGCGCGTGTTACGTGCCGTTTATTTCATGTTATTGTTTGATGCCTCTGACACCAATGTTATACTGCTCTGTCGGCTGTGATTACGGCTTTCTGATGTAAAGTCATTGTCATGCAAATCTGTTCCAAACATTAGTACAGAATTGTCAGTTTCAAGTAATATTCTGACAAATCATTTTTATTTTCACAAACTTTAACGTTAAGACCATGTGTTGAAGCATAATTACCACCCTGAGGAATGAGTCGGTGCTCAAACTGAGTCAATTACGAAGATTGAAAAGAGATGAAGACTGAAGTGAAAAAAGGGAAGCCATTCCGGAATATACCGCTGGAGTTCACATAGGGGGAAACATTACCGCATCAATTTATGCAGAAGTATAGACTAAAATATATGTATATATAAGCTTTAGGTGATTAAATCCATTTAGATAAAAAACATTGGACAATTTCCCCATAAATCAAGGTTATACAGTCTGCCGGTGTCTAAAACTAAAAATGGTTTTGCATTTTCCATCTAGATCAGGAATATTTAAATTTTTTTAACTCAGAGGAGGTGGAATTTGGTGACTTTTAATAAATGGAGTTGGCTCAATGAATGACTTATGCTTTATCGTTTGCGCATCTTGACTCAGTGGCGTACTGCGAGACCACGCTGCCGCTATGGCATATTATACTATATGGAACGCTATGTGGTGGCCACTATACAGTTTGAAGGACTGTGTGGTGCCCATTATATTATATGGAGTGCTATTTATGGGGCCATTATACTGTTTTGGAGGGCTATGTGGAGCCCATGATACTATTTGGAGAGCTATATGGGGGCGCTTATACTGTTTGCAGGGCTGTGTGACGGACCATTATACTGTTTGGAGTGCTATGTGGGGGCTAGTGTGCTGTTTGGAGTTCTATTCTGAGGAACAGTATAATATTTGGCGGGCTAGTGGGGTCCATTATACTGTATACAAGCAATTATACAGTGTGGAGGTTTGTGTGAGGTCCATCATAGTGTGTGGTGGCCATTATGGTGTTGTATGAATGTATGTGCGTAATTTTTCTGTTTGGAGGGATAGTAAAGGCCTTTATACGGTTATTTGGGCCTATCATACAGTGTGGAGGGTTGCGTTGGAGCCATCATACTGAGTGGAGGGAAGTGCAGGACTATTAAGCTGTATAGAGGGCTGCATGAGGGCCTTGTTATTGTGTGAAGGGCTGTGTTTGGATCACAGTTGGGGCATCATACAGTGTTGGGGTCCCCATACTTTGCAGAGGAGAGATTGGGGGGTTGCTGCATAGTGTGCATACTGTGCGTGTGGAGGGTACTGTGGGGGTATCATTCAGTGTTTTTGGGGAATGTTTTTTGGCACCATACTTTACGGGGGCCTTGAAACTGGAATCTAGGGGCTTCAAAAGGAGGAAAATTTCTTTGTAAGGGCTGCAAAGTTGTGAGATATGCTCTCCTGCAACCCTGCTGAATATTTTTTGGGGGGATGGAAGGGGGCACAAATAGAACTCAATGTGAGCTTGTCAACAAAATTTTCAGAATCTGTCTGTTCAGAGATGTCTTGCTGACAGAATGTTTTGAAGATGCAAGGGAAAGATGGAAGAGAGTTGGATCAGACTGCACTGTAGTCTGTAAGCATCGATACACATAGATATGCTCCCAAATCCAAATGCCCCCCTCCTTTATGAGCTTCATCCTGTTACCCCTTGTGAATATTACTTGGGGCGAAAACAACATTTTACTGGAAAAAAAAGTAATTTTTCATTATCACACCAAGATGTTATGAAGATCTGTGAAGCAACTGTGGGTTCACAATGCTCAACAAAATCTAGTTGAAATATTCAAGGGAACTTGTTTCCAAAATGGGGTCACTTGTCTGGGTTTCTGCTATTTTGGTGTCTCAGTGGGTCAGCTAATGAGACATGGTGTCTGCAATCTATTCCAGTCAAATTTATATCCCAAGCACAAAGTATCACTTCTTCCCTTCTGAGCCCTGCCGGGCACCCAAACAGCAGTTTATGACGCATGTGGGATATTGCCACATTTGGGAAACTTTGCGTAATAAAATTTAGGGTCCATTTTCTCCTATTACCTTTTGTGAAAATGAAAACTCTGCAGCTAAAGCAATATTTTAGTTGAAAAAAAAAATGTAATTTTGAATTTTTCAGTTCCAAATTGCCTTAATTCCTGTGTAGCGCCTAAAGGGTTAACACATTTCCTAACAGCAGTTTAAAATAACTTGACGGGTGCAGTTTTTAAAACTGCATCACTTCTAGGATTTTTCTGATATATAGGCCTCTAAAAAAAAAGTGCCTTCGAAACAGAATAGGTCTGTAAAAAAATAAAATTTGTAAATTTCCTTGAAAAAAAAAAAAAGAAAAATTGCTGATAAATTTTATCCTTTCTACCATCTTAATAAAATAAAATGGACTTGTGAAAAATGATGCTGATGTAAAGTAGACATATGAGAAATATTATTCATTGACTATTTTGTGTGGTATAACTATCGATTTAAGGATATAAGCATTCAAAGTTTGAAATGTGCAAATTTTTCAAAATTTTCATTGAATTTCAGATATTTTCCCAAAAACAAAAAAAGACATCTCAATCTAAACTTTCCACTAGCATAAAGTGCAATGTTTCATGAAAAAAAAAAAAAAATCTCCGAATCACTGGGAAATCTAGAAGCAATCCAGAGTTATTACTCCATAAAGGGCTTGGTCATTAAGCTCAAAATTGGCTCTGTCACTAAGTGGTTGAAAAGAAAATTTTTGGAGTTTTTTCTTCTTATTACTACAGGCTTCCTTCTTTTCCAGTTACGGTGTATCTCAGAAAGGGGAATCAGTACCTTTGGATAACTTAAGAAAGGTGATACAGTTCTTTGAATTTTTATTTCATTATGTTGAAGCATGTAAAATCCATTCGAAATAAAAAAAAAAAAATGTAAAAGTGAAAATGGGTGCAAATATTTTTTTTTCAGCCCCATAAATTCCTTTCCTTAAATCTGTGGAGTTTTCCATTTAATATTTTTACATGTCCACATACTATATATTGTCTACACTCACTGGCCACTTTATTAGGTACACCATGCTAGTAACGGGTTGGACCCCCTTTTGCCTTCAGAACTGCCTCAATTCTTCGTGGCAGAGATTCAACAAGGTGCTGGAAGCATTCCTCAGTGATTTTGGACCATATTGACATGATGGCATCACACAGTTGGCGCAGATTTGTCGGCTGCACATCCCTGATGCGAATCTCCCGTTCCACCACATCCCAAAGATGCTCTATTGGATTGAGATCTGGTGACTGAGGAGGCCATTTGAGTACAGTGAACTCATTGTCATGTTCAAGAAACCAATCTGAGATGATTCGAGCTTTATGACATGGCGCATTATCCTGCTGAAAGTAGCCATCAGATGTTGGGTACATTGTGGTCATAAAGGGATGGACATGGTCAGCAACAATACTCAGGTAGGCTGTGGCGTTGCAACGATGCTCAATTGGTACCAAGGGGCCCAAAGAGTGCCAAGAAAAAATTCCCCACACCATGACACCACCACCACCAGCCTGAACCGTTGATACAAGGCAGGATGGATCCATGCTTTCATGTTGTTTACGCCAAATTCTGACCCTACCATCCGAATGTCGCAGCAGAAATCGAGACTCATCAGACCAGGCAACGTTTTTCCAATCTTCTACTGTCCAATTTCGATGAGCTTGTGCAAATTGTAGCCTCAGTTTCCTGTTCTTAGCTGAGAGGAGTGGTACCCGGTGTGGTCTTCTGCTGCTGTAGCCCATCTGCCTCAAAGTTCGACGCACTGTGCGTTCAGAGATGCTCTTCTGCCTACCTTGGTTGTAACGGGTGGCAATTTGAGTCACTGTTGCCTTTCTATCAGCTCGAACCAGTCTGCCCATTCTCCTCTGACCTCTGGCATCAACAAGGCATTTCCGGCCACAGAACTGCCGCTCACTGGATTTTTTTTCTTTTTCGGACCATTCTCTGTAAACCCTAGAGATGGTTGTGCGTGAAAATCCCAGTAGATCAGCAGTTTCTGAAATTCTCAGACCAGCCCTTCTGGCACTAACAATCATGCCACGTTCAAAGGCACTCAAATCACCTTTCTTCCCCATACTGATGCTCGGTTTGAACTGCAGGAGATTGTCTTGACCATGTCTACATGCCTAAATGCACTGAGTTGC
Source organism: Dendrobates tinctorius (assembly GCF_039654945.1). NCBI lineage: Eukaryota > Metazoa > Chordata > Amphibia > Anura > Dendrobatidae > Dendrobates > Dendrobates tinctorius. The sequence goes on from NW_027361707.1 coordinate 20,294,266, forward strand.
CGCCATGTGATTGGCTGATTAGAAATTAAGTCTTAACACACAGTTGGACAGGTGTACCTAATAAAGTGGCCAGTGAGTGTATATAAACATTTTATCTCTGGTTTGTTTTTTTAGTGTCATCTTCAATTCTGAAACATGAAAGCTTGGCGTCTTAGACATTTACATAAAGCAGGCTCAGATATTCGTAGGACATGCTACCAACTTAATTTACATTACAAATTTATTTTCCAACCTTAAATTCTGCATCTCTGTTCCTCCAAGTCCTCGAGAGCTTTAGATGCACTTAAAGCAAGTTATCCAATTCCTCATTGCTAATTCATTTTTAAGCTTCTGCTCTAAAGGAAAATCTGGTGTGAGACACTGTGTCGGCTTCTGGAGATCGTAGGCAAGTGACTCCTTCTCCCCATGCCTCAGGCACAAAATAGTAAAAAGCCAAAACTGAGATCCTTTTTTCAAAATCATGACTAAACTCTGGAAGAAGCCTAAGAAAATTAAGCATTGTCCTACTGTGATATCGCTTGGTTGGCCATCACCGGGCTTCTTAACTTCTGCCTGAAGTTCTTCTCAATGAGATTGGTATAAATGATGCCAAGGTGGCCAATAAATTCCAGTGTAAATGTTCTTGATTCTTTAGTGTTAATATCTGTTGCTAACATACAGTACACTTTGGGTCCTGATAAAAGTCAATGCTGTCTAACACACTGTGTGCATTGCTTAGGGTTTGCTTTGAATTCTTACATTTTACGACAAACTCATTCAATCATGTGTGATTGAAATTCATGTGCTCCTGTCTTGGTTTAGCCGAACAAGGTGTCCACCCAGCCATATTGTTTGACCAGTAGTGAAGTGTAATAATTTCCAATGGTGAGTTCTAGTGATGAGGTGGTGAGTTCTAGATTAGATATTAGAAAATACTTTTTGACAGTGAGGGTGATCATTGAGTGGAACAGGCTGCCACGAGAGGTGGGTAGTTCTCCTTCAATGGAAGTCTTCAAACGGAGGATGGACAGACATCTGTCTGGGATGGTTTAGTGAATCCTGCATTGAGCAGGGGGTTGGACACGATGACCTTGGAGGTCCCTTCCAACTCTAACATTTTAATATTCTACTGGATGTCCTTTAGATACCTACAACATGTGTTTTTTGTTATATTTTGCCAAAGGGTAGGGTCACACGACCGATTTCTCCACATATGTGAAAAACAGACTGATTATTCTGATCAGACATTCATCAGAGTGACATTTTCAGAGACGTGGAGGAAAAGTTTCTCCTAACCTCTATTTTGTCAGTCCTTGAAAATTAGACGCCACTCAAATGTCATCCAAGTGCGGAACAAATTTTTCCCAGACTCATAGACTTGCAGCTTACAGATGAACACGTACATAGCTCCATAGAATATTATTGGCATGAATGCTACCCGTCAAAAATCAGATGAGAAAATTGATCATGTCCATGAGCCCTTACAAAAGTACGTACAGCTATAGCAACTGATAACATTCCCTTTGTCAGTGGGTGTATTATTTGTGACCAATCGAGATGAATGAACCTTTTAGAATTCAAAACCAACAGATTCACCAAATTTTCCCAGGAAATTAAATTTGTATTGAATCGAAAATACTCCAAAACCTACAATTGCCCTGAAAGAAAAACCTTTTAGAACACTATTCACATTAACTCACACACTAATCTTCTTCAATGCTGCATCAGCACTCACGTAATCTTTAGGCTTCATTCACATGTTGGGCTCCGATCATATTACATTTTTTGCTGCAAAACTAACCAGTTTCAAAAATCACAGCAAGAAAATTGCAATGTGATCGTTTCTTCAGTGTTTTGTTGTCTTTTTCTCTCTCTATAGCAAAATTGTGAGCCCTTATCTTAGTATCTATATTAACCATTAAATGGCTGCTGCATTCCCTGCTTTGACTTTTATACAAACCATGATAGTCCTTCCTGATTGGCTGCTATTTACTACCATGTCATGTAATAGCTAAAAGCCATTAAGGGGACGCTATCCATGGTCATTATCTTTCTCTGTCTAAGCCAAACTTCTGCAATGTGTAAAATGGCGAAAGACATTTTAGGCAATTTGTGCGAATTGCAAATTGTTTGAAATTGCCGGGTTGAGCAAATTCCTAAAAATGTTTAAATTTTTCAATTTGCATTGAATAGATTATCCCATCGCCAGTCACCAGCATTGTGGGAATGATACTGGTGTCGAATCGTTGGGTGGGATTGTATGTTAGCACCCAACTTTTGACTGCAGTCGCAGGTAAAGATGGCCAACTATGGTCTTCATGATTCTGTTGCGTGCAATTTCATTATTTTTCAAGATATAGATTATGCAGAAAATGATCACATGTGGCAAAAAAGTCACATGTAAACCTTAGAGGCCATCTTTTACTCATGAGCTGTCCCACATTGACTTTCTCTGTGTATCCGCAACTTTTTGGAATCTTAATTATTGCTGGGAAAGTGTTGAATTCATCATTTTCTGATTAAATAGTTAACAAGGAGGCCAGAAATCCAGGCCAACTCATCAATGGATTTATTTCTTGATTGTTTTGTACTCTGGAACAGATACAAGTCTATCTAACGACTCGAAATTCTAACTTGAGATTGTGTATTCTTCTCACATTGGTTTTTTGGCCAAATACTGATGTTCTTCTGTGTTTGTGAGTCACAGCACTGACACATCTGTGTAAATGGATGGAAATGCGTGTAGTATCGTTTTACTTTTAATAGCTGTTGTGCAAGTTGTAAAACTCATCTGCCCTTGAACATTTTGGACTGAATCCTAGGAAACAATCAATAGGAAAAAAAAGACACCTGGCTTTAGTATTCATTACTTTCCAAGTTTTACAGGAAACCGACAGCAATCTACATTTTTACATATCAGTGAATCTCAGTCGACCAAAAAGCATCAAAATAAAGATTTTTATTATGAATACATCTCAGTTGAACAATTTGTAAATGGAATTCGCTACTGGATAGAGATATCTTGAGTTGTAGAAAGAGTTGCTCCTTATTAATATTTATGTGATGTACTGTGATTGCATTTAAAACCTTACCGATTGACATCTTCTCTGGTTTCCAGCAATGTTCAGATCCTTTTCTGTACCACGACCGCAATTCGGACTTGCCGACTCACCCAGCAGCTTATGTATGGACCGGACGTCACTTTCTCAATGTAGGTTTATAAGGACCTTACTGAGAATCTCTTAAGCTTTTGTTGGGAAGAAGGAGAAGACGTGTGAGCCGGCAAAGCTAAATAATATGGATCAAAAGAGGATTGGAACGCCGCTGGAAGCTGGAGAAGATGGCAATCGGAAAGTATTTCAACATATCCACAAATTGTCTCTTCAGAGAGGAAGAGGTCTAGAACTCTAGTGCCACCTATTAGAAGTAGCAATCGTAAAAGTCAAGTTTACCTTGACTTAGATAACATAGCACTGGGATATCAAGGCTCTAAAAATGTTCAATTTGGACTCCTCATTGACATTTGTCAATGGCTTGTGCAATGTGATAGGGGTGGTCCAGTCTAGTGGTGAAAAGTCTACAGTTACTCTGTTTTGAATCCTTACAGCACGTGCAATGCACGGTCAGGATTTTCTGGTGTTGTTGGTGAGCGCTGGTGGTCACGTGAAGGTAAGTCTCCAGCAGCACAACAGAAATTTACCATGTCCCTTGCCCTTTAATGAGATAGCTCTGCTAACATTGTCCCAGTCTACACAGCAAAGCTGAACATGAGATACAATAAGCAGGAAGTAATAGTGAATTGTGATAATTGCTCATAATATTTATACTTTTACTAGAAATAAGCCTATCAAGTGCAGTGAAGACTAGAGATGAAATTTAAATTCACCAACTGAGTAAAATTTTCCCCAAAATTCAAGTTGCTGCGACTATGTTTGCATGAATCTCAATACCGGAAAGCTTGTAATTCTTTGGAAATACATGTGGCGGAGAGGAGAGAGAGAGGACCCCACTGACCATAGGAGCTTACACTCTACACCAGAGAGAGAGAGACCCTGATGAACATAAGAGCTTACACTCTATGGGAGAGAGAGAGAGACCCTGATGAACATAAGAGCTTACTGTACACTCTTCAAGTTGATATAGTACCCTGCTTACTATAACAACTTACACTATACAAGAGAGAGAGGACCTCACTGACCATAAGAGCTTACACTCTACAGGAGAGAGAGAGAGTACCCCACTGACCATAAGAGCTTACACTCTATTGGAGAGAGAGGACCCTGCTGACCATAAAAGCTTACACTCTACAGGAGAGAGAGAGGACCCCACTGACCATAGGAGCTTACATTCTACAGGAGAGAGAGAGTATTCTACTGACCATAAGAGCTTACACTCTACAGGAGAGAGAGAGGGCCTTGCTGACCATAAGAGCTTACACTCTACAGGAGAGAGTGGACCCCACTGACCATAAGAGCTTACACTCTACAGGAGAGAGAGGACCCCACTGACCATAAGAGCGTACACTCTACAGGAGAGAGAGAGGACCCTACTGACCATAAGAGCTTACACTGTACAGGAGAGAGAGAGGACCCCACTGACCATAAAAGCTTACACTGTACAGGAGAGAGGACCCCGCTGACCATTAGAGCTTACACTCTACAGGAGAGAGAGAGAGGATGCTAATGACCATAGGAGCTTACACTCTACGGGAGAGAGAGGACCCCACTGACCATAAAAGCTTACAGTCTACAGGAGAGAGAGAGAGAGAGGGTACCCTACTGATCATAAGAACTTACACACTACAGGAGAGAGAGAACCACGCTGACCGTAACATCTTACACACACTCTAGAGGAGAGAGCGAGGACCCCGCTGACCATAAGAGCTTATACTCTACAGGAGAGAGAGGACTCTGCTGACCATAAGAGCTGTCACATTGCCGTCAGACTCGGTGCCTGCTGTCCCGGCCTCGGCCACTAGGAGGCGCCGGGCTGTCACTTCGCTGTCGGACTCGGGGCCTGCTGTCCCGGCCTCGGCCACTAGGAGGCGCCGGACTGTCACATCGCCGTCAGACTCGGGGCCTGCTTTTCCTGCCTCGGCCACTGGGAGGCGCCGTGGTTCGCCCCCGATTGATGGCGGCGACAGAGAAGGGGCTCCTGCGCAGGCATCTGATGGACGCAGGCTCCGCTCCTCTGTCGGTCATAGAGAGGTTGGTGCATCGCCATCTGGCCTGGTCCTGAGGGCGGTCCTGATGACATCATCAGTCCGGGAGCCTGTGAGGGATGACCTGATCCCTCAAATACCTTGGGACTGGTCTTGCAAGCCGCCGGATATATTCTTGGTTCCCCTATGTGCTACTGTGTGATTTGCTGTTGTTTGACTCTGACCTCAGCCTGGATTTCTGACCCCTCTACTGCCTGACGATTTTGTACCTCTGCTATTCTCCCGGTTTGTGACCTTGGCCTGGATATTCGACTCTGCTACTGCCTGCCGTTTTTGTTCCTTTACCGCCCTCTCGTTTTGTGACCTTGGCCTGGACTCTCGACTCTGCCACTGCCTGCCGTTTCTGTACCTCCGCTGCTCGCCTGGTTTCTGACTATGTTTTTGGTTCCCTGCCTTCTTCCCTATTGGCGACCGTCCTGCTCTGGCGCACTGCTTCTAGACAGCCACCCCCTGGGCCTTGCTACAATTCCAGATCCCTGTATAGGGGTTAAGAGTCTCGGGGTTTCTCGGGGTGCTGTCCCTACTGCAGCCCAGATCCGCGGACGGACGTCACATTATATCCGGCCATAAAAACTGCTTCTTGTGTATATATCCAACATATACAAAAGCTGAACTTTTTTTTTTTTCCCTTCTCCTGCCTGAGCTGATTTTTGGCCTGAACACCTGTTACTTGCTTCAGTGCACAGCCTGGAGGATCACTCTCATCTTCCTGCACAAGCATGCTGCAGACTGGAGACTTCAGGAAGAAAGCTGAACGTCAGAGATCCATACTCCTGGGACATTGGCCCCTGGGCAGCTCTGGCCATGGTTGCCCAGGGGCTCAGGTACTGCCCGCAGATGTGGCTAAAGTTTTATTGCCCATCTCTCTTTCATTTGGTCAGAAATCTGTGTGTTTAAAAGCTTATGTGGATTGTGGATCTAAAGGAAATTTTATGGATTCTTTGGCTGCTAGGGATCTTGGTGTACTGCTACTAAGACTTAATGTCCCTATTAAAACCACGGCTATTAATGGCACATCTATTATTCAGGAGGGGGTTAAATTTGTTGCTGCCAAAATTGCTATGTCTGTGGAAGCATTACATACCAAGCTTATGTCATTTTTTGTGATGGATAATTTATCCTCTGCAGTTATTTTGGGGATGCCGTGGTTACGCCAGCACAATCCTGTCATCGACTGGCACCTGGGTGATGTTGTACGCTGGAGTTCGCAGTGTCAGGATAACTGCATATCATTAGCAGTAAACCAAGTTAAGGTTAAAAACCCCCTCATACCGTTTGCTTTCAGAGACTATGAGGATGTCTTTTCTATTGTAGAATCTGAGAAGCTACCCCCTCACAGATAGTATGATTGCCCTATAGACCTGATTACGGATGCCCGTCTCCCAAAAGGGAGAATATTTAATCTCTCCGGTCCAGAGCGTCAGGCCATGAATGACAGACAGCTTAAAAAAAGGGTTTATTAGACCATCCTTTTCACCAGTTGGAGCCGGGTTCTTCTTTGTAGAGAAGAAAGATGGTGGTCTCAGACCCTGCATTGATTACCGGGAATTAAACGCAATCACTATAAAGAACCAGTATCCGCCTCCACTCATCCCTGATCTTTTTAATCAGCTAATGGGAGCCCATTTGTTTGCTAAACTTGACCTCCGGGGGGCATATAATCTGGTCCGCATAAGAGACGGTGATGAGTGGAAAACTGCGTTTAATACACCTCTTGACCACTTTGAGTACCTTGTAATGCCGTTCGGACTCAGTAACGCACCTGCCGTGTTTCAGAACTTTGTTAATGATATTTTCAGAGACATTTGTGGGGTGTATGTCGTTGTGTATTTAGATGACATTTTGATTTACTCTGCTGACCCTGTGACACACGCTCAACACGTCTGTTCTGTGCTGCAGAGACTGCGAGAACACTCCTTGTTTGCTAAACTGGAGAAATGTGTTTTTTTTGCTGAGCAGGTACAGTTTTTAGGGTACATGGTCTCAGGCAAAGGGTTCCACATGGATCCTGCCAAGATCCAACCTATTAAAGCTTGGGTGCAATCCAAATCTCTAAAAGCGCTGCAGCGATTTTTAGGGTTTGCTAATTACTACCGCAAGTTCATCAGGGGTTTCTCAGAAATTGCCAAACCACTCACGGATTTGACCCGGAAAGGGGCAGACGTGGACAATTGGAACCCTGAGGCAATTCATGCATTTTCTACGCTAAAGGAGTGCTTTGTGGCCAACCCGGTTTTGGTTCAGCCTGATCTGGACTGCCCATTTATTGTAGAAGTAGAGGCCTCTGAAGTTGGAGTAGCAGCAGTGCTATCGCAAGGCACTGCATCCCTCACTCAGCTTCGCCCATGTGCTTTTTTTTCCCACAGATTCTCTGCCACTGAGGAAAACTATGATATAGGTAATCGGGAATTATTGACAATCAAATGGCCCTTCGAGGAATGGCGCCACTTCCTCGAAGGCGCCAAACATAAGATCACTGTAATTACTAATCACAAGAACCTGACCTACCTGGAGTCAGCTAAAAGACTAAATCCTAGACAGGCAAGGTGGGCCTTGTTCTTCTCTAGGTTTGATTTTTTTAATTACCTTTCGCCCTGGTACTAAAAATGTGAGGGCTGATGCCCTCTCTCGCAGTTTTTGCCCCTCACAAGCCGAGGACTGTGAGCCAGTCCCGATATTGGCCAATGGGATCGTTGTGTCGGCAGTGTCTTTGGACCTTCTGGAGGAGATCCGTAGGTCCCCAGAACAAGCTCCTGACACTACGCCCCCCAAAAAATTGTTCGTCCCGGCTACGTTTCGCCTACAAGTTCTTAAAGAATTGCATGACTCTGTTCTGGCAGGCCATCCTGGTCTCAATAATACCACCAGACTGGTAACTAGGAACTTTTGGTGGCCGACGGTGGTTAAGGACTGTAAAGACTATGTTTTAGCGTGTGAAGTCTGAGCCCGCGCCAAGTCCCCCCATAATCGCCCTGCCTGCTGGCTCCAGTCCTTGCCCACCCCTGAGAGTCCATGGACCCACATCTCCATGGACTTCATTATGGACCTGCCGCCCTCAGATGGGAAAACGTGTATCTTGGTGGTGGTGGACAGGTTCAGCAAACAGTGTCATTTTGTCCCCCTGTCTGGGTTACCTAACTCCGAAACCTTGAGTAAACTGTTCATTGTGCATGTTATACGTCTTCATGGTGCTCCGGTGAATATTGTGTCTGACAGAGGTACCCAGTTCGTCTCAAAATTCTGGAGGGCGTTCTGCAAGCGCATTGGTATTGAGTTATCCTTCTCCTCCGCCTACCACCCCGAAACCAATGGTCAAACCGAGCGTACCAACCAGGCTCTGGAGCAATACCTCCGCTGTTATGTGTCAGAACATCAGTCCGATTGGGTGGAACATCCGCCACAGCTGAGTTTGCCCTAAATAATCGATACCAGGACTCCATTAAGACTACCCCCTTTTTCTGCAACCATGGACTGCATCCGCGCTCTGGTTCATTCTCGGCCAGGATGTCGGAGCTCCCTGGGGTAGAGAAAAATATACATCGCTTAAAAACAATTTGGTCTAAGGTAAACTCGAACTTGAAAGGGGCCCAGGTTAGACAGGCTTCGGCTGCGAACAGACGGCGATCTAAGGGGCCGCACCTGGGAGTTGGAGACAAGGTTTGGCTCTCTACCAAAAACATCAAGCTTAAAGTGCCGTCTGCCAAACTGGGTCCCAGATTTATTGGCCCATACGAAATTATAGAGGTGATTAACCCGGTAGCCTTCCGTTTAAAACTTCCTCAGTCATTTAAATTGCCCAACGTGTTCCACAAGTCTCTCCTCAAGCTGTATCGCTCTCCAATTCACCCTGTCCAGTCCCCTCCTCCTGTTTCGGTTGGGGGGACCTTGGAGTATGAAGTCCATGGTATCCTTGACTCCCGCCTTGTGAGAGGCTCCGTACAGTATCTTGTACACTGGAAGGGCTACGGCACGGAGGAAAGGTCCTGGGTCCCCGTGGGGAACATCCATGCCATACCATTAATTAGGTGATTTCATCTCCTTCATCCTGACAAATCGGGTTTTGAGGGTCTGGAGGCCCCTCTTAGAGGGGGGTACTGTCACGTCGCCGACAGACTCGGGGCCTGCTGTCCCGGCCTCGGCCACTAGGAGGCGCCAGACTGTCACGTCGCCGTCAGACTCGGGGCCTGCTGTCCCGGCCTCGGCCACTAGGAGGCGCCGGACTGTCATGTCGCCGTCAGACTCGGGGCCTGCTGTCCCGGCCTCGGCCAGTAGGAGGCGCCGGACTGTCACATCGCCGTCAGACTCGGGGCCTGCTGTTCCTGCCTCAGCCACTGGGAGGCGCCGTGGTTCGCCCCCGAGTGATGGCGGCGACAGAGAAGGGGCTCCTGCACAGGCATCTGATGGACGCAGGCTCCGCTCCTCTGTCGGTCATGGAGGGGTTGGTGCATCGCCATCTGGCCTGGTCCTGGGGGCGGTCCTGATGACATCATCAGTCCGGGAGCCTGTGAGGGATGACCTGATCCCTCAAATTCCTTGGGACTGGTCTTGCAAGCCACCGGATATATTCTTGGTTCCCCTATGTACTACTGTGTGATTTGCTATTGTTTGACTATGACCCCAGCCTGGATTTCTGACCCCTCTACTGCCTGACGATTTTGTACCTCTGCTATTCTCCCAGTTTGTGACCTTGGCCTGGATATTCGACTCTGCTACTGCCTGCCGTTTTTGTACCTTTACCGCCCTCCCGTTTTGTGACCTTGGCCTGGACTCTCGACTCTGCCACTGCCTGCCGTTTCTGTACCTCCGCTGCTCGCCCGGTTTCTGACTACGTTTTTGGTTCCCTGCCTTCTTCCCTATTGGCAACCGTCATGCTCTGGCGCATTACTTCTAGACAGCCACCCCTTGGGCCTTGCTACAGTTCCAGATCCCTGTATAGGGGTTAAGGGTCTCGGGGTTTCTCGGGGTGCTGTCCCTACTGCAGCCCAGATCCGCAGACAGACATCATAAGAGCTTAGAATCTACAGGAAAAAGAGGACCCCATTGACCATAAGAGCTTACACTCTACAGGAGAGCGAGAGAGGACCCCATTGACCATAAGAGCTTGCACTCTACAGGAAAGAAAGAGGACCCTGCTGACCATAAGAGCTTGCACTCTACAGGAAAGAAAGAGGACCCTGCTTACCATAAGAGCTTACACTCTGCAGGAGAGAGAGAGTACCCCACTGACCATAAGAGCTTACACTCTACAGGAGAGAGAGAGGACCCCGCTGACCATAAGAGCTTACACTCTACAGGAGGGAGAGAGAGAGAGGAATCCAATGGTCATAAGAGTTTTCATGTGGGATTAATAGAGTATTTTTTATAATGCTACTCGTTGTCTACTTCCTTTAAGCTTATTGACGGAATTAATACTCAAAGACATAATACTCATCTAAACATGAAAATGCCATGAGAAATAGAAGAGAGGAGTCGTGCTGCCATGCTTCCCTCACAAGCTGCTTCCTTTTTACATTCCAGTCATGTGAGGGCAATTTCGCCTGCATTACGGCAGCCGCTCCGGATAAGAGGTAGCACTGAGTTAATTACATATTCCAGGCAAGTCACAGAAAAGCGGTGAAAATAAGGCAATCACTATAGGACTGTTTGACAATTCAAGCAGAGGAGCCGTGGAAATTACTTTGCAACCAGATATTTTTTTTGTCCTTTCATTCCACTTTCAAGGAATTAAACAAAAGGGTCCATGAAACTTAGTGAGACAAAAGCCATTAAAGGAGGCAACCTACAGAAGGAGGCACAGTCTGAGGGATTTATAGGGAAGAGGATTTTGCTACATCTGTTCCCATAGAAGGTATGGGGCCAATTTCTAGACTATTGAATTCATCTTTTTGGGCACCAACCCACTAGAAAGCATCATACAGCTGACATGAATATTATTTTTATAAGTTATTTTTATCGCTTTCTTTACCTTGTCTTTGATGCGCTATTCCAGAGGTGTGAGACTATTCATTGGAAACTATAACTAGGAGTTGGAAATTACTTCCTTGACTCATTATACGCAGTTAAGTAATATTGGTTGAAGTCAAGTGAGTTCCTAACTTCATAAAAAAAGGTCTGTGACCTTCAGAGTCATTGAATAACCTGTTATTTGCCATTAAGTTTTTGTTATGGTAGTGTAGCAACTCACTCGGAAAAATAGCTAACACACTAAAAACTGCAACTGACCCTGCCGACTAGAAATCCTGACCCCGCAGTCCCTAGTAGTTCCTACGTGAGCTGAGATAGCCCTAACCACAGACTAGACAATGGCAATTTGGACTTATGCTGCCTGAAAGGCCGTCAAGCTCTTCACGTTCCTCCTAAAGAACAGGACGGCAGAGCAGAGTGAAAATTGCCTACAGAAGTGAAAGTGTGCTGAAATAGAAGAGATCCCATAGTGAATAAAGCAAACCATGAAATACAAAATAAAGGATTAAGCACATACTGTTAGAGAGTATGCCGCATACTTCCTAATAAGAAACAGAAGATAGGTGCAGAGTAAAGAACTTACAGCAAAAAGATAAACCCTAGCTGGTCTTTCACTGACTGGCTTAGACTACAACAGTATGGCTGGACATCCAAATGAGACTATCACAAGCAGGAAGTACCAGCAAGGGGAAAATATAAAAAGCAGCACTCGAAAGGTGATAGGGCAGACAAATTAGTAAATAAAAACCCCTCATAAGTGTATCTGCTGTGGCTCGGCGGACAGAGAAGCCGACCACAAAGCACAGGCTCAAGGGTTCGGACCCAGACGCATGACAGACATGTACAGCTTAAAGGTGCAGGTGCAGTTATTCCATGTGCAGATCAATACTCTGGCTCTTGCAACATTATCGGGACCTTAGCACGCATGCGCAGCCCCCTGGAATAATGATGCCTGCCCGAGATATCAGGCGTCGAAAATGGTCACACTAAAGGTGGTAACAAAAGAAAAAGGGAGAGAGGTAGGAGAGCTGTAAGGACAGACCAAGCCCCCTGCACTTATGGCCCATTCGCGTTCGACAATGGATTTTTACGAAACAGAATACAGGTTTATAATACAAAATTATAGACTTCATCAACATTTCTGATGCTTTACATAAATGGGGTCTAACAATCTGCTGACTGGATCCCTTCAATGTAGTCATGGGGCGAGGTTGTGAACGCTCCAATCAATAGTTGGACTTTCCTTTGTGTACTTGACCTTTCTACTAGCAACTTGCAGATGAGACGTTTATTGTCTCCGGAGCAAAATATTGGACCCCACTTTTTTGCCAACCCTATAACTTGATAGGATGTCATATAGTCCTCATGTAGAGGAATCGGTGCCCATTGTATTGGTCCACAGTGGATTTCAGTCCTAGACAAATGGATGAGACCAAATCAACAAACAGACACTGAGATGACATTTTTGTTTCCAATATCTGTTGCAGATTTCCACTACAGATTTTAGTCCATTCAGTAGAGTAAAAGTGAAACCTTCGACGACTCTGCAAATTTATGTGAACCTAACCTGGAGGTTTCAGAGTACAATATGCATTAGAATTAGTTTTGGTAGTTTGCTTAGAGTTGTTGTCCCCTTCAGATTGTATGAAAAAGGAAGACAGAAAAGTAAAGAAAACAACCCCAGTCCTAATAAGGCATATGGTCGTCATAGAGGAGAGTCCTTACCTCCTGTTTGAACCATAAGGTTGTGTGCACATGTTGCGCTTTTGTCGCAATTGTGTTGCGCCGATTTGTCACAGAACCTGAAGGATTCCCTGATGCCACCAAAGTGAATGAGAATCCTGAAAGCTCATGCACACTTTGCTTATTTTTGACTTGCAGATTTATATCTACAACATTTCAATTCTACATTGTTGCTGCAGATTTCATCCATAATAATGAGTGGGGCAAAAATTTGCACCAAAAAGCATGGAAAAAAAAGTATCAAAATTTTGCGTATTTTACGCTGCGTTTTTCCTGCCAAGAGATGCAGAAATGGTGCAGAAATTTCTGCTCCAAATAATTAATGTGTGCACATACCCTAAGGCTAGGTTCACATTAGCAAACGAATGTCAAAATGCGTACAAACGCATGTTTACGGAGAGTTTTTTGTCCTCATCAACTTACGCATTACGGAAAAAAAAAGTGCGTTTGCATACGTTTTTTGCATGCGTTTGCGTTTTTTCAGCGCATGCGTTCGGAGAATTTCCTTGACTAAAGCCACACCCAATGGGTGTGTCTCATTTCCCAGCATGATTATGTGAAAAGCGCATACATTTCAAACGCATGCGTACACATGTCCTTGCGTATGCATGCGTTTCCATAGACAGTAATACAGGTTTTTTTACGCACTCATCCGAATGCGCATGCCTGCGCATATTTGACGCATTTTTGACACCTCAAAAAATGCAACATGATGTGTTCGCCGGACACCGCGGCACACCGCGAAATGACGCATGCGTACGCATTTTCATGCAAACGCATGTCCCTGCATACACCATGTTAAAGATAGGGAAAAATGATGCATGCGGATCTATGAGGAGCAAACGCTGCGCGCACAGACGCAAATGTAAAACCAGTCGTCGTTCAGTATGGTCCCTCATTTTTATCTTTGGTTGTCCCCTTGAAAAGTACCACTGCATGCAGCTCCTCCAATGCACTGATACAATTGATCAAGACCACCACCCTATTTAAAAGCTGTGTCACCAGATTCCAGTATACAAACAGCCAATAACAAACCAACTTGGTGATGCTGGTGAACTTACTTTGAAAATATAAATCTGAATGGCTCTATAATCCTTTTTCAATGTTGAACTCAATCTCTGCCCACCTAGCCTGATTGACAGCTCCTCAGTGCCCCTCCTCCCTGCTGCTGCTGAAATCTCACATTGCTCAGTATAAGCTGCTGCTGACAGTCAGGCTGGGTGGGTGGACAAAGACTGAATACACTTCAACTTATGAGGTCTCACATGCTATAGCCGGACTCAAAAAATGCTCAGTTAAATCTAAGGACTATATAACCATTTTGAGTTAGATTTTCAAAGTAAGTACACCAGCATCACCTGGTCTAAGAAATCTATTTACTTCTGCATGCAGTTCATATTGTGAAATCTGATGACAAACACCATTTTAAGGTAATCAGTCTAGCAAAAATAATGGCAAAAGTTGAAATATAACTTTTATTGCCATTTGTATGTAGCGACTCAAAGTTTAGAGAGTGTTAGAGTTTTAATACATATTTCATTAAATCAATTCTAATTAAAAAAAAAAAACTGGTACATGGAAATCACTATGGAAACAAATTGCAATTTCAGTTTATAGCAAAGTCCAAATAAATCCATCTGTGCCAATTAAAATCACGTTTCATTAGAAAGGCGAAAAGAGAAGTTTTCATTTCAGTCTCGCATATAAATAAAATCATTTGGTGAAAAAAAAAAATTTATTTATGGTTCAGAGTTATATAATAATCGTCTAGATATGATGCTTGATGTATTATGGCTTCTCATGTAAGAACTTTTCAGCGCAAAGTAACTTGAATATGTACTAGACTTTTTATTGAGGTTGAAAAACCTAAACTGAATATTCCCACTTAATGATGTACTTATTAATATGAAAATGTCATTTTTTAATAGCCAATGCTAGATTTCTTTGATACGGAGCCAAAAATCCCCTGCGTAGTCATAAATGATTAAATTCTGGCTGCCTTCAACCGCCCCAAGGGGAAGTTTGCTATATATTAATTGCATAGTGTGAAGTATGCCGTAAGCTCATAAGCTCCCTCTAGTGGGGAAGTAGAGTAACTAGAATTTCCATATTTAGAACTCAGTATTGTATTTTATTTACTGAAATTCCTGTTTAATTTGAGTTTAGGATTCCAGTGAGCAGGCCTACTCATTGATTGACAGTCATTTTTGTATATATTCCATTACCTTATTTTGCTTCATTTTCTCCCAAACTCCATTCTGAAAGGGCTGTGTCACAAGTTTACCACGACAGAGTGGAGCCAGATGACCGCAGCGTCTGATTTCTCCTACTCCTGCACTGATTAGAAGCACTTCACTTTCATATTAAATGGTGCAGGTTTCTTTTAGCAGCGCAGGGATTAATCTGCTCTGTTGAGAGCTTCCAGAAGCTTTCCTGCATTAAGGCTCTCAGCTGTTCACTGTTAGCCCCTCCCATCTTCTATATATTCTGGATCCTGGAAAGCACTCATTGCCAGAGTTAGCTTAATGCTGCATGGTTTAGGAGATGGTGGTTTGTTGTTGTTGTTTGAGAAGGCATATGGTGGATTTATCTGAGACTGTTGCTAGGTTTTGGTTGTTTGCTAATCCCCTTCCCCTACTTTGGGTTTCCCCATCCTCCACTCCCAGGTGTATACCTTTGTTTGTGTGAGTATATTTGTATGATTGGTATTTTCCTTTATCCCTTTTTGTATTACCTTGTTAGTCTGGTTGGTGTTTTATGGTACACTACACTACTACTCCCATCTTCCCTATGTAGGGAAAGGGTACAGACTGAGGGCAGATTCAGGAGCTAAGGGAAGGAATGTGGCCCAGGTGCATTCACCATCAGAAGTAATCCAGGGACAGGACAGGCTTGGGCGGCCCTAATGATAGGGACAGGGAAGGAGCCCCTGGTCCCGGAATACCCGACAAGTCGTGACTGGCTGTTTCTACTGCCTAGTTCCTGCACCTGAAGAAGCTAATTTGAACATCTTGTCTATAAAAATAATCATAAACAGGTGTCATCTTCTCTGCTCTCCCCCTCATGCTTGGACAATATCTACAAACTGTTCAAAACAGCTAATCTAAGTTCAGAAAAAAAAACAAGAGTGAGAGAGAAGAGAAAAATAGCTACTTTTTAAAGGGCTCGGTCCAAAACACATTAATTTTCATCCTAAATCCATATCTACTTAATGTCATAATCTAATCTATGTTCTAATATACTTCATGTAATAATTCCCTACCATTTCTTCACTACACTAACTGCTTTATTTTTTCTTGCTTCTTTTTTGGTGATGCTTCGTTTCATAATCCCAGTGCATGCTGGGATACTCAAACAAAGCGTCATCAGGGGGCAAAGGCTGCGGTTACTGTCACAGCCTCTGCTCTCTCCTTAAAATGAAGCATCATCAGCGACCCCCGTTTCAGGAGTGGGGCTAGTCCCTGCTCTACTGAGCATGTGTCAGTTCAAGTGGATTCTTGTCATTGCACACTGTTCTTCTCAGTGCACAGTGACAGTGCACTCTCTCTTTGGCTCTAAGCGGTAACAAGTCAGCAGGAGAGCACACTGTCAGTGCGCATTGTAAGAACACCCGGCATTCAGACACAAGTGCAAGTGACGTCTCTTGCTGCGGTGGCACTGGTGTCTGCACACCGGGCATTCTTCTAACAATGTTCACTGACAGTGGGCTCTGTTCCTAGTTTATTATTCCTGATGAGAGCTGGCGAGAGAGCACACGGTCACTGTGCATATTGCACAGTGACAAGAATCTACTGAGAAACATGCAGAAAATCCATATGTTGGAATTAGCAATCGACACATGCTTAGTAGAGCAGGGACTAGCCCAGGCCCTGAAACTCACTGATGACACGTCTCCCCCCCCAAAGACGCTTCATTTGAGTCTTGAGTGTCTCAGCATACACTGGGATTCTCAAACAAAGCATCATCAGAAAGAAAGGAGTAAAAAAAGCAGTTATGGAAGGGTGGGGACTATTTAAAGTATATGAGAAAATAGATTAGTTTATGGCAATAAATAGGATGAAAATGAATTTGTGTTTCAGACTTCCCCTTTAAGGTTTGATATTCCTAAACACATTCAGCAAATACGGATATTCTAAATACAATGCCTTTTTCTATTATTTCTATTTTTTGAGAAGAGTCTTTATAGAATTGGAGAAACCTTATAAAACTCCTTTATCCGAACTAAATAATTGTGCGTTGCCAGTCAGAATGATGCAGTGAGGCCGGCCGCTCTCATGTGCTCGATCTGCACTTTCCAGATTAAGTCTGTCAATGTCATCTGACAGACACGCTTTGCAGCATAACAATCACATCCACTTTGTACTATGAATCCATCAGTCTATTTATACAAAAAAAAAAAGAAAACAAGTCTATTTCCACTAAAGTACGTCAGTGTCACATTGATACTTCTGAATAGTTGTAAATGAGTCTTGGTGAACTTGATGCTTTGTGATTTTGTCATGTAAAAGAACACGACGCCTGTAAATAATATACGCAAACACAAGTTAAAAATGTTCCACTCTGCAGGATTTTCTGCATGTTTCTCCAGCAGTCTATTACAAATAGGACTAGGTGTCTCGTGTCTCCTTAAAGAAAGCAGGCAATCAGTGATGTGGGCGGGGTTATACACAGAAAGCTGCCAATCAGTGGTGTGGGCGGGGTTATACATAGTTCAGCATTCCGAGCTCTGCTAGATCTGCAGCAGAGAAAACTGTGATTGAATCAAAATACCAACAAGAAGACCAGCAAGTGACACAACACTGGAATCAGTGTCTCAGTCCCTTCATCATGCTGCTCTCAGATGCAAAAATCTGCTGGCATATTCCGTTTAAAGGGAATCTGTCACCCTTTTTTTTCCCTATCAGCTGCCGGCATTGACATCAGGGGCTTATCTACAGCATTCTGTAATGCTGTAGATAAGCCCCGATGTAACCTGAAAGATAAGAAAAACACGTTAGATTATACTCACCGGGGGGGGGGGCGATCCGTTCCGATGGGTGTTGCGGTCCGGTCCGGCTCCTCCCACCTTCATACGATGCCGTCCTCTTCTTCCCTTCCTGTATTAGCTCCGACGCAGGCGCACTGCTCTGCCCTGTTGAGGGCAGAGCAGAGTCCTGCAATGCGCAGGCGTCGGGAGAGGTCTGGTTCCTGTGCACTGCAGTATTCTGCTCTGCCCTCAGCAGGGCAGCAGCGCGCCTACAGCGGAGCAACTACAGGAAGGGAAGAGGACGGCATCGCATGAAGATGGGAGGCATCGGACCGGATCGCCCTCTCCGGTGAGTATAATCTAACGTGTTTTTCTTATCTTTCAGGTTACATCGGGGGCTTATCTAGAGCATTATAAAATGTAGATAAGCCCCCGATGTCTGTGCCGGCAGCTGATAGGGCAAAAAAGGGTGACAGATTCCCTTTAAGGGAGGAACTTAAGGAATTCATACATTTTCCGCTCTTTTTTCTTTTAAATGAATGTATTTAAATACAGTAGGTACGGAAAGTATTCAGACCCCTTTAAATTTTTCACTCTTTGTTTCATTGCAGCCATTTGGTAAATTTAAAAAAGTTAATTTTTTTCTCACTAATGTACACTCTGCACCCCATCTTGACTGGAAAAAACTGAAATGTAGAAATTTTTGCAAATTTTTTAAAAAAGAAAAGCTGAAATATCACATGGCCATAAGTATTCAGACCCTTTGCTCAGTATTGAGTAGAAGCACCTTTTGAGCTAGGCTGGGCCAGTCAAGAATGGTCACAGAGTTGTTCTAAAGCCACTCCTTTGTTATTTTAGCTGTGTGCTTAGGGTCATTATCCAAGAAGTATCATTTCGCCTTGCGGAGAATGACATGCTAAGCATGTCGAGGTGAGGAGACTTAAAGCCGCAATGCTCCTCTGGGAAATGTGCTAATTATGCAAATTGTCTCTTCAGAGAGGAAGAGGACTAGAATTCTTGTGCCACCTATTGGAGGTAGCAATCCTAAAAGTCAATGTTGACTGTTATGATGAGTCACCGAAGGAGGAAAAAACAAAATACCAGCTAAGTCCAGAAAAACCAGAGAAGTTGGCAGCTATCGGATTGCAGACCCCTGAACCTATCCACAACAACTAGCAGTAGCCGTGGGGGGTTTCTACGGTGCCCTAGACCCCTCGATCACAGCCGGAGAACTATATAGCCTAAAGACAGAAAGGGGAAAAACTAAACTGCCCCAGAGCAGACCCCAAAGCAAAAGGCAGCCCCCAACATATAATGACGGTGAAGCAAGATGAAAACACTAACACAAATAGAAAGATAATTTGAGCAAATGATGGGGCCCAAGCTAACTACATAGGACAGGATAGGAAAGCTGCTGTCTGCCATCCGCAAAAACCCTATCAAAATGAGCCAACCGACTGATAGGAAAAACAGGCCCTGAAGTCGCTAGGCTTCAAAAGGCTATATCAGAACTCAGGTATATTCTGAAGACAGAGCAAAATATCAACAGATCAGAGACAAAAATGTAGTTCAGCTCACCCCCGGCCGGGGATGGCAGAACTCCCAAAAAACAAGGCAAAACAAAAACCAAACTGAAGAGTACAAGGCAGAGCAGAAGAACTTAGCTTTGAGATGCAGGAATCAGACTGGTCTCCAAGCATCCAGCAGGAAAATCACCAGCCAGGAAGAGGGGCGTCGGCAGCCTTATATCCAGTCCTCAATTCCAGCCACCCAGTCATCATCTAGCTGCTCGTGTGTTTGGTAATCAGCCTCACTACCTTCCTTCACCAGAGGAGGGAGTTCCTCAGACCTCAATGGTGAAGGGAAAAATGAACTCACAACAGTTGACCCTTTAACGAGCCTAGTTACATGACTTAGGATAAAAGACAAGTCAGAATCTCCATTTGCAGACACTGTGTTTCGGGGTACTGCCCCTCATCAGTGCAAAGTGGGAGATCTGGTTTGGCTGTGAGAGAGGCGTCTGACCGATATCCAAGAAGTATCATTTCTCCTTGCGGAGAATGACATGCTAAGCATGTCGAGGTGAGGAGACTTAAAGGTCATTGTCTTGTTGAAAGGTGAACCTTCAGCCAAGTCTGAGGTCCAGAGCACTCTGGAAGAGGTTTTCATCCAGGATACCTCTGTACTTGGCCACATTCATGTTTTCTTCAATTGCAACCAGTCATCCTGTCCCTGCAGCTGAAAAACACCCCCATAGCATGATGCTGCCACCACCATGTTTTACTGTTGGCATTGTATTGGGCAGATGATGAGCAGTGCCTGGTTTTCTCCACACATACCGCTTAGAATTATCACCAAAAAGTTCTATCTTCGTCTCATCAGACCAGAGAATCTTATTTCTCATAGTCTGGGAGTCCTTCATGAGGTTTCTTTTAGCAAACTCTATGTGGGCTTTCATATGTCTGGCATTGAGGGGAGGCTTCCGTCCGGCCACTCTGCCATAAAGACCCGACTGGTGGAGAGCTGCAGTGATAGGTGACTTTGTGGAACTTTCTCCCAACTCCCTACTGCATCTGTGGAGCTCAGCCACAGTGATCTTGGGGTTCGTCTTTACCTCTCTCACCAAGGCTCTTCTCCCATGATTGCTCAGTTTGGCTGGATGGCCAGGTCTAGGAAGTTTGGTGGTCACAAACTTCTACAATTTTAGGATTATGGAGGCCACTGTGCTCTTAGGAACCTTGAGTACTACAGAAATTCTTTTGTAACCTTGGCCAGATCTGTGCCATGCCACAATTCTGTCTCTGAGCTCCTTTGCCAGTTCCTTTGACCTCATGATTCTCATTTGGTCAGACATGCACTGTGAGCTGTGAGGTCTTATATAGACAGGTGTGTGCCCTTACAAATCAGGTCCTATCAGTTTAATGAAACACAGCTGGACTCCAATGAAGGAGTAGAACCATCTCAAGGCGGATCACAAGGAAATGGACAGCATGTGACTTAAGTATGAGTGTCTGAGCAAAGGGTCTGAATACTTATGAACATGTGATATTTCAGTTTTTCTTTTTAATAAATTTGCAAAAATTTCTACATTTCTGTTTTTTTTCAGTCAAGATGTGGTGCAGAGTGTACATTAATGAGAACAAAATGAACTTTTTTAAATTTACCAACTGGCTGCAATGAAACAAACAGTGAAAAATTTGAAGGGGTCTGAATACTTTCCTTACCCCCTGTAAATGTCTAAGGTTTTCAATAAGCTTTTAATGCAAAGGGGTTTCCATGTATCAAGAAAAGCTCTAATTTTTTTTTCTTTTTTTTATAAAGCAAAAATCTCTCTTATGCATGGAAAATCAAGCTGCAATACCAAACCTAGCCATTGACACTAGTGGCACTGTACAGGATAAAAGCATATCCATGGTTCTGATTCTGGACAAACCCATTTGATGTAGATTCAGACTGTATTTGCCAATCCTTTTCTGACTGTGTGGCATAGTTTAGATACAGGTAAAAGTGTCAATATATTCTAATAATTAGGCTCAATTTTTATTATTTGTAAGGCCTGTTTCACACTTCAGTTTTTTGTGTCAGTTAAAATCCACCAAAAAGGCGGAAAGCGGATCCGTTCCTAACTGATGTGAACGGATGCCACGGGATCCGTTTTTTTGATGGATCCGCCGAATGAAGAATTTTAAAGGAACCGCTGCCCTGGAAGGAGAGAGAGAGAGAGAATTTTTTTTTCTCTGTCCGCCAGAAATGATTTCAGGGTTAAATTTCCTCCTGACTTCATTCCTCCGGGCATGCGCTCTATAAAAATGCGGATCCTGCAGTAGAAAAAACGTTACATAGTCCGTCCAGGCATCTCGGCGGACGAAAAAAAATTGACGGATCCGCAAAAAAACGGATCCAACCGATGGCCATCCGTCAAGTTCCACCGGTAATGCAAATCAATGGGGAAAAAAACGGATCCGCCAAAAAAAATGGCAGATCCTTTTTTTGCAAAAACGGCGGATTTTGACTGATGGTCAAAAACGGAAGTGTGAAACAGGCCTAAGAGGTGCAGCTCTAAAACAAAGAGATACCATCATGAAACAATTGTAACATCTCTAAAAGGTTAAAGAAGGTTATGTTAATGTAGGCTATAAAACCTTTTTTTAGTGTTTACTTCCTGTGCAGCACCTCCGCAGGCTGAATGAAGTATTACATGATTTAAATCCTCCAGTCACTGCATAGCCAGTCTGTTAGATGTTGTGAATGAGGAATTCTGCTCTGTTGATTATTGTTTTATTAAGGACTTTAGCTAGGCTAAACTAAGACTAAATATTTGATTGCACTAGTTTCCTGACTTAAATCTATATGACTTGCCAGAATATTTCAGAGAAGGTCATAATGCAATTTTTAGAGATACTATCTTTATGATTGAATATTTAGAATAAAGGAAATCTCACTCAAGGGAACAGATTAAAAGTAAAGCCGTCAGTACAAAGTGGTGAGTTAAAGAACAGCCAATTAGTATATAATTACTGTATGCTTTGTTCTGTTCCACCAAAACATCGCACTGAATGCACAGTAATGGGTGAAGATACCGGACCATATATATATATATATATATATATATATATATATCCAGTACAAAAATCATCTATAGAAATAACAATAATTTTACTTGGATTGACAATATTAATAAATGTCCTTTCCCTACTGTTCCATTAAATTGCTTAAACTCACGAAATAAGAATGCTGAATGTCACCACAATGGAACGTAGATCTGTTATTTCCTATTTTTGATGCATTAAATGCCACTTAAAATGATCAAAGTTGCAAAATATATACCTACAATTTTATTTTTCAAAGGCTTTTACATACGTTGGTTAATGTTCATTTAAGGGGTTATCCACTTTTAGGATTTTTTTTTTTTGTTAATTGCGTGTTTGTTGAGTTAAGAATCATTTTTGTAATTGGGTTTTATATAAAAATGTTACACCATTTTCTTTCTGTAGCTTTGGATTACAATGTCTAGTCCTGGCTGAAAAAGGAGTTAACTGAGAGTCCGTCAGAGAGCTCATTTTAACATTATATCCCAGGGGATAAAGCTAACGCGAAACGTGCGTCGGGGAGCTGCACTGCCTCACTCAGGTCATATGTCCATTTCCTATTAAGCCTCCTTGCACTGTTTGCACTTTCTATTTCATTTATGCCCTTGATTTATGCCATGGAGGAAGACTAACGGGGATTTGTGTTTGTAGATTTGCACATGCACTTTAAATTAAGGCCGGAGTCACACTGGCGAGGAATACGGGTGCGTGAGAGGCGCAAAAAGCACGCATTAGACACGGACCAATGATTCTCTATGGGGTCACTCGCACCAGGCGTATATTTCTCCTCCGTATCCTCCGCTCCGTGCCACTCGCAGCATGCTGCGATTGTCAGCGTACTACGCCCGTAGTGCGCCAATGCAAGTCTATTGGTGCGCAAAAAATACGGATTACACACTGAACACACGTGTGACCTGTGAGCAATATGCAGGTCTTTTGGCTGGTGAACAGGAAATGGGCCAATCCATCATCAGGAAGCGTAGACATGCAAATGAGCTCAAAAAGCGCTCCAGACATCCAGGAAGTCAGCCTCCACGGAGTACAGCAGCAGCATGGCGTCCACATATATTAATGTAGAGCTCCTCATTGTGCTGGTGCAGGAGCATCCAGAAATATGGGACCCACGCGACGCAAACTATGCGAACCGCACAAGAAAGGAGGCGTCATGGAGGCGCATCTGTCGCTAGATGTACCATGACTTTGGTGACAGACCACGTGATGAGCAGCAGAAAATTCGTAAGTGCAACCATCAAAATATAATTAACCTTAGCGCGCGCTATAAAATGACTCTACAATCAGCCCCCCCCCCTTCCTGGGCATGTACTTTTAGCCTCATGAGGCCATTACATTAGGATGTGACACGTGGCTTCACACAGCCATAATTAGGGGTTAGGCCACAAGCTCCTCATCCTCCTAGCCACAAAAATTAGTTTCAGGGGAGCTAATGAGACCCTGTGTATCGGCCCAATTACATATGCCACCATGGGTAGAACGCACACCCCAGAAGGCCCCATGCCTAGACTACTGTTTGAAAATGTGACCTCTCAAATATGTGATTTTGACAATCTTTCCTGTCACATTGCAGTGGAAGATGTGATGAAACGGTGGAGAAGCATCCGGGACCAGTACCGCCGGGAACGCCAGCAGCGGTCCAGGAGTGGGGATGCTGGCCATGTCAAGCGGAAATATATATATTATGACCGGCTGAACTTCCTCGCCCCAATTCTTGCTCTGAGACCGTAAGTACATACCTCACACCACATGACACAAAAACATTACACAAATACTTTACAGGGACAAAAATATTGATGTATTTTTGCCTCTGTTCTATTTCATAACAGAACTCAATCCAACCTTACGGATCGAGGAACAGCCTCAGAGGCAGAGCCCGTTATTGATCCTGTTGGGGATGAGGTGGCTGGCCCATCTTCTCCCCCTACAAGAAGGATGTCTGAAGAGGAGGCATCACAAGACCACACAATGGCTGCCCGACACAACACACCACCAGGACGGTCTGCAGCTGCAACCTCACCCATCCTGGAAGAGATGGGCAACTTGAGCAGCAGCCCAACTGCCCAGATCAGGCCCTCCCCACAGGCTGCTCTAGCAACACGGCGAATAAGAAGAAGGCGCCAGGTCACCATTCAAGAGAGCAGGACCAATGTGGACACAGGGGTGCTGAATTACTTGTCCAGAGTCACTACAGATGATGGTGAGGAGGCCTATGCACGTAGCCTCACCCTTTATCTCCGTGCCCTTACCCATGAGGTCAGGCTCCGTATTAGGGGGTGTATTCAGATCCTGCTTGATGCAAGCACCCCCCCCAATACCCCATATGAGGTGTTTGAATTTCTGGAGAGGTGGCAGCTCTCACCAAGAAATTTAATGCGCATGAGACCATCCACACATATGCTTGCTCAAGCAGGGTCTGAACAGCCCCTAATACGTGGGCCAACACCTCAACCCCTTCCTCCCCCTACCCATCCTTCTATTCCGCAGCCCCAAATGTCTTCCTCAAGCCAACCCCACCAATATGGCCACTTGTACCCACCCAGTGTTGGAGGCTGGTCCCAACCTGGTTGGGGACGATCTGGCTATCTTGGTGGGTATGAGCCACGGGCCTACCATAGCCAACTAGAAGCCCCTCACCATCATCATTATTACTCTGGCCAGTATCACCAACAGGCCCAGGAGGCTGGACAACTACAGCATCATGGGCAACAGTATGGCCCCACACAGGGCGATGTTGGCCACAATGTCCAGCAGCACCCACAGGCTGTTCCTCCCCGTTCCCCTTCCTCTACATATGAGGATTTATGAATCAAAAGTTTGGAGATGTCCAGTAACAGGTAACTGGTGCTTCTAATCTAGACAAAAAAACAGGTGTTCTCCTTCACCAACATTTAGAACATAATTTAACACTCACATTTGTAAACAATGTTTTCCAAACATATGAAACAATCCATCATGACAGGCAACGCTACCTCACGCCTTTCACACAGATATTACATGTGTGTGTATAAAAGAGAATATTTAAATGCGCTATACTGTTACCTGAAAGGATGAAAATACACTAATCACTTGTTAATGCATAGGAAAGGCGTGCTTGCCTTTAGTTAAGTAGTCAACTTTGTTATTAGCATTCTCTAGTAAACCAATTTGAGGCGACCAGCATTCACAATATCACGCTCTCTCTATGTCTTAACAAGTGAGTTTTGTATTTTCATCCTTTCCAGTATAGCATGCTTAAATATTGTCTGTTCTACAGACAGGTAATATCTGTGTGAAAGATGTGAGGTAGCCTTGCCTGTCATGGTGGAAGCTTTCTATGATTGGAAAACTTTATGAGGAAATGTGAGTGTTATCTTATTGACTTTATTTAGGTGATGGAGCTCACCCTTTGTTGCCTAATCAAGGTTAATGTAGTCATGCAGCAATGTTGTTATTGCATAATGTTTGTTGCAGTTTTTTTCTGTAATGTTAATGTTACACCAAGTTAAAGAAGGCCCAAAGGGGCATTTTGGCCATTGCCAAATTTGTGTTATGGCAAAATTATGTTTGTCTTTAAGCAAAACCCCCCCAAAAAAAAGGCAAAACTAAAAATTTGTCTACTCTAGTTAACGTCTCTGTGTGATTTCTCACTATCCCTCACAACATACTAACAGACACCAACCAATGCAAAGAAACACTCATAGAATCATAAAAAGGCTTGAGTAATATATATTTAGACACACTTTGACCAAAAAAAAATTAGAACATAGACACAGCATTCTCTTGCCAAGAAGTAGCCCCCTCAGGTGAGATAAAGTAATTGGTGAATATATCACGCACTTTGAGGCCAGAGAGCGGTCTACGTTGAGGGATGATAGGTGGTCTCACCCTGCGCACATTGTCCGGCCTACGCACAACACCATCAGAGGAGGAACAATCATGTATCCTGGTGAAGTTATGCAGAACAACACAGGCTTTCACAACTTCATTCACATTTTGCTCACTCAACTGAATGGCAGACTGGAGTACCCGCCATTTGGAACAAAGAATCCCAAAGGAACACTCCACCAGTCGCCTAGCACGTGATAGGCGCAAGTTAAAAATTCTGCGCCTGTGGTCAAGGTTGCGCCGGGGATATGGCCTCATGACATTACGTGATAACTGAAAGGCCTCATCTGCCACAAGGACATAAGGGACTGATTGTTCGGGGGAGCCTGGTAGCTGGCGTGGTGGTGGTAGATCCAACTGGTTGGTGCGTAGCCGCCGACCCATTATGGAAGTATTGAAGACTCTAGAGTCTCCCGTCCTTCCATAGGCCCCAATGTCAACAATTATAAACTTGTATTGAGGGTCTACCAGAGCCAACAATACAACAGAAAAGTATTGCTTATAATTGAAGAATTGGGACCCTGAGTTCGGCGGCTTACGCACCCTGATATGTTTGCCATCCAGGGCCCCAATACAATTTGGAAACTGGCAGTCCTCCTCAAAGTCCCTTGAAATCCTTAACCAGTCTTCCATCCTGGGCTCGGGTAGGACCACCTGATGGAGTCTTGTCCAGATTTGTGCACATGTAGACCTCACTATGCCTGAAATGGTGGACTTTCCAATGAGAAACTCATGGTGGAGGGCGGCATAAGACAGGCCAGTGGACAGGAAGCTGTAGAACAACAGAAATAGTACAGGTTAGAATGGCTAAAGTAAAAATAAATCAGTTACATGCCGACCAAACTTGGTAGGAAATGAGAGATAACAACACACACATATTTGGTGGCACAATGACTAAGTGATATGCAGGACATATTAGATGTAACATTCTGCTGTGTCAGGTGAAACATATTTTGAGTAAGATGAGGGTATTAAACATTGTCCAAGATGGCCAAAAAACATAAATTAACACACACATTATGAACATAGAGAATGTGGTTGTGGAGTACATACCGTATGGTGAGTAGAAGTCGCTCCTCTGCAGATATGGCTTTGCGCATCCTAGTGTCCTGAAATGTGATCCCAGGGCGCACTGTCTCCAAGAGGAGATCAAATGTGGAAATGCTCATTCGACAGTACTGGTAAAATTTGTCCGGATGCTCCCGCAGAGACGAATAGAGGCGGTGAAAATGCCCTCTTGTGAGTCGTTGCCTCAAAAGTGGATGTACCCACATGCGTCTCCTCCTCCGCAGATCCACTATCACAGGATATGGTTGGCCAAAGCGCCGTGACAAAAGCCAGGTAAAGAGAACCTGCTCGGTTGTATTGAATGTCAGACCCTCTGCCATGCTGCACAAAGAACACCAACACACCTCGTGAAAGCAAGGTGAGAAATGTACAGAATGTAGGCAGCCACCTGTTTCTGAGTGTCTAAATAGGGTGCAGGCTAATGATTTAAATTGTTTGCAGGCCTCAAAACCGTTAAATGTCCATTTTGCAAGGCTGCGAGAAAATCTCGCCATACGGATTGCATACGGAATGCATACGGAGACACACATGCGCAAAATACGCGACCTCACCTTGCTTACGGATGACCTACGGACCACTATTTAGTGGTCATTGATCCGTATTACGCATGTAAAATACGGAGCGTATTTTGCGCAGGTTAGTGTGACTCCAGCCTTACCCTCGTTCCCTGCAGCAACATGGCGATATTGACCTGGGCATATGTTAGATTAACTATTTATGTATGTTGATGCTGGGAAATATCAGTTTGGTATGGTTTTACCTGCCCTGACGTTATATTTAGTACCTGTATTTGCAAAACTTATGGTGGTATTCACGTTTAGCAACTGTGCTTTATAACCCTAGAGTTCATTTTCTGGATTCAATCATATATAGGAGGATTCCATGTCTTTCCACTGTGGATATATATGTATGCAGCCTATATATACCCTCATACTTACTGGATCCATTTTCCTTGATATCATTGTGGGCTTTATGCTATTTACCGTTTTGGATACTCATACCCTGCGTGTTTTGGACGTATAGACCAGGATGGCAGTTATTGGAATGTATCTTCTTTTAACATAGTTTTTATTCATGATGTGTCACAATGAAGTTCGTTCACTTTATGGCTTTTAACTTCTGGTATCTTTTCTGAATTTCTATTAGAGAAAGATGGGCTGGTATTCTGTTCTGTACTTGCTTAGGGGGTCTCTGCTGTCTGTGGTCATCCCTACGTTTTACTTAAAAGAGCAAAAATAAAAAAAAGAAAGAAAAATTTAAAAAAAACCAGGAGCGATCAATTCTACGATGTCCTCACGGCTTACACGGCTGAGCAGCTGAATGTGGGCGGAGCTTTTGTGTGATTGACAGTTCTGCTTTTAGATGATGGATTCTGTTTTTCTGCTTCTCAGTCCGGTGATTGGAGATCGGTAGATCCGTTTTCAGGAATTATGGACTTCTTAGAAATAATAACAAGCTGTAGAGGCCACAATGTGACGTCGCACGCAAGCTACGCCAACAGTGTCCTTACTACAAAGCAGTATCAGCCAGTACATGACTTTTGTAAGAGTAAGTGATGAAGCAAAATGAAGCCTTTAGGTGAACACACGATTATTGCCAATATATGGGCTCCCTGTCTGGATAACAGTTATCTGATATTAGAGAATTCTACCGCCAGTTTGACCTCATTTAGCAGGAAAACTGTTTGTTGCCAGTAGCAGAAAAGCGGCTGGGAAGTGAGAGCATGAACACGAGTGCGGGTCCAGAGGTTAAGTGATATTTTACTGCCTGTAAAATTATATACCATCTAATAACAGCAGAAAATTCCAGTCTAGCTCCATCTGACACACAACTGGCTCCAATGTAATACAAAGAGTATAAGTTACATAATGACACGGGAGCGGCTCAGTAATGGGGTTGCTTAAATTTGATTCTGATATGGCGAGTGAATGATTTTCCAGAAAATTTGGGTTATTATCATTACACCACAGCGAATTAAAGGGACTGTGTTACCAGGTTTTTGCTCCCTCATCTGAGAGCAGCAGCATCTGGGGCAGAAACCCCGATTCCAACGATGTATCACTTACTGGGCTGTTTGCTGCAGTTGTGATACAATCAGTTTTCTCTGTTCTAAGTCCTCCAGTTCTCCGAATGCTGAGCTGTGTATAACCCCGCCCACACCACTGATTGGCAGCGTTCTGTGTACACTGTGCCATTCAGTTGTGGGGGCGTGGCTGGACTACCTAGCAGTGGGATTACTAGTCCTCTAATGATAATCTCTAACAGTGATTTTATCAAATCTACACCAAGCAGCCCAGTAAGCGACACATCGCTGGAATCAGGGTCTCTGCCCCTACAATATGCTGCTCTCAGATTGGGTGAAAAAAAAATCTGTTGACAGATTCCCTTTAAATGGTAGTTTCACCATTAAGTAATAATGCATCTCTTGGATAAGCATATATAATAAGCGTATATTATTGAAAATATCTCTTAGACCCAGTGAGGCTGGTGTATTTACTTTGGAAACTCATGTCAGAATACCTGTATAATCCTAATAATAAAATAAATCCAGTTAGGGCTCATTTTAATATCAGGCAGGAAAATTCTTACAAAAGGACTATACGGCCATCCTAAAATGGATTTTCAAAATAAGTTTCCTAGCCTCATCAGGTATAAGAGTTTTATCTGATAAGGTATAAAGCTTTAATTATGAAATCTGATGACAGATCCTGTTTGAAAACTCTCTTCTTGTACTTGTATACAGTACATGCTAGAGTTACCATCTTTGGGT
This sequence comes from Dendrobates tinctorius, assembly GCF_039654945.1. Classification (NCBI taxonomy): domain Eukaryota; kingdom Metazoa; phylum Chordata; class Amphibia; order Anura; family Dendrobatidae; genus Dendrobates; species Dendrobates tinctorius. The sequence continues at coordinate 20,324,445 of NW_027361707.1, forward strand.
TGTATAAAGGTTCACATGACAGGTAAAGGTAAAATGTCATCTATATTTCCATTCATCCTAATAGAGGAAGCATCCAGGCTGAAAATAGCTGTAAGATTAGAGAAGAGCTATTGTTTTAAAGGGGTATTCCAGTACGAAGAAGCAGTCACCTATCCACAGTTGATGATGAGTGATAACTTCTAGACTGCTGGGGGGTCCAACTCCTGAGAATTGAGGGGCTGCGCGCATGCGCGACCTCTGCTAGAAATCTCCATTTCATATGAGACTGCCATAAAAAGCAGAAAGTCCTGGCAAACCATTATAGATTTAATAGAGCGGCAGTCACACTCTGTCGCTTCACTCTAAACAGGAATAGAAGTGCCCTGTTCTAATTAGTTTATCGGATCTTAGAAGTCAGATTCCCACCGATCTAGAAATTATAACTTATCCTTTGAATAGGTGATTCTTTTTTTCCTACAGGAATAACCCTGTAATACAATTAGGACAGTTATCGGGTATACTTGACCTGGTAGTCACAGCAGCCATGAATCTTACTCATTCTGCTATTTCCTATACCAATCTTTATTGCCATGGTTCAATTTACCAATAGGCACAGTAGGCTTATGTCTATGGTGGAAGGGGCTCAGCATATGAATTACATGTAAATTAAACACCGCTCATTGTTATTATATGTAATTTATTGATATATGGTTATTACGCTCTTGTAGAGGACTGTAAATAAGAGGTAAAACCCCAGAAGGGGACAATTTTTGAGATTTTGTATGGAGCATACACCCCACCTCCCAGATAAAACACTTTACGAAATTGAAATATCCCTTTAAGAACATATTTTGTTTCTCCATCCAACTATATCAGTGTTTGGGAAATCCAGATGGTATATGTACAGTTCAAAGCACTGGAAAACAACAGACAAGTCATCCTGGATTAGCGCCCGCTGGTCTTAGCCTACATGAGAAAAGAATGATGATAAAAATCTACGTTTAATCAGACTACAGACATGTCACATTTATCAGATGGAGGGAAATATGTTTTGGGTTTAGAATGCAGGAAAAAATTTGTAATGTTATTTTGCATCATATATAGTCACGCATAGAAGATTTAGGAATTCTCATTGGCAATTGGCACCCCTTCCTTTTTTAGAAGACATCTTTAAATTTTAGGAAGAAATCAATGTAACGTAATTGATTTTGTTTTAAAAATGGCACCTAGATGAGACGCACCATCACATCAAAAGTCCAAAACACTGCAACTGTACAAGCCCATTACCATTACTGTCTTATGTGTACTGTTCTTTGAGAGGCCTCTGATTTTCAGGAATTCTAAAAATATAACGGTGGTATGTTCCAGGTGTCCATCCCCACCTTCCCTCTTGATTCGTTGTAAGCTGAGATGACTAATAAAAGAGGATAGCAATTGAGAAAAAAAAAACAGGATTTTGCGGTACTCTCTTGCAAGATGTTTAAGATATATGTGTCTTCATGATTAGGGATGGGTGAACTCACACGGTAGTTCGGAATCTGTGCCGAACACCTAGTGTCCTTGCCCGGACCCTGAACATGGGCTTCTTCAGGAGGTCCGTGTTACTGTTTGGGCAAAGCTTGTTGAAATCAGCCAATCAATAAGCTTTACTGTGTGGGCATTTTTGGCTCAATCACAGCCATGTCAAGTATTAACATGGCTGTGATTGGCTGGCACACACTGTGTAAAAACAAACAACAACAAAAAATACATAGGGTCTCGTCTATTTTTGATAACCAGCGCAGGCAAAACCAACAGCTGCAGGCTGCAGCTGTCAGCTTTATATTGGCTGGTTATCAAAAATAGAGGGGTCCCCACACTGTCTTTTAAAATAATTTAATAAAATAATAATAAAAAAAATGATGTGGGTTCCCTGACAGCTGGGGGCTGGTATTCTTAGACTGGGAAGGGGCCATGGATATTGACCCTCCCTAACCTAAAAATAAAGGCAGAGACAGAGTAAGGTCCTTACATTGAAATAAACCCACAGACTCCTTATTTGAAATAAAAACTCCCTGACCCTCTTTTAACCATTTATTCACCATACATTAAAATTAAAAAGCAAAGTTGTACTCACCTTTCTGCTGATAATCCATTAATGGCCATGTCCCACGATGATCCGGATGGTTTGAAGTGCGATCACATCAGTGATGCAACCATTTACCACGCCAGCTGGAACACATTGAACAGAGCATGTGTGCTACAAATGAAACAAGTATGAGTGTGTGCCTTGGTTACGATAGGTATCCAGTTTTCATAATAGGTGATTATGGAAGTCATGCTGCCCATATGCTACCATCTTAGAGCATTATGCTGTGATCATGAAGAGTTAACTTTGTGACAAGCAACATATGGGGGAACTTTGAACAGTGACAGACAACCTTGAAGCATTGTGCTATTGTTGGAAGACATGCCAGTGGCAAACAAATCTTGGGTTGTAATCAGTAATAAACAACCTATTGTGCAATGGCAAGATACTGATGATTCAGCCTAAACATACTGCACAGATGTGATAGGGGTGGATGTGGGAGTTGTGTATAAACAAGGGGACCCGGTTCAGCGAGGTAGGGACATTCCAGAAGGTATCGTGGACGCACGGTTTCTGTGATGACAATGTCACGGTCCATTTTTGGAGCTGTGACAGAATGTGGATTCTTATAGAAACCTTTTTCCTTTTTCCCCCGGTGGCCGCTGGAGTTTACTACAACTGTAGTTGTTTTGGTGCTGGTTTTGCCCCCGGTGGCTGCTGGGGTTACTACACGTTTGAATTAACCAACAGGTGATGACTACTCCCCCCTCCTTCCTATAAAAGGTCGTCATGTGCAGTAAATCACTGTTGGTAATATTGTTCATCTGTTATCCAACCGTGGTGAAGACTGGACCTACCTGGTGGAGAGGGGGTTCAGCTTATCTGGAGCAGTGGAGTTGCTACTGGATGCTGATTGGATCCTTACTCTGTTGTTTGGAGCATTTGCAGCAGAGCAAAGCTAAGTTTTGGGTTTTAGTTGCTTTAACCCCTTGGTGTCTGTTTTATTTTTCTTTGTGAGTTATTGGGTGCAGTTCGCTTTATTCCCTGTCTCACCTCCTGGGGAGGGGGTTGGTGGTTTAGCTCAGGGCTAAACAGGAGATAGGGACAGGTCGGGGACTTGGGCCTCACTACCTTCAAGTGTACCCCCAAGTTACAGAGAGTCAGGGCACTCCCTTAGCCTGAGGGACAGTTCAGGGGCCCAGGTTCCACGTCTCCTGCTTTGTCCCAACTGCCCCGTGACATTATTACCTACCCACCCATTTTTTCCTGGTGAGCCATGGCCCTAATGCAAACCTGTCTCCAATTGCTGCAGACCCTCACTGAGGAGTGTGGGGTGCTGCATGGTGTGGTGGAGCAGCAGCTGCAGCAGTGGGAGGGGTACGGGGCCTCAGCTCAGATGTAGGCTCAACCAGAGCCCAAGTTATCTCTCCCAGACAGGTTTTCTGGAGGGAGAGAGAATTTTTTGTTTTTTCAGGAGGCCTGCAAGCTACACTTCAGGCTCCGCCCTAGTTCATTAGGGAGTGAGGTATAGCGGGTGGGATTCATTATAGCCCTCCTTGAAGGTGATCACCTATCCTAGGCCTTCTCCCTGCCGGCCGATTCACCATCTCTACGGTTGGTGGACGAGTTTTTTGCGGCTTTGGCGAATATGCCTCCTGGGGTCTTTGCTGAGGAGGAGGACTCACAGGTGCAGGTGGATGAGCCCAGGCAGGTGGGAGGAGTTGGTTCCCCAGCGGTGTTGCCTGTGGATCGTCGTGATGTGGGGGCATGCTTTAGCTGTGGACAGACTGGTCATGTTTTCAGGGTCTGCCCAGCGTGCGCCAAATCTTTTGTACCATCTAAGGAGCCGCGCCCCCCTGGTCGTGTGGAGGGAGGCGACCAGGGAGTGTATATTTCCTCCATTTTGCCCTCTCAGTGTACTATGTCAGCAGAGGTGGTGGTTGGCGGGGTACCTGAGGGCATACCGGTGTTTGTGGACAGTGGAGCGGGAGTCAATCTGCTGGACGCTCATTTTGTCCAGACACATGGCCTGAAGTGTAGGACGCTGGCCAAACCTCTAAGCGTCCAGGCCATTGACTCTGTCCCACTGAGCCAGGGGAGGTTGACACAAGTTGTAGAAAATATACATCTGCACATAGGGACTCAGCATGAAGAGTCCCTGTTATGCTACGTCTTGGGGGGAATGCCATCACCTATCGTTTTAGACCTCCATTGGTTAGAAAAACACAACCCGGTCAAAGATTGGCGATCTAGGGAAGTAGTCAGCTGGGATCAGTCGTGTGAGGGCTGCTGCCCAGGGGCTACTGTCTCTGCCGTCTTTCTACAACCAGCCCCTTCTCCAGTGGGGGCAGCAGAGGTGCTGCCAGGGAGTAAGGTCAAGTCTCTACCCTCACCACATGCTAACCCTGGGTGTCGGAGTCCTCGTAGAAGGAGGGGTCAGAGGAGATTGGTGACTCCTTCTGAGCATTGTGGGGGTGTGAGTATGACGACACAGGGGGACGCCTCTGTTGCCAGTCCTTTGAAGAGTTCACCATTTTGTGGCAAACGCATGAATGGTAATAAACGTTCAGGTCCGGACCTGTGTGTGAACGAGTATGTATGGGTGGCCACCTAAAAAAATCAGGGGAAGTGAGTTACTGGGGTCTGGAGTTCTCGGGTGATCGGGCCGTATCGGGTGTCAGCCATCCTCGGCCCGGAGACTTACCAGCTGGAGTTACCCCCAATTATGCCCTTACACAACTCGTTCCCCAGGTCGGCGCTCTGGAGATTTGTGGTGCCTCCGGAGCATACATTGCCATTTCCATCTGCCCACGTTTCACATAAACGTGCGAGTCATGTGGTCGCTGAGGTGAACTCTGGTGGACTTAGGCGTCCGCACTGTAGGTGTTTTTCGGGTGAGGTGCAGTGTTGAGGGTCCAGAGGCCCCTCATTGAAGGAGGGGTACTGTCACGGTTCATTTTTGCAGCCGTGGCAGAATGTGGATTCTTATAGAAACCTTTTTCCTTTTTCCCCCGGTGGCTGCTGGGGTTTACTACAACTGTAGTTGTTTTGGTGTTGGTTTTCGCCACGGTGGCCGCTGGGGTTTACTACAACTGTAGTTGTTTTGGTGCTGGTTTTGCCCCCGGTGGCCGCTTCGGTTACTACACGTTTGACTTAACCAACAGGTGATGACTACTCCCCCCTCCTTCCTATAAAAGGTCGTCATGTGCAGTAAATCACTGTTGGTAATATTGTTCATTTGTTATCCAACCGTGGTGAAGACTGGACCTACCTGGTGGAGAGGGGGTTCAGCTTATCTGGAGCAGTGGAGTTGCTGCTGGATGCTGATCGGATCCTTACTCTGTTGCTTGGAGCATTTGCAGCAGAGCAAAGCTAAGTTTTGGGTTTTAGTCGCTTTAACCTCTTGGTGTCTGTTTTATTTTCCTTTTGAGTTATTGGGTGCAGTTCACTTTATTCCCTGTCTCACCTCCTGGGGAGGGGGTTGGTGGTTTAGCTCAGGGCTAAACAGGAGATAGGGACAGGTCGGGGACTTGGGCCTCACTACCTTCAAGTGTACCCCCAAGTTAAGGAGAGTCAGGGCACCCCCTTAGCCTGAGGGACAGTTCAGGGGCCCAGGATCCACATCTCCTGCTTTGTCCCAACTGCCCCGTGACAGACAAGACCAGAGTATTTCCTTCTCGCTGACACTGTGGTCCCTCCAGTGGAGAAGTGATGTTACAATACTTGGTAATGTATTGATGCTTATTTCTCTATGTACTATAATTCATATTAATTGCATGATTCACATGAAATGAATTAACCAAACAGGGTAATATTATATCTGCCATTCCATAATTTAGCATTATCCTGATGTAATCTTAATAAATTGTTACATTATTGTTTTACCATAAAACTGTATTCAGTGTGCCTAATTTGTATATTAGTGAGCGTTACGTAAGTAAGGGCGTACTCGCCATGTTACTTTGACGTGGTAAAACAGCACGGAAGCTCTGCCTGTGACCAGTGGTAAAGTTAATAATGTCTTCATTGGTCATATGCAGACACGTTCTTATGTTTGGTGAATAAATGGGTAAAAGAGGGTCAGGAAGTTTTTATTTCAAATAAAAGAGTCTGTGTGTTTATTTCAATTAAAGGACTTTATTCTGTCTCTGCCTTTATTGCATTTGACTATGGGGTTAGTAATGAGGGTGTCTTATAGACTCCTCTCCATTACTAACCTGTGGGCTTGATGTCAGTGGCCATAAAATGGCTGACAACAGCCACACAACTATTACCTCACTTGCCACCACACCAGGGCAAGTGGGAAGAGCACCTCCCATCTTCTAGCGATGACGTCCTCTTCTTCGCTTCCCGTCGCGGCTTCGTCTCTGGCGCACTTCTCTGCCCTGTTGAAGGCAAAGCAGTGTACTGCAGTGCACAGGCACCGGACCAGGTCAGAGAGATCCTGCGCACTGCAGTACTTTACTCTGCCCTCAACAGGGCAGGTAAAGTACGCCTGCGTCGGAGCCGCGACGGGAAGCAAAGACGAGGATGTCACCGCTACAAGATGGGACAACCATCGGACCAAGACCGGACCGCCCCCCAGGTGAGTATAATAAAACTCATTTTTGATATCTTTCAGGTTACATCGGGGGCTTATGTACAGCATGTTTTCCGCTTGCTCCTCTTGCCACAGGCCTTCTTTACACCATAGGTCCTGTTGAAATGTTGTGGTATATATATTTTTTTAACCCTTTCCCAAAACTTTTGAAAGCTGGCTGTCTTTTTTGCTGGATTCATGCGAGTCATAATGCAAAAGATTCAGATTTTGGAAAAATCTGTATTTTCTGTAAAACTGAAGGGAAATTCAACTCGCTCCTCCCAAATATGTATACAGCGCATTAATAAAAAATATATATTTAAGTACAATATATATGAATTTCTTTTTCTGTTGGAAAATTATTTTATTTTTAGATTTTAAATCATCCAAACAGATCAGATTTTTACAGCCGATGTTTCCTTTTTTTCTAACGGATCAATATTTAATATATGAAATGTGAACTACTATACTGAGACGAATGAATGCCGTGGTAATAAATATGGTATTATACAAATGGTGGGAAAACTAAGCCTCCTAGTGAACAAGGAGACTCAGGTTTCCACATCGGTAAAATATGTTTTCTGGGAAGCATGAATATTAAAAAATAATGTTTTCTTTTGCTTCAGCACATGGCACGATATTATTTTTGCATGAGGTTTTGCGCTATAGGATAACATATTCTCCATTTTCTCACACACCACATTTTTTTCATCTTGTCTGCACCGCTAATTATTCTATGATGGGTGGCGGTTTCAGAACCCACCACAATTTTATACGGTTTATGGCAGGAAAGGAAGCCAATATAGCATAGACATAATATCGAATATACAGAATAACAGCAGAATGTGTAAGACAATATAGAACACATTAATGTTACACCTGCAGTGAAATCACTCATAAATGATGCTTACATTATGTTAAATCTTTATATTTTTTAATTGGCAAACTTTTTTCTTTATCATATTATGATCTGTATTAAAAAAATGATAGAATCTTGTTTTTTTTCATACTGGCCACTTGGGCTACTTTAGACTCATACTTCCTGTTTTAAGAAGAGTTTTCAGCAGTCTCATTATCATCACAGGCAGGATTACAATGACAGGTAACACAGCTGATACTGCCGGGTCCACCAGTTACAATTGACATAGACAGTAAAACAGATAATTAAATCAAACTAACAAAGTCAGGTGAAGCCGACTGCAAAAGCCACCCATGTCACTTCTTTTAACCGCTTCACTGTTTCTGAATCCGGGAGCAGTTAGATGTGACATAAGGTGGAGGATGTTCATTTTATGGGGCGCTTGTGTGGCACTTTGTTAGGGCAGAATCCAACTTAAAAAAGACCCTGTGTGCTATCCTTTTTAATGGGAACCTGTCACCCCCCAGGCGTTTTTAAGTAAAAGAGCCACCTTGTGCAGCACTAATGCTGCATTCTGTCAAGGTGGCTCTTTTATTTAGCATCCCTTCCACCGCCCAAATAATCGTTTTTAAAATTGGTCAGACGTACCTGATATTTGACAGGGGAGCAGGTCTTTCCCCCCCTGGACACAGACGCTTCACATACGTCAGTCATGTCCAGCTTTTGAATTTGGCGCTGCCTCCTCAGCGTTCATTTCTTTTTCTCGCGCCTGCGCTGTAATATTCTTTCAGTGGTACAGCAGGACCTGTGATGACGTCAGCACCATGTGACCAGTAGGGGCGGAGCTCAGCAGAGCAGTGGTGCAGCAAGACCTGTGATGATGTCAGCACCATGTGACCAGTAGGGGCAGAGCTGATCAGGGCAGCGGTGCAGCAGGACCTGTGGTGACGTCAGAATATTACAGCGCAGGCACGAGAAAAAGAAATGAACACTGAGGAGGCGGCGCCAAATTCAAAAGCAGGACATGACTGACGTATGTGAGGCATCTGTGTCCAGGGGGGAAAGACCTGCCCCCCTGTCAAATATCAGGGATGTCTGACCAGTTTTAAAAATGATCATTTCTGTGGTGGAAGGGACGCTAAATAAAAGAGCCATCTTGACAGAATGCAGCATTAGTGCTGCACAAGGTGGCTCTTTTACTTAAAAATGCCTGGGGGGTGACAGGTTCCCTTTAAAGATGTGCATCCTGTCATGATCCAGCGTGGATCTGACAGTTTAAATGGATAAGTGAACTTTTTTCCTTTGGCTAGGTGCCAAAGTGATGTGATTGCCCCCGGTGGCCATTAGAATTATTACACGTGGTGTCGTTCAGTCTAAGTTGTCCCGGTGGTGGTGAGTGGTAGTGCACTTTAGTTTCTTTGGTTTAGTGCACGTAATTATAAATCAGGTGTGAGGCTCTATAAAAGAGTTCAGGTGTGTTCAATCACTGTTGGTGATATTGTGTGTTAGTCATTCACAAGGAAGCCTGGGTGAAAGAAGGAGCTGAACATGAGTCCTGCGCAGCCCAGCCAGAGGGGACAAGTGGCAGCAATGTGGTCTGCAGGAAGGGCTGGCATGGTGTGGTGGAGTCGCAGTTTACGGTGTCAGCAGGAGGTGCTTGCATGGCTTGGTGGAGTGGCGACGATGATGAGAGTTGCACTCAGCATGCTGGACTTGGTTGCTGAAAACTGGACTCAAGCATGCTGGACTTTTTGGCAGAAGCTGGACTCATCTTTGGGACTCTGTTTACTGGGCATCTGCAACTGGTGGTGGACTCTGCTCCAAGGCTGCACTATGGTGAAGGATCCAGTTATGGTGATGGATCCGGGTGGAGGAGAAGATGCACACAGGTGGTGGACTCTGTTGCTAGGAGCGTACGCAACAGAGCAAAGCTAAGTGGTGTTCCCCCTGTATTGTCATTTTCCCTTGTGTGTGTTTAGTGCAGTGGTGGGATTAGTTTCCGCACCGACCAATTCCCTAGTGAGGGTTTAGGGTCAGGGCGAGCTAGGGTTTTTAGGTTCCTGTGCGTCGCCCGGTACGGAACCGGCATAGGGAACGTTAGGAGTGCAGAGACACTGGCTCAGGGGAGTACAGGAGGTCTCCACTTCCCTATTCCCTATTGCAGGGCCCACCATTGTTAATGTTACCCAGGTTCCCCCTTTAATATTTAAATTCGCCTTACTGGAGGCGGGGTTTCCAGACTACTTTATATATACGTGTAATATCTAAATTCGCCAGTTGGAGGCGGTGTATCCAGCTGCACATTTTATTATTTAAATTCGTCCCACTGGAGGCGGTGTATCCAGGGTCACGCGTGTCATGGGTTCGCCTTGCGGTACTCGCTGCGTCCAGACACACGTGACCGTGACATTATCACCAACCTTACATTTTTTTTTTCTGGTGAGCTTTGGCCATGTGGAGACCTGTGAGTAATTGCTTCCGGGCCTCACTGAGGTGAGAGGGGAGCAGCAAGGTGTGTTAGAGCCGCTGCAGCAGCAGTTATCAGGGTCTGGGGCCTCTGCTCAGGCAACCAGGAAATCAAAATGGCGGCTTTGGCAAATTGCGGGTCTGGCAAAAGCCCCCTAGAGTCGCTGCTAGGGAGCGGGACTTGTTCATACAGGCGGACGTACCCAGAAAGGTGGGTGGAGTTGGTGATCCCCATGGTGCTGTCTGGGGTTCCCCGAGGTGAAGGGGTACGTCCCTGTAGTGAGCCGACTGGTGATAGTCAGCGGGGCTCACGCCAAATCTTCAATACCACCGAAGGAACCGCCCCCTCCTGGTCGTGTGGAGGAAGGCGACCAGCGAGTGTATTTTTCCTCCATGTCCCTGCGGCTTTGGTAAAAGCCCCCTTGAGTCGCTGCTGGGGAGCGGGACTTGTTCATACAGGCGGACGTACCCAGACAGGTGGGTGGAGTTGGTGATCCCCATGGTGCTGTCTGGGGTTCCCCGAGGTGAAGGGGTACGTCCCTGTAGTGAGCAGACTGGTGTATAGTCCGCGGGGCTCACGCCAAATCTGCAATACCACCGAAGAAGCCGCCCCCTCCTGGTCGTGTGGAGGAAGGCGATCAACGAGTGTATTTTTCCTCCATGTCCCTGCGGCTCTGGCAAAGTGCCCCCTAGAGTCGCTGCTGGGGAGCGGGACTTGTTCATACAGGCGGACGTACCCAGACAGGTGGGTGGAGTTGGTGATCCCCATGGTGCTGTCTGGGGTTCCCCGACGTGAAGGGGTACGTCCCTGTAGTGAGCAGACTGGTGTTATAGTCCGCGGGGCTGACGCCAAATCTTCTATACCACCGAAGAAACCGCCCCATCCTAGTCGTGTGGAGGAAGGTGACCAGCGAGTGTATATTTCCTCCATATTCCTGTCCCCTCTCCTCCAGGTGTGTGCAGCAGGTGCGCTGCGCGGGAGTAGGGACAAATCTCAACCCTCGCCATTAACCAACCCTGGGAGGGTAGACCTCATGGTGAAAGGGTTGGAGGGTGGTGTCCCTTGGTGAATAGCGGGGGTGTGAGTGTGGTGACAGCAGGGGGACGCCACTGTTGTCGTGTCCAGAAGGAGTTCACCAAATATATGACAAACGAATGTGTGCAATAAACGTTCAGGTCCGGACCTGTGTGTGAACGAGCGTCTATGGGTGGCCACCAAAAAAAAAAACATCCGTGGAAGTGTGTTGCGAAGTGTTACCTGCGCATACTAAACATACACATACATAAACTCGTTCCCCAGGTCTTCGCTGTGGAGATGAGTGGTGCCTCCAGAACACATACTGCCAATACCAGCGATGCGTTTGTCATTAACCTGAAGTGTCAGGTAGTGGTGGGGTGAACTCAGGATCTGGGCGTCCCCGCTGTTGGTGTTTCCCTAATGGGGAGTGGTCTTGAGGGTCCAGAGGCCCCTCATTAAGGAGGGGGTACTGTCATGATCCAGCGTGGATCTGACAGTTTAAATGGATAAGTGAACTTTTTTCCTTTGGCTAGGTGCCAAAGTGATGTGATTGCCCCCGGTGGCCATTAGAATTATTACACGGGGTGTCGTTCATTCTAAGTTGCCCCGGTGGTGGTGAGTGGTTGTGCACTTTAGTTTCTTTGGTTTAGTGCACGTAATTATAAATCAGGTGTGAGGCTCTATAAAAGAGTTCAGGTTTGTTCAATCACTGTTGGTGATATTGTGTGTTAGTCATTCACAAGGAAGCCTGGGTGAAAGAAGGAGCTGAACATGAGTCCTGCGCAGCCCAGCCAGAGGGGACGAGTGGCAGCTATGTGGTCTGCAGGAAGGGCTGGCATGGCGTGGTGGAGTCGCAGTTTACGGTGTCAGCAGGAGGTGCTTGGATGGCTTGGTAGAGTGGGGATGATGGTGAGAGTTGCACTCAGCATGCTGGACTTGGTTGCTGAAAACTGGACTCAAGCATGCTGGACTTTTTGGCAGAAGCTGGACTCATCTTTGGGATTCTGTTTACTGGGCAGCTGCAACTGGTGGTGGACTCTGCTCCAAGGTTGCACTATGGTGAAGGATCCAGTTATGGTGATGGATCCGGGTGGAGGAGAAGATGCACACAGGTGGTGGGCTCTGTTGCTAGGAGTGTACGCAACAGAGCAAAGCTATGTGGTATTTCCCCTGTATTGTCATTTTCCCTCATGTGTGTTTAGTGCAGTGGTGGGATTAGTTTCCGCACCGACCAATTCCCTAGTGAGGGTTTAGGGTCAGGGCGAGCTAGGGTTTTTAGGTTCCTGTGCGTCGCCCGGTGCGGAACCGGCATAGGGAACATTAGGAGTGCAGGGACACTGGCTCGGGGGAGTACAGGAGGTCTCCACTTCCCTATTCAATATTGCAGGGCCCACCATTGTTAATGTTACCCAGGTTCCCCCTTTATTATTTAAATTCACCTTACTGGAGGCGGGGTTTCCAGACTACTTTATATATACGTGTAATATCTAAATTCGCCAGTTGGAGGCGGTGTATCCAGCTGCACATTTTATTATTTAAATTCGCCCCACTGGAGGCGGTGTATCCAGGGTCACGCATGTCATGGGTTCGCCTTGCGGTACTCGCTGCGTCCAGACACACGTGACCGTGACACATCCATTCTTTTTTTCCACCAGGCATTTATCAAAACCTTGGTCAGAAACAAAAAATTCTTACAGCAAATCTTATTTCCCATAGAAATAAATAGTAACAGTTTTTGCTTTAGTTTTTACTAGGATTTTGGAGAAGATACAGTGGGGAAAAAAAGTATTTAGTCAGTCAGCAATAGTGCAAGTTCCACCACTTAAAAAGATGAGAGGCGTCTGTAATTTACATCATAGGTAGACCTCAACTATGGGAGACAAACTGAGAAAAAAAAATCCAGAAAATCACATTGTCTGTTTTTTTTTCATTTTATTTGCATATTATGGTGGAAAATAAGTATTTGGTCAGAAACAAGCAATCAAGATTTCTGGCTATCACAGACCTGTAACTTCTTCTTTAAGAGTCTCCTCTTTCCTCCACTCATTACCTGTAGTAATGGCACCTGTTTAAACTTGTTATCAGTATAAAAAGACACCTGTGCACACCCTCAAACTGTCTGACTCCAAACTCCACTATGGTGAAGACCAAAGAGCTGTCAAAGGACACCAGAAACAAAATTGTAGCCCTGCACCAGGCTGGGAAGACTGAATCTGCAATAGCCAACCAGCTTGGAGTGAAGAAATCAACTGTGGGAGCAATAATTAGAAAATGGAAGACATACAAGACCACTGATAATCTCCCTCGATCTGGTGCTCCACGCAAAATCCCACCCCGTGGGGTCAGAATGATCACAAGAACGGTGAGCAAAAATCCCAGAACCACACGGAGGGACCTAGTGAATGAACTGCAGAGAGCTGGGACCAATGTAACAAGGCCTACCATAAGTAACACACTACGCCACCATGGACTCAGATCCTGCAGTGCCAGACGTGTCCCACTGCTTAAGCCTGTACATGTCCGGGCCCGTCTGAAGTTTGCTAGAGAGCATTTGGATGATCCAGAGGAGTTTTGGGAGAATGTCCTATGGTCTGATGAAACCAAACTGGAACTGTTTGGTAGAAACACAACTTGTCGTGTTTGGAGGAAAAAGAATACTGAGTTGCATCCATCAAACACCATACCTACTGTAAAGCATGGTGGTGGAAACATCATGCTTTGGGGCTGTTTCTCTGCAAAGGGGCCAGGATGACTGATCCGGGTACATGAAAGAATGAATGGGGCCATGTATCGTGAGATTTTGAGTGCAAACCTCCTTCCATCAGCAAGGGCATTGAAGATGAAACGTGGCTGGGTCTTTCAACATGACAATGATCCAAAGCACACCGCCAGGGCAATGAAGGAGTGGCTTCGTAAGAAGCATTTCAAGGTCCTGGAGTGGCCTAGCCAGTCTCCAGATCTCAACCCTATAGAAAACCTTTGGAGGGAGTTGAAAGTCCGTGTTGCCAAGCGAAAAACCAAAAACATCACTGCTCTAGAGGAGATCTGCATGGAGGAATGGGCCAACATACCAACAACAGTGTGTGGCAACCTTGTGAAGACTTACAGAAAACGTTTGACCTCTGTCATTGCCAACAAAGGATATATCACAAAGTATTGAGATGAAATTTTGTTTCTGACCAAATACTTATTTTTCACCATAATATGCAAATAAAATGAAAAAAAAACAGACAATGTGATTTTCTGGATTTTTTTTTCTCAGTTTGTCTCCCATAGCTGAGGTCTACCTATTATGTAAATTACAGACGCCTCTCATCTTTTTAAGTGGTGGAACTTGCACTATTGCTGACTGACTAAATACTTTTTTTCCCCACTGTATATCCTACATACCCATGCACACAGAGGTATCCTCAGAGCATGTAGGGTGCACCAAAGTAAGGTGACTTCATACAGGAATGAGGTCTAAGGCCTCTTTCACACTTCCATTTTTGACAATCAGTCAAGATCCGCCAATTTTGGAAAAAAACGGATCCGCCATTTTTCTTTGCGGATCTGTTTTTTTCCCCATTGACTTTCATTATTGGCGGATCCTGCCTGATTGCCGTCCGTTGCATCCGTTTTTTTGAGGATCCACCTCAATGTTAGTGTCCGTCAACATCCTCAAAGATTTCCAAACGGAGCTTGCAACGTTTTTTTCCCGGCGGATCCTCCAGACACTGAATTAACCCCAAATTCTGTCTGGGTGCCGGAAAAAAAAAAATCTCTCTCTCTCTCTCCCCTCTCCCCCCTCTCCCCCCATCCCGGCCAGCGATTCCTTTAAATTTCCTCATTTTCAGGATCCGTCTAAAAACGGATCGTGTGCCATCCGTTCACATCAGTTGAGAACGGATCCGCTTGTCTGCCTTTTTGGCGGATTATAACTGATGCAAATAACTGAAGTGTGAAAGAGGCCTAAGGGGTAACGTTTCTGCTTGTGGAGAGTGACATTCCAGCTCTGGCATGCCAAGATGAGTAGTCCATGTGTATGACCCCTTACGCCATGTACTGCACATATATCAGTAAATGCTGCATTATTCATAGAACTTAAGAAGACTATTACTTGACATTATCTCATTGTTTTGTATGACCAGGTCTTCAGATTATGGAACTACATATTCAAAGCTGAACCTGCAGCCCGGTGTCACCACAGTGATCGACAAGTTCTATATCTGCCCCACCAACAAGAAGAAGGTAAGTTGTCCCCACCTCTTACTTTGGACTGTGTCCTGGTTGGTTGTCAAAACCTGGGCTAACATTGGTTGTTCCCCCCTTGTGTCTCTTGGCATGTTCATATATGATGGATAGTGTATAAGTATAGTATAAGTATTGAATGATGTTGTTGTTATTCTGGCAATACATGAATATGTGATGTCATTCACCTTGAGCTTATGTAGACTTGTATGATTTTGTATCACAAAGGTTATGTCACTGTCAGGTGACCCAATAACCAAGAGTGTCACTCATTTCATAAAATACATGTTTTATTAAACATTAATTGACAAACAACCATAAAACCATTGCCTCAAACCAACACTTATAGGAAGGAGAAACAGCAAAAGGATACAAATTCAATTATATAATGAGTCAAAATTTAAAGAAAATGACTACAGTATCCTGAATAATATAATATGCCCAACAATATACTTAGTATTTATTGATTAGATACATTTTTAATAAAACTATAGAAAATTGCATGTAAAAAACCTGCATAGGTGTGAATAAAATTTACTGCCTTAATTTGAATAGAATCTAACACATAATTCACACCATTGAATAACTATTCATTAATCAGCTGTTCCTGCTGCTACACCACCATAGCATGGCTGTAGAAAATTGCATGCGAAAAACCTGCATAGATGTGAATAAAATTTACTGCCTTAATGTGAATAGAATCTAACACACAATTCACACCATTGAATAACTATTCATTAATCAGCTGTTCCTGCTGCTACACCACCATAGCATGGCTGTAGAAAATTGCATGCGAAAAACCTGCATAGATGTGAATAAAATTTACTGCCTTAATGTGAATAGAATCTAACACACAATTCACACCATTGAATAACTATTCATTAATCAGCTGTTGCTGCTGCTACACCGCCATAGCCTAACACATGGCTGCAGAAAATTGCATGCAAAAACCTGCATAGATGTGAATAAAATTTACTGCCTTAATTTGAATAGAATCTAACACATAATTCACACCATTGAACGACTATTTATTAATCAGCTGTTGCTGCTGCTGCTACACCACCATAGCCTTACACATGGCTGCAGAAAATTGCATGCAAAAACCTGCATAGATGTGAATCAAATTTACTGCCTTAATGTGAATAGAATCTAACACATAATTCACACCATTAATAAACTGTTGCTGCTGCTACACCACCATAGCTTTACACATATAATATGCCCCACAATATACTTAGTATCTTTAATTAGATACAACAGGGCTAAATGGCTGTAGAAAATTGCATGCAAAAACCTGCACACCCCCAGGAAGAAGCACGGGCGAAACGGCGCGTTGGGGTGCGGGGAAGCAGCATCCTACTCTATGCCTAACTCCACTGTGCACACTGCTTATGTAATATGTATTTGGCCATTCATTTATCACATTTATTTTCATGCTTTGGGTCATTTTAACCTGCATACATGAGAGGCTGTGGTAGCGCTGTAGCAGCAATGGCTGCATATATTGCATATTGTCAGTGATTAGAATCCACATATATGTAAGGCTCTGGTGGTGTAGCAGCAGCAATAGCTGATTAATGAATAGTTATTTAATGGTGTGAATTGTGTGATAGATTCTATTCAAATCAAGGCAGTATATTTCATTCACATCTATGCAGGTTTTTGCATGCAATTTTCTACAGCCGTTTAGCCCTGTTGTATCTAATTAAAGATACTAAGTATATTGTGGGGCATATTATATGTGTAAAGCTATGGTGGTGTAGCAGCAGCAACAGCTGATTAATGGTGTGAATTATGTGTTAGATTCTATTCAAATTAAGGCAGTAAATTTTATTCACATCTATGCAGGTTTTTGCATGCAAGTTTCTGCAGCCATATGTAAGGCTATGGTGGTGTAGCAGCAGCAACAGCTGATTAATGAATAGTCATTCAATGGTGTGAATTATGTGTTAGATTCTATTCACATTAAGGCAGTAAATTGTATTCACATCTATGCAGGTTTTTGCATGCAAGTTTCTGCAGCCATATGTAAGGCTATGGTGGTGTAGCAGCAGCAACAGCTGATTAATGAATAGTCATTCAATGGTGTGAATTGTGTGTTAGATTCTATTCAAATTAAGGCAGTAAATTTTATTCACATCTATGCAGGTTTTTGCATGCAATTTTCTGCAGCCATGTGTTAAGCTATGGCGGTGTAGCACCAGCAACAGCTGATTAATTAATAGTCATTCAATGGTGTGAATTATGTGTTAGATTCTATTCACATTAAGGCAGTAAATTTTATTCACATCTATGCAGGTTTTTGCATGCAAGTTTCTGCAGCCATATGTAAGGCTATGGTGGTGTAGCAGCAGGAACAGCTGATTAATGAATAGTCATTCAATGGTGTGAATTGTGTGTTAGATTCTATTCACATTAAGGCAGTAAATTTTATTCACATCTATGCAGGTTTTTCGCATGCAATTTTCTACAGCCATGCTATGGCGGTGTAGCAGCAGGAACAGCTGATTAATGAATAGTTATTCAATGGTGTGAATTATGTGTTAGATTCTATTCAAATTAAGGCAGTAAATTTTATTCACACCTATGCAGGTTTTTTGCATGCAATTTTCTATAGTTTTATTAAAAATGTATCTAATCAATAAATACTAAGTATATTGTTGGGCATATTATATTATTCAGGATACTGTAGTCATTTTCTTTAAATTTTGACTCATTATATAATTGAATTTGTATGCTTTTGCTGTTTCTCCTTCCTATAATTGTTGGCTTGAGGTAATGGTTTTATGGTTGTTTGTCAATTAATGTTTAATAAAACATGTATTTTATGAAATGAGTGACACTCTTGGTTATTGGGTCACCTGACAGTGACATAACCTTTGTGATATATTTGTGCATTGAGAGTGTAGCCCGCTCCTTTGAAGGATAATGGGCTTGGGTATTGTGCTTACCAATTGTATGATTTTGTAACATCATAGAACTGTTTTTTTAACTGGTGATTAATTATTATGCCGTGATAAAACTTAAGAGTTCAGCCTTAATTGTCGTGTCATCGCACTGGTATTATAAAAGCATTGTTTCATGTTGCTACATCACCAATGTTGGCCTTATATAGGCCTTACCGCATGGAATGTTATGTCATCGCTTACCCAATTCTTATCAAGGCACTGCATGATGTGACATCACTTAAAGAAAATTTTGTATAATGACCTACTGCTCAAATCAGAAATGTTATATGAATTATTAAAAAAAAATTGACAATTTTTTTTTATTTTTTAGATCATGATCTGTTTTTTTTTTTTTGTGTGTGTTTTTTTAAGTTTATATGCAAAATGTCCCGGCTAGTACTCTAGCGCCACATATTGGAAGCAGTGATCCTAAATGTCAAAATCACCTTCAACTCCAGTCCAGAACCTCTCACCTAGCCAAATCAGATCTCATACTTTGCCCTGATGAGAGGAAAAAGCCTAAAACATAGTGTCTGCAAATTGAGATTCTGGTTTGGCTTTTATTCTAAGTCATATTGCAAGGCTTGTTAAAGGATCAATGTTGACTTTTAGGATCACTGCTTCCAATAGGTGGCACCAGAGTTCTAATCATTTTCCATTCTGAAGAGACAATTTTCATATTTAATTTCAGAGAGGAGCATGCATGACTTAAGTCTCCTCACTCTGACATGGCAGGCTTGGCTTGTCACTCTCCACAACGAGAAACGTAGCCCCATAGACCCACCCCCAAAAAAGTTTAGAATTCTTGCAATTTTCACATTGGCCACTAGGGGCATCTTAGACTCTTGCTTACTGCTGTTTCAGGAAGAATTTTTAGCAGTCTCATTACCATCACAGGTGGGATTAACATGACAGGTTCAATCAGCTGATAACACCAGATCCAGCAATCACCATAGGTCACATCACTGCTCACCTCTTTCCCCTCCATTCACAATGACGTTTGCACAACTAATGTGTTGTTTCCTGTTACAACAGGAAGTTATAAACTAAAAAAGCCCCCAGTGGTCATAGTGAAAATTGCAAGTTTTTTTTTTTTTTTTAATACTGATCGTGATATGGGAAAAAAAAATATTGCTAACATTTTTTTAAAGCCATACATGTAACATAAGTACCTGATTTAAACAATAGGTCATTTTCTGATGACACATTCCCTTTAAAGTGACCCTATGTATCCATTGTATAAAGCATTATCTGTTGTTTTTGCACTTTATGGATATCACTGACCTCAGCGTTTTATATGACATAGCTGACCCTGGCGTTAAGTACAGAGGACATGCAGTACAGTGTATACACTGTATGATGTCACATACCCCGGCTCTATTATATATCTACATACAGTGCAGGCTGTCATATTGTGACTGCCAATTAATAGAATTTTTAACCGATGTGCAGTATATACCATACTGTATGCTGATGCCATGACAAAACTCCCCTCCATTTTTTATCCATTATATAATGCCCTGAATGGATATTATGTACCAAATGAATAGCATTAAACCAGTGGGTTTTAATGACCAACTTCATCAGATGTTTCCTATGGTCCTCCCCAAAATCCCAAAACACCCCCAACCTCCTGCTCTTCAGCTGTTCCATGGCCCCTATAAAGCTCAATCCAATGTTTAATCCCAAACTTATACAAGATAATTCCTGCAGATAGCCCATTGACCGAGGGTTTTGGAAATTTTACATCTTATGCCCCTTCTCTATTTCATACGGGAAAGTGTATCTCTGTTATTTTTGCATTTCATGTACTCGGATTGATCCAACTTGCCTAGGCATACTCGTATATTACCTGGTTAGGCACTCAATTTCCCAAGCTTTATGTACTACCATCGGTGGCGCGGCCTGACGTTATATGTCACCGCCGGCGCATGCGCAATCCAGCTCAAACACAATGCGTTCCACAGCATCTTCTGGGCCGGCGGTGCTTAATAAGATAAGATAAAACAATGTGTTCTCTGATGCATGCGCCGAACAACTGCAGCGCTAGGTATCTTAATCTGGTGTCACTTCTGATTTTTAAACTATTTATGGCGCCCTTCCTTTAGTCCTTTTCCTGCTGTCTGATGGGGATTATCTCTGTACATGCCATGCCACCTTGGTCTGTAGCAACTCTGTGGGCATCTTGTACATATATGCCTTGGAACACCTGATCGCTGCATACGAGCTCGCCTGGTCACTTCTTAATGCTAAATATCCACTATTATTTTTAGTATGCACTCCTGATGAAGTTACTTTGGGAAACGCATTGAGTGCAGCATTCTATGTGTAATTGGCAAATGGTCTTTGAATATAGTTTAATGTGATGTGACAAATCAAGGATTCCATTGTTTCTAATGGGATACCTTCATGTCCATGATACCGCACTGCCTTACTTTATATTTGTATATATCCTATTATACTTTTATGCTGCAGTTTCTGCCTACAAAAGTGTGTTCATATATGGTAGACTGATTGCTGATGTTGGTAGTGTGTGACCTATAACTGTATATTTTATTACTAGGTCATAATAGGACCTATTAGGGCTAGCCTGCATAGAGCAGGGGTGCCATTTGAGCTTTTTATGGTGCCAACCTCTGCCGTAAGTTAGGGGTATAGTTAGATGGTTAACAGAGTGACCCCGAGAGTCTAATTCAAACTTCAAGACCCCCTCTCTTACCACTTCAGCTGATACGGTTTTGATATCTATTACTACTCCTCTGCCTTTGATTGGTCCAATTGATTTGAGGAGTGAGGACATTTATTTATTTTTTATTCTCAATTTTTTTAAGTTATCAAATAAAAGGTACCTTTTATACATAGTGTATTTTTCTGTGAAACAATTACCATTTTATTATGTGATGTTACACGTGACATCACTGACCTCCAGATTTTAATATTCAAAGTATGATACTATGACGTTACTGTCCTGCACCATTTCATAGATTGTATTACTTTGTGACGTCACTGACCTTAATCATTTTTTACATTGCATTACAATGTGACATTTATAACCAGCCATGATAAAGCTGACAGCTGAGGGCTTGTACTCTGCAGCTGTCTGTTCTGGTTATCAAAAATAGAAGAGACCCTACGTCTTTTTTTTACATTTATTTATTTATAGCTTAGCAGCACCTGCTCTCAAAGTTTCTACATTCTCATCAGTCGACGCCTGTGAACATTGATAACCTTTTTACCGCTGGTCAAAGCTGCTGTCATCTGACAGCGTGGGAACCGCAGCTCTCTGAATGGCGATGACTAATCAACAGAGCTGCCGATGTTTCTCGCTCTGCCACACAGATGACAGCGTGGGAAACAGTCGAAGTTTGGGGTGCTTAGCCCAAACAGTAGCACGGACCTCCTGGAGAAGTCCGTGTTTGGGATCCGTGCACGAAAACTAGGTGTACGTTACGGACCCCGAACTTTAATGTTTGGATTAGCCCATTTCTAATGATAAATCTGACAGCTGAGGGTTTGAGCCCACAGCTGTCAGTATTTCCCGCTCTGGTTATCAAAAATAGAAAAGACCCCACATCATTTTTTCCATCTATTTAAAATATAAGCGCCCGCTGATGAATACTGTTATTAGTAACAGCAGGTGTACACTGATGAGAGTAGTACTGTCCCATCAGCCGACACCTGTGACCGGCGGTAACCTTTATACCGCTGGTCACAGCTACTGGCTCACTCTGTCATCTGACAGCATGGGAAACAAAGCTCTCTTATAAGTGATAATGATCTTACCGCTGATCAGAGCCCATGTTTCCTGCGCTGTCACGCAGATGACAATGGATGTGTGGGCCCTCCATTCATCTGGTGCTGGTTCCGATGCTGTTCTGGTACCCGAACCAAATTTTTTTTGAAGTTTGGCAGAATCCGCTTGACCTGAACATCCACGAGTTTGTCAATCACTATTTATGGCTAGTTATCAAGAATAGAGGGGTCCACGCGCCGTTTTTTTAAAATTATTTAAATAATTTTGTGCCGCCATACAGGGTCCATGTACACTACATTAGCTCCAAGGTGAGCATCACTCTTCCTCTTTTTTTTTTTCGTATTTATATTAATAGTATTTTACTGTATGTTGCATGTTATTTAATAAATCATGATTCTTTATTTTTGTAGCATTATGATTCCTTTATTCCTATTGTAGGTTTCATACCGTGAGCTATCAACCAAGCTAAAGAGGCTGGTGCTGGGTGGGCAAATGTTCCAGGGAGCCAGAGGCTTGGAAAGTGCTTTGTCACATTCAGAGCACTTAATGCTTAAAGAAGCCCTCCCATGAATATATTTTAATTCATTAAACCTGTGTATATGAGCATATAGTGTAGTGTAAGTGAATTAATATAATCAATTACCGCCACTTTCTCTTGGACCCAGCTCCATTCCGTTCCTCTTCTCCATGAGGTCACCTCTCTACAGACTCTCGGGGTCACTCTGTATTGTATACGTTACCCGGAAGTCTCTTTTACAATGTAAGTCTATTTATCCTCATTCGGACTCTATAAACTTACATTATAAAGCCACTTCTGAGTCACGCAGTCTGATCCGGAGAGTTTGCAGAGCGGTGACGTCACTGAGAAGAGGAGCAGAAGGGCGCTGGATCCCGAAGAAAGTGGCAGTAGGTGAGTATATTAATACACTTACACTACATGAATATATGCACAGATTTAATGAAGAAAACATTAATGGGAGGGCTTCTTTAGTTTGTTTAGGAATTAAAATGCTAATTTCATGGGAATGCAGCAACAGATAGAAGATATAAAGGTGTTGATGCATGATGTTGATGAAAAAAATACACAGTTGCATTTTTAATTGCAGAATTATAACTTTTCTGCACAAAAAAACCCCGCTGCATCAAATCTGCACAAAAACACGTCAAGAGAAGGGTAAAATACAGCAAAAAATGCAGCAAATACGCAATAATCAGAGCAGAGTGCTCGTGTGTATTTTGGTGCCAATACCTATTCTCTCACACGGTAACATGGCCTTAGGGTTAAGAATAAAAGCTTTGTGTGACTCCATGACCTGGCTAGTCAGCCCTGATTCCACTGTCTTGAGTCATTTCTGTGATAAAAGGTTGACAGCGAGCCTCATTATGACAGTAGATGGGCCATGCTCCTCGGTATTTTCTAATGCTTGCCATCCATTATGTATGTCCCTCAGCTGGATTAAGGATAGGGCGGGATAATTGGCACATGCACTGACCCCGGTTTTAGTAAACCTTTCATCAACCGGTTGGCATCCAGCAGATCGGATTTCTCAGAACCTACAGAAGTGATAGTGGAACAATGGAGCTCAGGTCTGACACAGCTGAAGACTCTGCGGTCCCTGAGATCTGGAGTCATCGTAGTGAATAATTCACATGCTTTCTTCATCTTTTTTTTCCCAGGGGTATGTACGGCAGGATATTTTCACTCAGACCATTAACATGTTTTCTTTTTCTTTTCCGTCCTATAACTTGCTCGTGTCTGAACTGCTGACAGCTTGTATTTTTCAGGAAGGCAAAAAACTGCACATTGAAAAGCCATTATCTTGCAGTGAGAGCATCGCTTGTCAGTAAGAAGTCACCTCTGACAATCGCTATGCCATACGGCTAGATAAGCGTGTGATAGGAAGACGCCGCCGTAGCGGTCCATTAGGATGGAGAAAAGGAAAGCCCCCTTGTACCACACACGCGTCCACCTAAACCGACGTAATGGGAAACGCTTTCAGACAATAGATCTGAGTGTTCAGATAAGGAGCAAAGCGAGAGAAGTTGGTGGGAGGTAGACAGCGCGAAGAAACAGGAGTCTCAACATAGGTGTGGAGAGGGGAAAATGGGCCTGAGCATGATCTAAACGGCTCTACAGATGAGAATATTGCTAATCATGGGCCTCAAAACTTGGATAAAATCGTCAAAAAAAATTGCAGGTTTTCCAAGCTTATTTTGTGGCAGAATTTGGTACACATTTGGCTATGATTTTTACCCAATGCATTTCAATAAGTGAAATCTGCAATAAAATCTCCAACACAGCACATTCACTCACCGACAATGAACATAAAGCAAATGTCCATGTTTCCACCATTCTGTGCTAAATATTTTTTTTCCATTAATATCAATGTAGGGGTCAGAGTTTGTTTTCCTGTTGCTAAGAAGTACATTTATAATATAGATGTGAGCAGGTTGCAGGATGCAGTGACGGACAGGTGACACAGCAAGAGTTAACATATTTTACTTTAAGGCCAGCGTCACACTAGAGAGAAATACGGACGAGTGAGAGGCGCAAAAACAACACATTGCACTCGGACCAATGTTTCTGTATGGGGCAGCTCCCATCAGCCGTATATTTCTAGGCCGTATTTTACGGCCTAAGAAAATTGCAGCATGCTGCGATTGTCAGCGTTTTCCTCCAAAAATACGCCAATGTAAGTCAATGGGGGCGAGAAAAATATGGATTACACACGGACCAGATGTGTGACTTGCGGGAAATACGCACCGGTGTCCTTTAACAAAAGCTGGCAATTCAGGGCGAGATACAGTAAAATCACACTGACATGTTTAATAAAGAATAGAAAGAATAGATATAGACACATAGAATACACATATACTGTATATATACAGTCATGGCCAAAAGTATTGACACCCCTGCAATTCTGTCAGATAGTATTCAGTTTCTTCCTGAAAATGATTGCAAACACAAATTCTTTGGTATTATTATCTTCAAGTAATTTGTCTTAAATGAAAAAACACAAAAGAGAATGAAGCAAAAAGCAAAACATTGATCATTTCACACAAAACTCCAAAAATGGGCCGGACAAAAGTATTGGCACCCTCAGCCTAATACTTGGTTGCACAACCTTTAGCCAAAATAACTGCGACCAACCGCTTCCGGTAACCATCAATGAGTTTCTTACAATGCTCTGCTGGAATTTTAGACCATTCTTCTTTGGCAAACTGCTCCAGGTCCCTGGTATTTGAAGGGTGCCTTCTCCAAACTGCCATTTTTAGATCTCTCCACAGGTGTTCTATGGGATTCAGGTCTGGACTCATTGCTGGCCACCTTAGAAGTCTCCAGTGCTTTCTTTCAAACCATTTTCTAGTGCTTTTTGAAGTGTGTTTTGGGTTATTGTCCTGCTGGAAGACCCATGACCTCTGAGGTAGACCCAGCTTTCTCACACTGGGCCCTAAATTATACTGCAAAATTTGTTGGTAGTCTTCTGACTTCATAATGCCACGCACACGGTCAAGCAGTCCAGTGCCAGAGGCAGCAAAGCAACCTCAAAACATCAGGGAACCTCCGCCATGTTTGACTGTAGGGACCGTGTACTTTTCTTTGAATGCCTCTTTTTTCTCCTGTAAACTCTATGTTGATGCTTTTGCCCTAAAAGCTCTACTTTTGTCTCATCTGACCAGAGAACATTCTTCCAAAATGTTCTAGGCTTTTTCAGGTAAGTTTTGGCAAACTCCAGCCTGGCTTTTTTATGTCTCGGGGTAAGAAGTGGAGTCTTCCTGGGTCTCCTACCATACAGTCCCTTTTCATTCAGACGCCGACGGATAGTACGGGTTGACACCGTTGTACTCTCGGACTGCAGGGCAGCTTGAACTTGTTTGGATGTTAGTGGCGGTTCTTTATCCAACATCCGCACAATCTTGCGTTGAAATCTCTTGTCAATTTTTCTTTTCCGTCCACATCTAGGGAGGTTAGCCACAGTGCCATGGGCTTTAAACTTCTTGATGACACTGCGCACGGTAGACACAGGAACATTCAGGTCTTTGGAGATGGACTTGTAGCCTTGAGATTGCTCATGCTTCCTCACAATTTGGTTTCTCAAGTCCTCAGACAGTTCTTTGGTCTTCTTTCTTTTCTCCATGCTCAATGTGGTACACACAAGGACACAGGACAGAGGTTGAGTCAACTTTAATCCATGTCAACTGGCTGCAAGTGTGATTTAGTTATTGCCAACACCTGTTAGGTGCCACAGGTAAGTTACAGGTGCTGTTAATTACACAAATTAGAGAAGCATCACATGATTTTTCGAACAGTGCCAATACTTTTGTCCACCCTCTTTGTTATGTTTGGTGTGGAATTATATCCAATTTGGCTTTAGGACAATTCTTTTTGTGTTTTTTCATTTAAGACAAATTAAATGAAGATAATAATACCAAAGAATTTGTGTTTGCAATCATTTTCAGGAAGAAACTGAGTATTATCTGACAGAATTGCAGGGGTGTCAATATATTTGGCCATGACTGTATATATATATATATATATACACATGTCATTGAGACACATATATATATTGATTTATATTTCATAGAGTTCTACATAGCATAATAGCTTCTGTAAAATCAATTCAAAACCCGACATGAAATGACAAATGGTTTACATACAGAAAACCATTTCATTTATTTTTTTACATGTCTTTGACTAATAATTAGATTAGGGTATGTGTGTAAAATTTAGGACATGTAGGTGTTAAATTAAGGGGTTAATTCGTTGAAAAAATTGCGTGGGCTCCTGCTGTAATTTCTCAACCAGTGAGGGAAAGCCAGTGAGTGAGGGCAGATATTAATAGCCTAGAGAGGGACCTTTGTTTTTGTCCCCCCCCCGTCTAAAAAAATCTGCCCCCCAGCCACCCCAGAAAAGGCGCATCTATAAGATGCACCTTTTCTGGCACTTAGCCTCTCTATTCCCATTGCCCTGTAGCAGTGGCTAATGGGTTAACCCCTTCACTACCAAGGGTGGTTTGCACGTTAACTCCCGGGCCAATTTTTACAATTCTGACCACTGTACCTTTATGAGGTCATAACTCTGGAACGCTTCCATGGATCCCGGTGATTCTGACATTGTTTTCTCGTGACATATTGTACTTCATGTTAGTGGTAAAATTGCATTCAAATAACTTGCGTTTATTTGTGAAAAAAACAGAAATTTGGCGAAAATTTTGAAAATTTCGCAATTTTCCAACTTTGAATTTTTATGCCCTTAAATCACAGCGATACGGCACACAAAAAACTTAATACATAACATTTCCCACATGTTTACTTTACATCAGCACAATTTTGGAACCAAAATTTTTTTTTGTTAGGAAGTTATAAGGGTTAAAATTTGACCAGCGATTTCTCATTTTTGCAACACCATTTTATTTTTAGGGACCACTTCACATTTGAAGCCACTTTGAGGGGTCTATATGATAGAAAATACCCAAAAGTGACACCATTCTAAAAACTGCACCCCTTAAGATGCTTAAAACCACATTCAAGAAGTTTATTAACCCTTTAGGTGCGTCACAGGAATTTTTTGAATATTAAAAAAAAATGAACATTTAACTTTTTTTCACAAAAAAAATACTCCAGGTTCAATTTTCTTTATTTTACCAAGGGTAACAGGAGAAATTGGACCCCAAAAGTTATTGTGCAATTTGTCCTGAGTACGCTGATACCTGATATGTGGGGGGAACCACTGTTTCGGCGCATGGCAGACCTCAGTAGGGAAGGAGCGCCGTTTGACTTTTTCAATGCAAAATTGGCTGGAATTCAGATCGGACGCCATGTTGCGTTTGGAGAGCCCCTGATGTACCTAAACAGTGGAAACCCCCCAAGTGACCCCATTTTGGAAACTAGACCCCCAAAGGAACTTATCTAGATATGTGGTGAGAACTTTGAACCCACAAGGGCTTCACAGAAGTTTATAACGTACAGCGGTACAATTAAAAAATCATATTTTTTCCACAAAAATGATCTTTTCACCCCCAATTTTTATTTTTCCAAGGGTAACAGGACCCGAAAAGTTATTGTGCAATTTGTCCTGAGTACACTGATACCCCATATGTGGGTGTAAATGACTATTTGGGCGCATAGCAGAGCTCGGAAGGGAAGCAGCGCCATTTGACGTTTTTGGCAAGATTTGAGATCGGACACCATGTCGCGATTGGAAAACCCCTGATGTACCAAAACAGTGGAAACCCCCACAAATGACACCATTTTGGAATCTAGACCCCCCAAGGAACTTATCTAGATGTGTGGTGAGAACTTTGAACCCCCAAGGGCTTCACAGAAGTTTATAACGTACAGCAGTACAATTAAAAAATGATATTTTTTCCACAAAAATGATCTTTTCACTCTCAATTCTTATTTTTCCAAAAGTAACAGGACCCTAAAAGATATTGTGCAATTTATCCTGAGTGCGCTGATACCCCACATGTGGGTGTAAACCACTATTTGGGCGCATGGCAGAGCTCGGAAGGGAAGCAGCGCCATTTGACGTTTTTGGCTGGAATTGAGATCGGACACCATGTCGCGTTAGGAAAGCCCCTGATGTACCAGAACAGTAGAAACCCCCCACAAATGACACCATTTTGGAAACTAGACCCCCCAAGGAACTTATCTAGATGTGTGGTGAGCACTTTGAACCCCCCAGTGCTTAACTGAAGTTTATAACGTCCGGGCGTGAAAATAAAAAAATCGTATTTTTTCCACAAACATCATCTTTTAGTCCCCATTTTTTTATTTTCCCAAGGGTAACAGGAGAAATTGGACCCCAAAAGTTGTTGTCCAATTTGTCCTGAGTACGCTGACACCCCATATGTGGGAGAAAACTACTGTATGGGCACACGTCGGGGCTCGGAAGGGAAGTAGTGACGTTTTGGAATGCAGACTTTGATGGAATGGTCTGTGGGTGTCATGTTGCCTTTGGAGAGCCCCTAATGTACCTAAACAGTGGAAACCCCCCACAAATAATCCCATTTTGGAAACTAGACCCCCTGAGGAACTTATCTAGATGTGTGGTGAGCACTTTGAACCCCCAAGGGCTTCACAGAAGTTTATAATGCCCAGGCATGAAAATAAAAAAATCGTATTTTTTCCACAAACATGATCAATTAGTCTCCAATTTTTTTATTTTCCCAAGGGTAACAGGAGAAATTGGACCCCAAAAGTTGTTGTCCAATTTGTCCTGAGTACGCTGATACCTCATATGTGGGAGAAAACTACTGTATGGGCACACATCAGGGCTCGGAAGGGAAGTAGTGACGTTTTGGAATTCAGACTTTGATGGCATGGTCTGCGGGTGTCATGTTGCTTTTGGAGAGCCCCTGATGTACCTAAACAGTGGAAACCCCCCACAAGTGACCCCATTTTGGAAACTAGACCCCCTAATGAACTTATCTAGATGTGTGGTGAGCACTTTGAACCCCCCAGTGCTTCACAGAAGTTTATAACGACCGGGCGTGAAAATAAAAATATCGTATTTTTTCAACAAACATCATCTTTTAGTCCCCATTTTTTTTATTTTCCCAAGGGTAACAGGAGAAATTGGACCCCAAAAGTTGTTGTCCAACTTGTCCTGAGTACGCTGATACCTCATATGTGGGAGAAAACTACTGTATGGGCACACGTCGGGGCTCGGAAGGGAAGTAGTGACGTTTTGGAATGCAGACTTTGATGGATTGGTCTGCGGGTGTCATGTACGTTTGGAGAGCCCCTGATGTACCTAAACTATTGAAACTCCCCACAAGTGACCCCATTTTGGAAACTAGACCCCCCACGGAGCTTATCTAGATGTGTGGAGAGCACTTTGAACCCCCAAGTGCTTCACAGAAGTTTATAACGCCTGGGCGTGAAAATAAAAAAAACATTTTTTTCCGCAAAATTATATTTTTGCCCCCAATTTTTTATTTTCCTAAGGGTAACAGGAGAAATTGGACCCCAAAAGTTGTTTTGTAATTTGTCCTGAGTAGGCTGATACCCTACATGTGGGGGTAAAACACTGTTTGGGCGCATGGCAGAGCTTGGAAGGGAAGGAGCACCATTTGACTTTTCAACGCAGAATTGGCTGGAATTGAGATCGGACGCCATGTTGCCTTTGGAGAGCACCTGATGTGCCCAAACAGTGGAAACCCCCCAATTATAACTCCAACCCTAACCTCAACACACCCCTAACCCTAATTTGAGCCCTAGCCCTAACCCTAGCCCTAACCCTAACCCTAGCCCTAACCCTAGCCCTAACCCTAGCCCTAACCCCAACCCTAGCCCTAACCCTAACCCTACCCTAACCCTAGCGGGAAAATGGAAATAAATACATTTTCTTTTAGTTTTATTATTTTTCCCTAACTAAGGGGGTGATAACGGGGGGTTTGATTTACGATTTATGGCGGTTTTTATATTTGGCGGCTGTCGCACGCTAAAAGACGCTTTTTATTGTAAAAATAGTTTTTGCATCACCACATATTGTGAGCTATAATTTTTCCATATTTTGACCTACCAAGTCATGTGAGGTCTTATTTTTTGCGGGAAGAGTTGACGTTTTTATTGGTACCATTTTCGGGCACGTGACATTTTTTGATCGCTTTTTATTTCGATTTTTGGGACGCAGAATGAACAAAAACCAGCGTTTCATGAATTTCTTTTGGGGGGTGCGTTTACACCGTTCCGCGTGCGGTAAAATTGATAAAGCGTTTTTATTCTTCGGGTCAGTACGGTTACAGCGATACCTCATTTAGGTCGTTTTTTTATGTTTTGTCGGTTTTTTGCAATGAAAACAATTTTATATAAAAAATAATTATTTTTGTATCGCTTTATTCTGCGAGCTATAACTTTTTTATTTTTTTTTGGATGATGCTGTATGGTGGCTCGTTTTTTGCGGGACAAGATGACGTTTTCAGCGGTACCATGGATATTTATATGCGTCTTTTTGATCGCGCGTTATTGCACTTTTTGTTCGGTGGTATGATAATAAATCATTATTTTTTGCTTCGTTTTTTATTTTTATTTTTTAAGGGGTTCGCTAAAGGGGTTAACTAATGGGACAGTTTTATAGGGCAGGTCATTACGGACGCGGCGATACCAAATATGTGTACTTTTATTGTTTTGGGGTTTTTTTATTTTGAAAAAATGGATTTATTGGGGAATATATTTTTTTTTTTTACTAATTTATTTAGCGATTTTTTTTTAAATTATTTTTAACTTTATTTTTTTTTTTTTTACTTTATTACCTTGTCCCAGGTGGGACATCACTGTCCTGTGACAGATCGCTGATCTGTCACATCACAGATCACTGTGACAGATCAGCGATCTGTCACAGGCACTGCTGCAGACTTCCTCATGCCTGCGCTTTGCAGGCACTGAGGAAGCCAGCTTCCTCCAGGCCCCCGAAGGCCCCCGTCGCCATCTTGGATCCGGGGGCCTATAGGGAAAGAGCCCCCGTGGGGGGCTCAGGGAAGCACGGAGGGAGCCCCATCCCTGCCGATGCTTCCCTTTAACCCCCGGTACACCGCGATCGCGTTTGATCGCGGTGTGCAAGGGGTTAACGTGTCGGGGGCAGTCCGTGACCGCCCCTGACACATTGTGCCAGGTGTCAGCTATGATAATTAGCTGACACCCGGCCGCGATCAGCGGCGCTCACCACGTGGGCGCCGCTGATCGCTGGGACGTAATATTCCGTCCATGGTAGTTAGGTCCAGGGTCACATGGACGGAATATTACGTCCTTTGTAGGTAAGGGGTTAATAATGGGTTAATGTCACCTTGCTATTAAATGGTGACACTAAGCCGAATTAATAATGGAGAGGTGTCAATAAGACACCTATCCATTATTAACCCTAGAATAGTAAAGGGTTAAAAAAAAATCACCCACAGACATTAATTAAAAATTATTTTAAAATAATAATAAACACACCAAGTTTTTGACCAAATTTATTCATCTGCTAATCCAAAAAAAAAGCAGAGCGGCCTCCCCGGCTGATCGGAGGTGAAGTAATAAGCGTTGGAAAGTTTCTGAACTTTTTCCCACACTCATTAGTTCACCTCCGGTCAGCCAGGGACTCCGCGCAGCCTCACTGACTACTACTACTGACAATTGATTTAGCGCCTATTCTGCTATGTAGAACTCTATGAAATATAAATATATATATATATATATATGTATACAGTATATGTGAGTCTTAATGACATGTATATACTGTATAGATATACATATGTATTCTATGTGTCTATATCTATTCTTTCGTTTGTGTTTTAACCTGTCATTGAGCTTCATTATATGTCCATTTTGCAAGCCGGCAAGAAAATCTTGGCATACGGATGCTTACATGTGCAAAAAACGCAGCCACACCTTGACAACGGATGACATACGGATCACTGTTCAGGGAACATTTCTGCGTATTACGACCGTAAAATACAGACCGTATTTTTATACGTTGTGTCTGACTCCAGCCTAACAGATAAGTACTCCACGCAGGGAGATAAAGAGTTAAACAGGGATAATGCATGTAGTAGGTAATAAAGGGTATGCAGTTCGGAAAAATGCAGGGGACAATGATGTTAGCAGTTCTTAAGGTATGACTTATCCAATCCGACGACTTCCAGGCTGTAGAGTCCACGAAACAAGTGTTGGCGCCAACAACGGTCAGCGCGGGGTTAATCCGGTGTAGTCCTGAAGACAACGACGAGTTGCGTCCTCCCGGCAGCGGTGAGTCTCTGGTGTCTTCTGCGGGATGCTCGGTCCAGCGGGTATTGTGGAGAGTAAAGCGCAGGCCACAGCAATGTCGGAGCCCAACGTGGCCCGACAAATATGCACCGGGGGTCAGGGTTCAGTTCACGGTCACACACCCGGTACTTCTTAGGCGGCACGCTCACGGTACTCAAGAGCCGGGAGCGTTTGGCACCTTGCTTTGCAGGGGCCAATGGGCACATGGTATATCTCTGTTCACAGTCTCTATGGGCAGCAGCGGGGATGCTGCAGTGCAGGGCTGCGCTGCTACGGTGCTCAAGGGATGGAGCACTCACCTCCCCCTGCTGCGTGCTGTCAGTTCCCCACCAAGTCTGCCTGTTTCCGTGGGCCCTTTTGCGCCTCAGACACGCCCCCTGCTGTCAAAGGTTAGTCCGGTTCTTTAAGCTTTCCTCCGGACCACAGAGGAGACAGCCCCGACAGTTCCGGACCTGGCGCAAGAAAGGTACCCCTAGCTCGGTCCTTCTGCTTACATAGACATAATGTTAAATTACACATTTTGGGATTCAAGAAAGCTACCACTAGAGGGAGCATTGATGCTTACTGGATACTGTCTATCGATGTATAAATATATTGTTATTATTATTATTTATGTATTTATATAGCACCATTGATTCCATGGTGCTGCACACTAGAAGGGGTTACATACAAATTACAGATATCACTTACAGTAAACAAACTAACAAAAACAGACTGGTACAGAGGGGAGGGGCTTACATTCTACAGGATGGTGGGGAATGAGACAGTAGGTTGGAGGGTTGCGGCAGCTCCAGTGTAAGTGAGGCGGTAGCTCTGGTAGTGGTGAGGAGGCAGCGGGGTCATTGCAGGCTGTAAGCTTTCTTGAAAAGATGGGTTTTCAGGTTCCGTCTGAAGAATCCCAGTGTGGTTGATAGTCAGATGTGTTGGGGCAAAGAATTCCAGAGGATGGGGGCTGTTCGGGAGAAGTCTTGGAGGTGAATAGGTGAGGAGCGAATAAGTGTGGAGGAGAGAAAGAGGTCTTGGGAGGATCGGAGATTACGTGAGGGAAGATATCAGGAGATTAGTTCAGAGATATATGGAGGAGACAGGTTATGGATGGCTTTGTAGGTCAGTATTAGTAATTTGAACTAGATACGCTGATGGAATAGGAGCCAGTGAAGAGATTTACAGAGGGGAGAAGCAGAGGAGTATCGAGGAGAGAGATTAATTAGTCAGGCAGCAGAGTTAAGGATGGACTGGAGAGGTGCGAGGGTGTTAGCAAGGAGGCCACAGAAAAGGATGTTACAGTAGTCGAGGCGGGAGATGATGCACAAGCATTTTAGTAGATTGAGGGTTGAGGAAAGGATGGATTCTGGAGACATTTTTGAGCTGGAGGCGACAGGAGGTGGAAAGAGCTCGGATGTGTGGTTTGAAGCACAGGGCAGAGTCAAGGGTTACTCACAGGCAGCGGACTTCCGGTATGGGGGAAAGAGTGATGTCATTAATTGTGATAGATAGATCAGGTAAGGAAGATCTGTGATATGGAGGAAAGATGATGAGTTCAGATTTGTCCACATTGAGCTTGAGGAAGCGATAGGAGAAGAAGGAGGATATGGCTGATAGACACTTCGGGATTCTGGACAGCAGAGAGGTGACGTCTGGGCCAGAGAGGTAGATCTGAGTGTCATCAGCATAAAGGTGGTACTGCAATCCATGGGACTTTATGAGTTGTCCCAGACCAAGTGTATAGATTCAGAAGAGTAGGGGTCCTAGAACAGAGCCTTGGGGGACTCCAACAGAGAGAGGGTGGGATGAGGAGGTAGTGTGGGAGTGGGAGACGCTGAATGTGCGGTTGGAAAGGTATGAGGAGATCCAGGAAAGGGTGAGGTCTTTGATGCCAAAGGTGGAGCGGATCTGTAGTAGGAGGCTCTCTGTCGAAAACAGAGGACAAGTCTAGAAGCAGGAGTATAGAGTATTGTCCGTTAGCTTTGGCTGTAAATAGGTCCTTAGTAATTTTTGTTAAGGGCAGTCTTAGTGGAATGATGGAGACGGAATCCAGATTGTAGATTGTCAATGAGCAAGTTAGATGAGAGGTGGGAGGAAAGTTCAGCGTGGACGTGCTGCTCCAGGAGTTTGGAAGGGAATGAGAGCAGCAATATTGGGCAATAGCTGGACATAGCATTTGGGTTGAGGGTTGGCTTTTTAAGGATAGGCGTGATTGTGGCATGTTTGAAAGCAGAAGGTAAGGTAACGGAAGTAAGTGATAGGTTGAAGAGGTGGGCTAGGGATGGGATAAGTGTGGTGGTGAGGTTTGGGAAGAGGTGGGATGGGATGGGGTTGACTGTACAAGTGGTGAGGTGTGATTTGGAGAGGAGACAATTAAGCTCCCCTTCAGTGGTGTTGGAGAGGGAGGTTATAGGGTTTGGGAATTGGTCTGGTATACAAAGGGGTTGTGGTGGTTGAACAAAAAAGACTTGCCTTGTTTGATCGATTTTATTTTTGAAGTGTGTGGCAAAGTCCTCAGCAGAGATGAGGGAGGTTGGAGGGGGCAGTGGTGGACGGAGGAGGAAGTTACAAGTTTTGAATAACTGTTTGGGGCTGTAGGATAGGTAAGATATATGGAGTTTAAATATGTACCCAGTTCAACGTGAAAAAAAATAGTGAAAGGTGCTCATAAAATGTATGGATTTTGAAAAATCTTTTGTATTTTTTTTTAAATTCATCTCCCCCTTCACAAAGACTGATTTGAATTTTTTTTGCCCTTAACAACTATTGTGCTGTCTTGCCTCTGCTTTCTAGTGCATTAAGAATTATGAAAACATGTGTAATTGTAATTCAAACTCAGTAGAACAAATGCCAGCTACACCATATCACTAACCAATCACACTGCTGTAGGTAGCTCTCCTGTCTCTTTGTCCCCCTATCAACTGAATGTGTATTATTTGTAGACTACTACTTTCATATTCTTCAGTGCTGCAGTTGTATAAGACATTACTGTTTGGAGTATTTATCCAATGCTGTAGGGCTCTCTCTTTCTACCTCTACTCCTGAGCTCTGACAAACTCCCACTGTCCTAAAATCACCTTCATTTGGCAGCTGCATTTCGTGCTTCGGCTTTTATACAGACTCTGAAAGTCCTTTCTGACTGCCTGTGCTATACCATGTGATGTGGTAGCTGCAAAGCATAATGGGGAAGCCCAAGGTGGTCATGCTGGAGTTCAAGTCAGTCTTGTTGTACTGATGCAATATTCTGCAATGTGTAAAAAGAAGGAAAACTTTTTTTGGCGATTAGCCAGGACCTGAAAATTTAATGAAATTCGATTTGCATTAAATCGATTAGATCATCTCTATCACTTTATTAAAGAATTTAAATTTTAATCTAAAGTTTTCAAAGTATCAAAGTTTACTCTATAAGTAAACAAGTGTAGGAAAATTCGAGAAAAAAATAGGCTCTACAAAGACTGCCTATTTTGTAAATTACAATATAGAAATGATGCATTGTGTACTGCAAATGTGAAGTAGGAAACACATTGTATGCATATTAACTATGAAGAAAATCATATGGTTCATGTTTATGGCATTTATTTCCTGTGAAAAATGTCAAAAATAACAGTATTCTTTCAAGATGCTTCCCGGTCTATAATTTTCATACGAAGCAGATCTAGTTGTTAGAGGAACCAAAGGAATAATGAAAATCTTGAGATCTGTATCATAAAGTAAAATGATGATTATTTTAGCATTAAAGGGAACCTGTCACCAGGTTTGGCCTATAAGAGATGCGGCCATCACCCTTCAGAGCTGATATACAGCATTCTATAATGCTGTATATCTGCCCCAACCCGACTTGGAAGGGAAGAAAAATAACTTTTATTATACTCACCTGCAGGGCTGTCCGATGGGCATCGCTGCTCTTGGTCCGGTGCCTCCACTCTTCTTGCGATGCCATCCTCCTGTTCGCTTTATGTGGATGACGCGTCTCCTTGGCACCGCTCTCCTGCGCAGGCGTACTTCTCTGCCCTGTTGAGGGCAGAAACTCCTAGAGAATAACCACCATAAAAGAGTGGAAAAAAAAAATAATTATAAAAAATAAAATATAAAATGGTACAAACTAAATACCAATAACAAAAGACAGGTAAAAGGATTAAATTTATATAAATGCCTTTATTAATGTAATTGGCAAATTGGTGCAAAGATGCAAGAGTGTCCGCACAAACTGGAGAAAAATAGTAAACTAGAAAATATAGTGATAAAAAAATATACATTATACGATCAATATTAAAACAACAGACTGCCAAAAAAGTAATAATATTAATCATGAATGATTATAAAAACTCATGTAGATGCCAGGTACCAAATATTGTATGCAAAAAAAAAAAATTATAATAATAATAAAATTATATATAAATATAATTAGCCAATAAATTCCAAGAGATCAATATATGACCTCAAAAAAGACACACTACTTGACAAATAGTACTAATTATACAAATATAACAAATCTCAGGTAAACACCAGGCAAAATAATAAGTGTAAAATCAATACAGCATAAGTACTATAGGCAGTATGATATATGGATATAAATGATCATAGTCAGACACTCATCATTAAAAAGGTATACATGTCCACAGAAAATTACAAAAAGTACCTGAAGGGGATAATGGCAGACCAGAGATTGTGCGGAGCACACCCCGACGCGCGTTTCGGACCGGTGTCCTGACGAAGAAGATATGAGCAGTAAGGTGGGTACAAGGATTTTTTTTTACATTTTAATGGCCTTTTATAGCTGAGAAAAATGGCCAACGGCAGATATTTTCCTGAATTTGCATGGAAGCAAATTACCAAAATCCACATTTTGGCAAACGTGGATTTTGAAAAATTTGAAAAATGTTAAAAATTTTCATAGAATTCATTTTCACTCGAATTAATTCTCTGCTCTCTAGAAGTTCAGATTTTGGGCATTGCAATATTTGTAAGTATAATATCAGCACTGAAACTTTGCTAGAAGCTTGACAGATAACTTGTACCAAAGGTAAAAAGTGAAGGACGCGTAGTTACCAACTTTGGGGCTGGCAATGCTTTAGTCCAGCTCTGGTTCCGCCTGAAAATACCCCAATCTTGACCAGAAACAGCCATTTATGGGCTCGGAGAGCCCCGGAATGTAAATCTGCCTTTATCTCGGCTATGTAGGTCATTGACTCTTACTTCAGATTAGACGTATGATTGCTTATTTCATTAGATCATCCCTTTGTGCAGCAGCAAAGTAATATGAACATTTTGATTCAATTAAAGCATCCGTGGCTCAGGCTTATTATTGGGGTCAACGGAGTTCTTAAAAATAGTCCTAAAATGGATGCTGAAGAGCATTTGCTACAAGAATAATCAGAAAATAAAATTGATATTAGTCATCCTTAGTTATACTCTTTTTCTAGAAAAATGTACAAAAAAATAATTGGCCAAGATGATAGTGTTCATATGGTTTGTCAGGCCATAAATGGTGAATCCTGACTCAGAAATTAGCATTGATGTCTTGTCCAGTTGAAATTTGACCAAAGACAGTATCTGCTCTGCATGGATGTTTTTTGTCCTCCCATATTTAAATGAAATCTGTCAGCAGGTTTTGCTATCTGAGAGCAGCATAAGGTAGGGGCAGAGACCCTGATTCCAGTGATGTGTCACTTACTGGGCTGTGTTATGCTGTCTCCATTCTATTAGTGTTTTATCAGCAGGAGATTATCACTACAGGACTAGGTGTCTCATGCCTCCTGGTTCAACCACACCCCCACCACTGATTAGCAGCTTTCTGCCTATGTACAATATACACAAAAAGCGGCCAATCAGTGTTGTGGGCGGTGTTACACAGGGCTCAGCATTCACAGCACTGTCTGATCTACAGCAGAGAAAACTGTGATTCTGTCACAACTGCTGCACCCAGTAAACTAAGAGATACATTGCTGGAATCAGGGTTTTAGACCCTCATAAATCTCGTAGCAAAAACTTGCTGACAGATTTCCTTTAACCCCTTCACCCCCAAGGGTGGTTTGCACGTTCATGACCGAGCCAATTTTTACAATTCTGACCACTGTCCCTTTATGAGGTTATAACTCTGGAATGCTTCAACGGATCTAGGCGATTCTGAGATTGTTTTCTCGTGACATATTGTACTTCACTTTAGTGGTAAAAAATTTTCGCTATAACTTGCGTTTATTTATGAAAAAAACAAATATGGCAAAAATTTTGAAAATTTTCAAACTTTGAATTTGTATGCCCTTAAAACAGAGAAAGATGTGACACAAAATAGTTACTAAATAACATTTCCCACATGTCTACTTTACATCAGCACAATTTTGGAAACAAAATTTTTTTTTTATTAGAAAGTTATAAGGGTTAAAAGTTGACCAGCGATTTCTCATTTTTACAACAAAACTTACAAAACCATTTTTTTTAGGGACCACCTCACATTTGAAGTCACTTTGAGGGGTCTATATGGCAGAAAATACCCAAAAGTGACACCATTCTACTAAAAACTGCACCCCTGAAGCTACTAAAACTACATTCAAGAAGATTATTAACCCTTCAGGTGCTTCACAGGAGCAGAAGCAACGTGGAAGGAAAAAATGAACATTTAACTTTTTAGTCACAAAAATAATATTTTAGCAACAATTTTTTTATTTTCCCAAGGGTAACAGGAGAAATTGGACCCCAAAAGTTGTTGTCAAATTTGTCCTGAGTACGCTGATACCCAATATATGGGGGGGAACCACTGTTTGGGCACATGGCAGGGCTCAGAAGGGAAGGAGCCCCGTTTGACTTTTTCAACCTAAAATTGGCTGGAATTGAGATCGGACGCCATGTCGCGTTTGACGAGTGTCTGATGTGCCTAAACAGTGGAAACCCCCCACAAGTGACCCCATTTTGGAAACTAGACCCCCTAAGGAACTTATCTAGATGTGTGGTGACCACTTTGAACCCCCAAGGGCTTCACAGAAGTTTATAACACCCGGGCGTGAAAATAAAAAATCATATTTTTTCCTCAAACATGATCATTTAGTCCCCAATATTTTGTTTTCCCAAGGGTAACAGGAGAAATTGGACTCCAAAGGTTGTTGTCAAATTTGTCCTGAGTACGCTGATACCCAATATGTGGGGGGAACCACTGTTTAGGCACATGGCAGGGCTCAGAAGGGAAGGAGCCCCGTTTGACTTTTTCAACCTAAAATTGGCTGGAATTGAGATCGGACGCCATGTCGCGTTTGACGAGTGTCTGATGTGCCTAAACAGTGGAAACCACCCACAAGTGACCCCATTTTGGAAACTAGACCCCCTAAGGAACTTCGCTAGATGTGTGGTGACCACTTTGAACCCCCAAGGGCTTCACAAGTTTATAACGCCCGGGCGTGAAAATAAAAAATCATATTTTTTCCACAAACATGATCATTTAGTCCCCAATATTTTGTTTTCCCAAGGGTAACAGGAGAAATTGGACCCCAAAGGTTGTTGTCAAATTTGTCCTGAGTACGCTGATACCCAATATGTGGGGGGAACCACTGTTTGGGCACATGGCAGGACTCAGAAGGGAAGGAGCTCCGTTTGACTTTTTCAACCTAAAATTGGCTGGAATTGAGATCGGACGTCATGTCGCGTTTGACGAGCGTCTGATGTGCCTAAACAGTGGAAACCCCCCACAAGTGACCCCATTTTGGAAACTAGATCCCCTAAGGAACTTATCTAGATGTGTGGTGACCACTTTGAACCCCCAAGTGTTTCACTAAAGATTATAATGCCCAGGCGTGAAAATATAAAATCCTGTTTTGTTCCCACATAAATGATCATTTAGTCCCCAATTTTTAATTTTCCCAAGAGTAACAGGAGAAATTGGACCCCAAAAGTTGTTGTCCAATTTGTCCTGAGTACCCTGATACCCCACATGTGGGAGAAAACTACTGTTTGGGCACACGTCAGGGCTCGAAAGGTAAGTAATGACGTTTTGGAAAGCAGACTTTGATGGAATGGTCTGCGGGCGTCATGTTCCATTTGCAGAGCCCTTGATGTTCCTAAACAGTAGAAACCCTCCATAAGTGACCCCATTTTGGAAACTAGACCCCCTAAGGAACTTATCTAGATGTGTGGTGACCACTTTGAACCCCCAAGTGTTTCACTAAAGATTATAATGCCCAGGCGTGAAAATATAAAATCCTGTTTTGTTCCCACATAAATGATCATTTAGTCCCCAATTTTTAATTTTCCCAAGAGTAACAGGAGAAATTGGACCCCAAAAGTTGTTGTCCAATTTGTCCTGAGTACCCTGATACCCCACATGTGGGAGAAAACTACTGTTTGGGCACACGTCAGGGCTCGAAAGGTAAGTAATGACGTTTTGGAAAGCAGACTTTGATGGAATGGTCTGCGGGCGTCATGTTCCATTTGCAGAGCCCTTGATGTTCCTAAACAGTAGAAACCCCCCATAAGTGACCCCATTTTGGAAACTAGACCCCCTAAGGAACTTATCTAGATGTGTGGTGACCACTTTGAACCCCCAAGTGTTTCACTAAAGATTGTAATGCCCAGGCGTGAAAATATAACATCCTGTTTTGTTCCCACATAAATGATCATTTAGTCCCCAATTTTTAATTTTCCCAAGAGTAACAGGAGAAATTGGACCCCAAAAGTTGTTGTCCAATTTGTCCTGAGTACCCTGATACCCCACATGTGGGAGAAAACTACTGTTTGGGCACACGTCAGGGCTCGAAAGGGAAGTAATGACGTTTTGGAAAGCAGACTTTGATGGAATGGTCTGCGGGCGTCATGTTCCATTTGCAGAGCCCTTGATGTTCCTAAACAGTAGAAACCCCCCATAAGTGACCCCATTTTGGAAACTAGACCCCCTAAGGAACTTATCTAGATGTGTGGTGACCACTTTGAACCCCCAAGTGTTTCACTAAAGATTATAATGCCCAGGCGTGAAAATATAAAATCCTGTTTTGTTCCCACATAAATGATCATTTAGTCCCCAATTTTTAATTTTCCCAAGAGTAACAGGAGAAATTGGACCCCAAAAGTCGTTTTCCAATTTGTCCTGGGTACTCTGGTACCCCACATGTGGGAAAAAACTGTTTAGGCACACGTCGGGGCTCGAAAGGGAAGTAGTGTTGTTTTGGAATGCAGACTTTGATGGTCTGCTGGCGTCATGTTCCATTTGCAGAGTCCCTGATGTGCCTAAACAGGAAAAAAACCCACATATGACATCATTTTGGATACTAGACCCCCAAAGAACAAATCAGATGTGCCCCCAACTAATCTAATGTAAATTAGTAGTGCATGGAGGTGTGGTACAATTTGAAGCAATCCTTCATGCACAGGCCAGGTTTTTCGGGGCAGGTGTCGCATTGATAAGTGGTGTCCCTGCGTATTCCTTTTTTGTAACACACTCGACACCTTTTTTGCGGCTTACCTTTTTTTGGGGTTCGCGGGACCACCCCCGGAAAATGCTGACCTGGGACAATACGAGCACCTTCAGTTCCTGAAGTACTGGGGCCCGCTCCTTCCTGAGCGCCAAACATCATGGCCTTAACCACTACCTCCTGGAAATGAAGGTACGACGTATCGCTGGGGCATGCACATTGTGACAGCAGGAATGCGTTGAGCATTGCCATTTGGACGATGTGCACGGCCAGCTTTTTGTACCACACCTTGGCCTTCCTCAATGCATTGTACGGTTGGAGGAGTTGATCGGAGAGATCAACTCCCCCCATGTTTTTGTTGTACCCCACTACACATGTCGGTTTGCGGACCTGTGTAGAGGTACCCCGTACAGTGCAGAGGGTACTACCATCACCGTGTATGGTGGTCAAGAGATGGACATCTCTCTTGTCCTTGTACTTGATCACCAGCAGGTGGTCGCTACATTGGGCTCTGCTCTCACCTTTTCGGAGCATCTGCCCAAGTAGCGTCTTCGGGAGGCCTCTCTGATTTTTGCGGACAGTACCGCAGGCTGCGGTACGTCGCTCAGAGAGGGATTTGTAGAGTGGGATGCTGGTATAAAAGTTATCAGTGTAGAGGTGATAACCTTTATCCAGCAGTGGGTGCACCAAATCCCACACAATTTTCCCACTCACTCCCAGGAAAGGAGGACACTCAGGGGGTTCAATCCGGGTGTCCTTCCCTTCGTAAACTCTAAACTTGTGGGTGTACCCTGAGGTACTCTCACACAACTTATAGAGTTTGATTCCGTACCTGGCTGTCATGTCGGACGCTGTTCACACCACAGCATCCGGCAGGCAGAGGTAGTTCCACCTCCAGCCACTATAGCCTCAGTGGCGCCGGCCTGATC
The DNA here is from genome assembly GCF_039654945.1 of Dendrobates tinctorius. Classification (NCBI taxonomy): domain Eukaryota; kingdom Metazoa; phylum Chordata; class Amphibia; order Anura; family Dendrobatidae; genus Dendrobates; species Dendrobates tinctorius. Next base: position 20,367,404 of record NW_027361707.1, read on the forward strand.
TTCAGGCTCTCGGGGGTTAATCCTGCTGGAGACCAGGTTGGATGGTTAGTCACGCCCACGGTCTTTAAATAGTCATGCTGGCCTATGGGCGTCGCCGATTATAGCTTGTGTTTCATACCAAGTGGTTCCGGTCTGGAGTGGAGGTGTTCAAGAGAGAGAGATTCATATCTGGTGTCGTATGATCCGTCGTTATCCTTTCTCCTTCCCATATTTGTGTTTAGTTGTGCCCTGTTCACATTACTGTTTATTCCTGTGTGTGTGCGGCGCAGTGCAGTTTAAGTTCTCCCTGTCTGTCATTATTTGTGTGGGAGCTTTGGTGGTGACTTCTCACTGGGTGGAGGGTGGAGGGTTAAGTGCAGGGCTTCCCCTAGTAAAGGGACACCACAGGGGCCCCGGGTATTTCAGCCTTAGTTGAACTAAGCCCCCGTGACATTATAATCGGCCCACATTTTTTCAGGAGTCCATGGATCCATTAGATTCCATAACCCGCCAGTTGGCGGCGCTGTCCATACAGGTCTCCGAGTTGAATGGGGCAGTTCAGCAGCAGGGCCTGGTAGTAGCAAAGGTGCAAACGGCATCTGCAGGTATCGGTGCAGAGCCGAAGTTTCCGCTGCCAGAACGATTTTCAGGCGATCGCAGCAAATTTGTCGTATTTCGGGAGGCCTGCAAATTATACTTCCGCATGCGGCCAATATCCTCAGGTAATGAGGCCCAGCGAGTAGGGCTGGTGTTGTCATTACTGAGTGGTGACCCCCAAGCATGGGCATTTTCCTTACCACCTGACTCTGCTACATTTCATTCGGTCGATAATGTTTTTTCTGCCCTCGGGCTCATTTACGATGACCCTGACCGACTGGCTCTAGCGGAATCTAAAATCCGCGCCCTCCGCCAGGGGGAGCGCTTGGCAGAAGACTATTGTTCGGAATTTCGCCGCTGGGCTGTAGACACACAGTGGAATGACCCAGCACTGCGGAGCCAGTTTATTCATGGGGTATCAGGGAGGGTGAAACAAGCCCTCCTGATGTATGAGACTCCGGCATCATTGGAGTCTGCCATGAGTTTGGTGATACGTATTGATCGCCGTTTTCGTCAGGGGGCACAGGAGACGCTACCTCTGGGGGAAAACAGAGGTGCAGGTGTGGTTGAAGTAGATGAGTCCCCTGAACCTATGCAGATTGCTGGCGTGGCACAGGTTCAGCCTCGCGCTCCGGGAGTCCGGAAGTCCGGAGCATGTTTCTACTGTGGTAAAGGAGGTCATTATGTTAAAGTTTGCCCGGTACTACCTAAGAGGGTCACACCGGCGGAAAACTGTTAAGCTCAGAGGGTATGGAGGAGACCCAACTGAGCGTATGCATATCCTCCATGATGGTATCTCAATGTATGCTCCCTGCCAAGGTTATTGTCGCCGGCAGAGAGCTATCTATATCAGTGTTTGTGGATAGCGGTTCCGCCACCAATCTCATAGATGAGGAGTTTGCACACACCGCCGGGTTTAAGATTGAAAAACTTCCTCACCCCATACAGGTGGTGACCATTAATGCTGTTCCCCTCCCTCAAGGGGAGATTACTGAGTTTGTGGCAGAGGTGAAACTCCACATTGGGGTCCTACATTCTGAGTCGGTTACATGTAGGGTCCTCCGTAATCTCCCAGCTCAAATGGTCCTGGGTTTTCCATGGCTGTCCAGGCACAACCCGGTAATTGATTGGAAAACTCAGGACATAGTACAATGGAGTGGTTTCTGCCAAGACAATTGCTTGGCCACATGTGTGTCCGCCGTGACGCCCAGCCTGCCGGAGGCTTTGCAGGATTTCGCGGATGTTTTCTCTGAGAAGGGTTGCTCAGAACTGCCTCCACATAGAGCCTATGACTGTGCTATTAGGTTAAAACCCGGGGCCAAATTACCTAAGGCCAGGATGTTTAATATTTCTGGTCCTGAGAGACAAGCTCTGAAAGACTACATCGCGGAGAGTCTGAGCAAAGGTCACATCCGGCCTTCGTCCTCGCCTGTAGCCGCGGGGTTTTTCTTCATTAAGAAGAAAGATGGGGGGTTACGCCTGTGTCTGGATTTCCGAGAGTTAAACCAGATTACTATCCGTGATCCCTACCCAATGCCGTTGATCCCGGATTTGTTCAACCAGGTAGCGGGGGCAAAATGGTTTTCCAAGCTGGACCTCAGGGGGGCGTATAACCTCATAAGGGTCCGTCAGGGGGATGAGTGGAAGACGGCGTTTAACACTCCTGAGGGTCATTTTGAGAGTCTGGTTATGCCGTTTGGGTTGACCACCGCGCCTGCCGTTTTCCAACATTTTATTAATGATGTCTTTGCTCATGTCCTGGGGAGATTTGTGATTGTATACCTGGATGATATCCTCATTTATTCTAGCGATCGGGACACTCATTTGCAGCATGTTAGGCAGGTGTTACAGTTGCTCCGGGAGAACCAGCTCTATGCTAAGCTTGAAAAATGTTTATTTTTTGTCCAGGAGTTGCCCTTTTTGGGATATATTGTGTCCGCAGCTGGTTTTAAAATGGACACCGCTAAGGTGCAAGCGGTGTTGCAATGGGAGAGGCCGGAGAGTCTGAAAGCACTCCAGCGGTTCCTTGGGTTTGCGAATTATTATAGGAAATTTATAAAACACTTTTCGACTGTCGCCAAACCGCTCACGGACATGACAAAAAAGGGTGCCGATCTGGCGAACTGGCCTGAGGTGGCTATACGTGCATTTGAGCGTCTGAAGAATAGTTTTGCTTCAGCCCCCATTCTGGTGCAACCAGACGTGTCTAAACCTTTTGTGGTAGAGTTTGATGCGTCGGAGGTGGGAGTGGGGGCAGTACTGTCTCAAGGCTCGTCCTTGAGCGAGATGCATCCATGCGCCTACTTCTCCAAGAAGTTGTCGCCGGCCGAACGGAATTATGATATCGGCAACAGGGAGTTGTTGGCCATCAAACTGGCTTTTGAGGAATGGCGACACTTCTTGGAGGGGGCGGCTCACCAGGTTACAGTTATCACCGACCATAAGAATCTGCTCTACCTGGAGTCGGCCAAGCGTCTGTCTCCTAGGCAGGCTCGCTGGGCATTGTTTTTTACTCGTTTCAATTTTCTTGTGACGTACCGTCCCGGGGCTAAAAACACCAAGGCGGATGCTTTGTCTAGGTGTTTTCCGGGGGGAGAACCTCGGGAAGAGCCGGTACCCATCCTCCAGAAAGGGGTAGTGGTCTCGGCTCTCACGACTGAGGTAGAGGCGGAGATTGCCGAGGCCCAAGAGGAGGTACCACCAGGACTTCCCGCCAACAAATCATTTGTACCCCTGCATCTTCGGCCTAAGGTGTTGAAGGAACACCACGATTCGGTACTGGCTGGTCACCCAGGGGTGAAGGGCACCTTAGAGCTGGTATCGCGTCGTTTCTGGTGGCCCAAAATCCGGCAGGACGTGGTCTCGTACGTGGCAGCTTGCATCACGTGCGCTAGGGCTAAGTCACCCCGAACCCGTCCTGCTGGCACGCTACAGCCTCTGGGGGTACCCAATAGGCCATGGACAGAAATCTCCATGGATTTTATCACTGACTTGCCAGCCTCGGCAGGGAACACGGTCATCCTGGTGGTGGTTGACCGTTTTTCAAAGATGGCGCATTTTGTGGCGTTGTCCTCTTTGCCCAATGCTAAGATGTTGGCTCAGGTATTTGTGAAGGAGGTGGTCAGACTCCACGGAGTACCGTCTGACATAGTATCTGATAGGGGTACGCAATTTGTGGCGAGGTTTTGGAAAGCTTTTTGCTCAAGGTTGGGGATCAAGTTGTCACATTCATCGGCGTTTCATCCACAGTCTAATGGACAAACTGAGCGCATGAACCAAAATCTAGAACAGTATTTACGATGCTTTGTGTCCGACAACCAGGAGGAGTGGTCTACTTTCCTTCCTCTGGCCGAATTCGCATTAAATAATCACCGCCAAGAGTCATCAGGAGAGTCTCCATTCTTTTGTGTGTACGGTCAACATCCTCAGTTTTGTACCTTACGTCAGGGTGACTCCGGGGGGGTCCCGGAGGAGGATCAGCTAGGAGCCCAATTGTCATCAGTCTGGAGGCGGGTGAAACAGCGTTTGTTGAGCATGAGTGCCAGGTACAAACGGGTGGCTGACAGTAGACGCGTGCCAGGTCCGGACCTGTGTGTGGGTGAATGGGTGTGGTTAGCTACGAAGAACATAAAACTCAAAATCCCTTCTTTAAAACTGGGTCCAAGGTTTATTGGGCCTTTTAGGATTTCTGCCATCATTAACCCAGTAGCTTATCGGTTGGAACTTCCCGCGGTGTACAAGATACACAACGTGTTTCACAGGGCTTTATTGAAAAAGGTGGTAGGCTTGGTGGACACGACGCCGATGCCACCTCCAGTCATGGTGGATGGCGAGTTAGAGTTCGAGGTCGCCAAGGTAGTGGACTCTCGAGTAGTACGCCGTACTCTTCAGTATTTGGTGCACTGGCGGGGGTATGGTCCAGAGGAGAGGTCTTGGGTTCCAGCCTCAGACATACATGCGGATCGGCTGGTCAGTTCTTTTCACCGTCGTCATCCGGACAAGCCGGGTCCTATGAGTCTTGAGGGCCCTGGGGTCCCTTGTAGAAGACGGGGTACTGTCATGTCGGACGCTGTTCACACCACAGCATCCGGCAGGCAGAGGTAGTTCCACCTCCAGCCACTATAGCCTCAGTGGCGCCGGCCTGATCTTCAGGCTCTCGGGGGTTAATCCTGCTGGAGACCAGGTTGGATGGTTAGTCACGCCCACGGTCTTTAAATAGTCATGCTGGCCTATGGGCGTCGCCGATTATAGCTTGTGTTTCATACCAAGTGGTTCCGGTCTGGAGTGGAGGTGTTCAAGAGAGAGAGATTCATATCTGGTGTCGTATGATCCGTCGTTATCCTTTCTCCTTCCCATATTTGTGTTTAGTTGTGCCCTGTTCACATTACTGTTTATTCCTGTGTGTGTGCGGCGCAGTGCAGTTTAAGTTCTCCCTGTCTGTCATTATTTGTGTGGGAGCTTTGGTGGTGACTTCTCACTGGGTGGAGGGTGGAGGGTTAAGTGCAGGGCTGAGCAGGAGATAAGGAAAGGTCGGAGGCTCAGGCATTTGCACCTTCAGCAAAAACCCTGGGTTGAGGGTCAGACAGGGTTTCCCCTAGTAAAGGGACACCACAGGGGCCCCGGGTATTTCAGCCTTAGTTGAACTAAGCCCCCGTGACACTGGCCCTCTTACTGGGCAGGTATTGACGGAATCGCAGCCTTCCCTTGAAGTGAACCAAGGACTCATCCACGCAGATGTCCCTTTGGGGCCCGTACACTTCAGCAAACTTTTTGTTGAAGTGTTCGATGACCGGCCGAACTTTGAACAGACGGTCAAAGTTGGGGTCATCTCGTGCGAGACACTCTGCATTATCAGTATAATGCAGAAACTTGTGGATGGCCTCAAAACGCGTCCGGGCCATGACCATTCGGAACACTGGAGTGTTGTATAAAATATCAACACTCCAATATTGCCGAATTTCCGGCTTCTTCAGTATCCCCATATGGAGGACCAGGCCCCAAAACTGCGTCATTTCAACTGCGTCTACAGGAGACCAGTTTAAAAATGTTGAACGCGGGTTTTGCTCCAAAAATTGACGAGCGTACAAATTAGTTTGCTCCACCATGAGGTTAACAAAATCCTCAGGGAAAAAGACTTTGAAAAAGTCAATTTCTGTGAGGCCGGTGGTGTCAAACTTGATTCCTGATTCTGCCACAAAATCAGGAATCAGTGGCTCATAATTTTCAGGGGGCGAGGTCCATACAGGGAGCACTGGGTCAGCTGTGGGCATGGTGGGCGCTGCCTCATCTTCTGTCCTGGAGCGTCTGCGTGGCGGTTCCGCAGGACCCGAGGAGGAAGATGAGGAGGGGGAAGAGGAAGAAGAAGAGGATGAAGAATCCGAAAAATAAAGAAAAGTCGGATCATCATCCAAATCGCTATCAGTGTCGGAGGCACAGCATATGCCTCCTCCACTGAATAGCGCTGTTGGGATGAATTTGATGACATTTTTGTGTAAATATGGTGATTGGGTGTACACTTTATTGAAAACTGTATGTGTACGTGAGGGGGGGGAGTGATTGGTGTAAACTTTCTGTAAAGAAAAAGCTGTGGAAAAAAGTCTAAAACAGCAGGCCCTAGCTGATAAGTGTCACTTATCAAAACTAGGCTGCTGGATGTGCGCACGGGGTGGCGCAAGGGGGGGGGGTGGAAAAAAAAAAAGGAAAACGGCAGGCACAAACTCTGATAAGTGAACTGTTTCACTAATCCAAGTTTTGCAGCTGCGGGATGTGTGTACGGAGGGGCTAAGGAAAAAAAAGCGAGCTCAAGTGTTGATCGGTGAACTGCGTCACCAATCAACGCTCGGCGGCTGCGCACGGAGGTGGCGCAAAAGTGGGGTGGAGGGGGGTAAAAATAGGGAGAAGGGGGATGGGGGGATTGGGGTGGATGAAGAGAGATTGGGCAGGGATCAACAGTTAGGGTTGTAGTTAGGTGGCACAAAGGGGGGTGAAAAAAATGAAAAACGGCAGGCACAAGCTTGGATAAGTGACGTGTGTCACTTATCCAACTTTTGCGGCTGCGGGATGTGTGTACGGAAGTGGCGCAAAGGGGGCTAAGGAAAAAAAAGCGAGCACGAGTGTTGATCGGTGAAGTGTGTCACCGATCAATGCTCGCCGGCTGCGCACGGAGGTGGTGCAAAAGTGGGGTGGAGGGGGGTAAAAGGGGGGTGAAGGGCGGTAAGAGGGGGGGTGGGATGAAGATAGATTGGGGGGTGAAGATAGATTGGGCAGGGGATCAGGGATCAATTAACACTTACAATTGTAGTTTTCTTTCTTCTTCTTTCTTCTGCAGGGATTGTGATGCTACAAGCTGTGGCACCACAATACCCAGCACAGGAGCTCTTGCTGCGTCCGACCTCTCTGCAGGAATCCTCAGCTAGAGTGAGGACCCCTGCAGACAGGTCAGACAGGTCAGAGGCAGGTCAGGGGGCAGGTCACAGAGCGGTCACATCACTGCTGTGACCTGTCATTGGTGGGATCGAATGATTACATCGATCCCACCAATCCCTGATCTGCCTGGTGACCATGGCAACTGCCTAGAATCGCAGCTCACAGCTCCGATTACTAGGCAGGTCATGCCCAGGTCACCAGCAGGGCACATAGCGGTCACATGGTGACCACAGCTGTGCCCTGTGGTTGGCGCGATCGCCGATCTAATCGATTGCGCCAGCCAACTCCTGCAGGCCCTGCTGCATCAGGCTCCAGCCTAGGATCGGTGCTAATATAGCACCAATCCTGGCCGGTACTGGCAGGGCACAGCGGCGATATAGCGCCGCTATGCACTGCGATTGGCGCGATCGATCAGATCGGCGATCGCGCCAATCCGGGTGCTTTTTGCCGGTGCCTGGCGTTGTACATCGGTACTCGATCCCAGCCTAGGACATCATTGTTTCAGCCAAGCTGATTGGCTGAAACAATGAGAAACGCTGCGATTGGCTGTTCAGAATTGAACAGCCAATCACAGCGCTCTGGATGCCGGGGGGGCGGGATCGCAGCCCGGGATGCCGACGCCATCTTTTCTAAGGTGAGATGGCGTCGGAATTTTAATGCGATCACCGCGACTTTAGTCGCGGTATTGCATTAAAGGGCCCGACGTACTATCCCGTCCACGGTCATACGGGCCCGGGTACCGTGGATGGGATAGTACGTCGGATGTCAGAAAGGGGTTAAACAAAACAAAAAATATATAATGGTTAATTAAAGGGTTAGCCAAAATATAATAGATTATCTCTTATCTATAGGATAGGGAAAACTTACTGATCGCTGGGATTTCCCACAATCCTGAGCTCCGGAAACAAAGCTTTGCAAATACCTGTCTTGAATGGAACACATGTTTGGCCTCTATTATTATCATTGGGGCAGCGCTCAGCTTTCTCAGGATTTCCTATACGGAGTTTGGGGAATGACCGTTTAATTAATGGGCTTCTCATCAAAATGGCCATAGTGTGTGCCGGAAGTGGAGCAACTCCTTCCCGGCAGCACATATGACGCACACATCCATCCCGCTCTGTTTGTTGATGCAGCTGATCCATTTGGCCTAAATAAACATTGAACTTTCAGACAACTTTTTCTAATTTGAGATCTGATGTGATAATGGCTTTAGAAGAGCTAAAGCCAGTAATGAAGTGACGCTTGCAAGGGAGACCAAAATCAGTAAAAAAAGGATTTTGAGGCCATGTCAAAAGCAAAAGAAAAGACAAAGATGCTATAGGATTTTTACAGGATGAAAAGGGTGAAGTGGCCAAAATTTACATTGAGAAGGTCGAACTTTTAAATTCTTATTTTGCATCTGTGTTCACTAATAAAGCAATTGTAACATCAACTTATCTTAATGGTGCCATCGAAGGAATACAAGAGTCCACACTCTATAAACAGAGAGATGGGTGAGAGAAAACTTAGCTCTGATGTCACGTGTGACTGGACACACCACCTCCAGCAGGGCGAATTTCTAAGACACTCATGACCCTGGATACACCGCCTCCAGCAGGGCGAATTTAAACAATGTCACGTGTAGCTGGATACACCGCCTCCAGCAGGGCGAATTTCAATAATTACACGTGTAGCTGGATACACCGCCTCCAGCAGGGCGAATTTACAGAGTAAAGGGGAACACCGGGGAAAACAGTTACAACGGTGGGCCCTGCTCTAGGGAACGGGGACGTGGAGACCTCCTGCACTCCCTTGAGCCAGTGTCCCTGCACTCCTCACGTTCCCTATGCAGGCTCCTCACCTGTCGCCGAGCAGGATACCTTTAAACCCTAGCTCACCCTGCACCTATCCCTTACTAGTGAGCTGGATGGTGCAGAGACTAATACCACCGCTGCACTAATACACACACAAGGAAAAATACACAAACAGGGAAACACCACTTAGCTTTGCTCTGTTGCTATTGCTCCCTGCAACAGAGTCCAGCACCTGAGTACAGCTTTCCTCCTGAATAGCTGCTACTTCTCCAAAGTTTTGTCAGAGCTGCAAGGAACTCCACTCTGTAGCTCCTTCCACACCAGGACTCTGAGTAAGCTGCAAGGAACTCTCTTCTCTAGCTCCTTCCTTCACCAAGGATGGTTGGAAATGACCAATATCATCAACAGTGAGTGAACACACCGGACACTCCTTTATAGGAAAGCCAGAGCAAAAACACCTGCTAGTGATTCCCATGTGATAACACTAGCCACCACCGGGGGCAAACTAGAACTAAAGACACCACTGTGTAATGACCCTAATGGCCACCGGGGGCAAAACTAACTTTAAGCAAATAGCTTAAAGGAAAAAAAAGGTTACATATGCTTTTATCTGTCACAATCCAGCATGGATCGTGACATTATCTAATTTAAATTAATTTAAATCTCCTGGTCCAGATGAATTATATCCTATGGTACTGAGAGAGGTAGCAGAGGAGTTAGCAGAAACACTAGCCAGACTATTTGAAAAATCCTGGAGAGGAGGAGAAGTCCCAGAAGATTGGAGAAGGGCAAATGTTGTCCCTATCTTCAAAAAAAAAAGATGGAGCCAGGAAATTAAAGGCCAGTGAGCCTTACTTCTATACCAGGAAAGATCTTTGAACAAATTCTTAAACAGCATGTATGTTAGTACTTCGATAACATTACAGTAATTAACCAGAGCCAGCATGGGTTTGTAGCAAACAAGTCATGCCAGACTAATCTAACTTCCTTCTATGATGGAATCACTGACTGGGTAGATCAGGGAAAAGCTGTAGATTAGACCTCGACTTCAGCAAACTATTTCATAAAGTAACTTATACTATCCTTATTGAAAAAATGACCAAGTATGGGAATGACAAGGATGTGGTTAGGTGGATTCATAACTGGCTCAGTGATCGTACTCAAAAAGTGGTAATAAATGGTTGCACATCCAACTGAAAAATTGTTTCAAGTGGGGTACCACAAGGCTCTGTCCTGGTCCCACTGTTGTTCAACATTATTGTAAATGATCTAGATAAGAGAACTGAAAGTAAACTGATCAAATTTGCAGACGATGCAAAGCTAGGAGGGATAGCTAGTACTAGGGAAGACAGAAAAGATTCAGAAGGATCTAGATAAGCTTGAACAATGGGCAATGACTAGAGATGAGCGACTTTGCCTTTTTTCGGGTCGAGTCGGGTTTCATGAAACCCGACTTTCTCAAAAGTCGTGTCGAACGAAATCAGCCGATTATCGTGAAAAGTCGAAGGCCGACTGAAACACGAAACCCAATGCAAGTCAATGGGGAAGAAAAGTCGGCAGTGAGTGGAGGACAGGAAACACACCTACAGTGCCCATTTTAATTCCAAAAACATCAATTCTTATTACTCAAGCTTGGCAACCTTAATTTACTTTATAATAATAGTTAAGCATTGAAAACTGGTGGTTATTTGGCTAAAGTTGTGGGGGGGGTAGGGCTGGCTCCAGATTTTCGTGGGCCCAGGGCCAAAGAGTGTCAATGGGCTCCTTTAACACATGCCACAATTCATGATCCTCTGATATGGCAGAGAAATAGCGGTACAGTACAATGAAAAATACTTCACTTCTTACATCTCATGACTGATATCCATTTTAAATTCTCCAATAGCTCCAAAAATGGACAGTATATTACTCCATACAGTATTATGGCCACCGCATAGTGTGCTATACAGAGTAATAAGGCCCATATATTTCTCCATACAGAATCATTGGTCCCATATAATGTTTGAAACAGTATATGATGAGCTCCACATAATGCTCCAGTATATGTTGGTCCCCATGGATGAAGCTCCACTGTGTTATGTGCCCAAATAATGCTCCATGTATAATGGGCCCCATTTCTAATGCTCCAGTGCATAATGGGCCCTGTAAATGCTGCTCGAGTGTCTGATGTCCACCTTTGTAATGCTCTAGTGTATGGTGGGCCTCATATATCATTCTCCAGAGTATAGTGCTCCCCAAAAATAGCTGTCCCAACATTGAAAACAAATAAATAAGTCTCCTCGCTAGGGAATCCCTTTACTAGTCTGGACTCCTCGTCGTCCCCATCTTAAATCTCACTGCACTTGGACTGTTTAGGCAGAGGGCGTACAGACATGATGTCATCGCGCTCTCTGACCAGAATGTCACTGTCAGGAAACACGGAAGACGTCACGGCGGTGGAGCAGGGAGAGGTAAGTATTTCAACTTTGCAAGTGCTGTGATCCTGAGCAAGCAGGGGGGGCCCACTCGTTGGCGACGGCACTGGCACAGGGCCCCTCATAGTACGCCAGTGTGTCTGACGGCGGGTGTGCACCCCCACAGTCAGAGACACTTGATTCTACTATGAGGGACCTTGTGCCAGTGCCGTTGCCAAAGAGTGTGCCCACCCACCTGTCCAGGGCAACGGCACTCGCACGGGTGCGTGCGCCAGGTGGTGACCCCGGCCCTGTGGGGGGAGGCAGCCCAGTTAGGGAGGTGGAAAAATTGGCATATGTTGATGTTGGACATTCAGCAGCTGAAAATGGAGTAATTGGAGAAGTCCGCGGAAGAGGAGGACAAAAGCAAGCCATTTTTCTGGCAACCTACGTGTCAACAGGGGCGGGTGGGACAAAATCCTTTGAAACCCATGCATGGTTCATTTTAATAAAGGTTAGATCATCAACATTTTGGGTCGACAGACGGGTCCTTTTTTCTGTCAGGATTGATCCAGCAGCACTGAAGACTCGTTCAGATAACACACTAGCAGCAGGGCAAGCGAGCTCCTGTAAGGCATATTGTGCCAATTCAGGCCAGGTGTCAAGTTTACTGGCTCAATAGTCAAAGAGGAATGACCGGTGAGGGAGAACATCGATATGGGAGGAGAAGTAGTTTGTTACCATAGTTGACAACTGCTGTCTCCTGTCACTTTCGATCGATGCAGTATTACCAGTCGTGTGAGCGTTACTTGAAGAATCAGTCCACAACATGGTCATGAAACCCATGTGTCCAACTCCACTTCGGCTGTGTGCACCATGAACACCTCTTCCATGTTGCCCCCTACGGCTCATTGGAAAAACATCACCGCCGCTGTGTGCTGGGAATGCCTAAAACAAACGGTTTACCAGAGTTGCTTGTTTGTTAGCCAATATTAGCTCTAGGTTCTCCTGTGGCATGATGTTTTGGAATTTGCCTTTATAGCGTGGATCCAGGATGCTGGCCAACCAGTAGTCGTCATCGTTCATCATTTTGGCAATGCGGGGGTCCCTTTTTAGGATCTGCAAAGCATAATCAGACATGTGGGCCAATGTTCCAGGTGTCAATAATGCACTGCGAGTTCTGGGTGGAGGAGCACTTTCTGGCAAATCCACATCCCTCCAGTCACGCACAAACCCTGTACCTGACCTTGCCACTCCAACATTTTTTCTTGCCCCCTGAGAAGCATCCTCCTCCCCAAAATAATCATCTCCATCATCCTCCTCCTCTTCCTCTTCTTCCTCCACCTCATCCACGAGACTTCCTTGAGCAGACAATGGCTGACTGTCATCAAGACTTCCCTCCTCTTCCTCCTCACCTGCAGACGCCTGCTCCTTAATGTGCGTCAAAGTTTGCATGAGCAGACGCATAAGTGGGATGCTCATGCTTATGATGGCGTCATCTGCGCTTACCAGCCGTGTGCATTCCTCAAAACACTGAAGGACTTTACAGAGGTCTTTCAGCTTCGACCACTGCACACCAGACAACTCCATGTCTGCCTGCAAACTGCCTGCCCGTGTATCCTCCCACAAATGAATTACAGCCTGCCTCTGTTCGCACAGCCTCTGAACCATGTGCAGGGTGGAGTTCCACCTTGTTGCAACGTCGATAATTAGGCGGTGCTTGGGGAGGTGGAGCAATCGTTGCAGCTTTTGCATACGACTGGAGTGTACGGGCGACCGGCGGATGTGCGAGCACAGTCTTCTCACCTTATGGAGCAGGGATGTTAACTCCGGATAATTATTGAGGAAGCACTGCACCACCACGTTCAAGGTGTGAGCCAGGCAAGGTATGTGTCTGAGTTTTGAAAGGGCTATGGCTGCCACAAAATTCCGGCCGTTATCACTAACTACCTTGCCTGCCTCAAGATGTAGACTGCCCAGCCATGACTCAGTTTGTCGCTGCAAGTAGTCGGCCAGTACCTCCGCAGTGTGTCTGTTGTCGCCCAAACACATCATCTTCAACACAGCCTGCTGATGCTTACCACTAGCTGTTTGATAGTGGGACACCTCATGTGCAACTCTGGCAGCTGCGGATGGAGTGCTCGTGCGACTGCACTCTGTGGACGAGTTTTCGCTTCTGGAGGAGGAGGAGGAGGGTCGAACGCCTACAGCCAACTGTTTCCTATACCGTGGGCTAGGCAGCACTGTCCCAGCGCCACTGTCCCCTGTGGACCCTGCATCCACCACATTAACCCAGTGCGCAGTGATGGACACGTAACGGCCCTGACCTTGCCTACTGGACCATGCATCTGTTGTGAGGTGCACCTTTCCACTCACTGATTGCTTGAGTGCATGGACAATGCGGTCTTTCACATGATGGTGGAGGGCTGGAATGGCTTTTCGCAAAAAGAATTGCCGACTGGGTAGGTCATAGCGTGGTACTGCGTAGGCCATGAGCTCGCGGAAAGATTTGCTTTCAACCAGCTGGTAGGGCATCATCTCTAACGAGATTAATTTGGCAATGTGGGCGTTCAAAGCCAGTGTACACGGATGAGAGGATGAGTACTTTCTTGTCCTACTCAGAGTCTCTGGTAGGGTGAGCTGGACTTGAGAGCTGCATATGGTGGAACTAGCGGTGGACATGGCGGACTGAGAGAGGGTTGCTGATGGCCTAGATTCAGTCTTTCGTAGCAATAACATTGTGATTCCATGACTGCTTTGCCCTTGCGACGACATTTGCTGCTGGTGGTGTGCTAACCGGTGGACTTACAGTGTGGGAAGCGATGTAGCGTTGCTGACTACCTTCATTCGGAGCAGGTGCACATGTGGTACGTGAGGTTTGGTAGTCCATCCACGCTTGCAATTGCATGGTCGTTAAATGTCTAAGCATGCAACTGGTATTCAAATTTCTCAGATTTTTCCCTCGGCTAAAGGTCTTTGCGCATTTCTTACAGATAACTTTTGCCTGATCATTAGGATTTTGTTCAAAAAAGTGCCACACTGCACTCTTCCTACTATGGAAGACATTTTGAGACCTTGCACGCTGTGCTAATTTGACCATCTGGCCAAGCTGTCCTGCAACTCTTTTGGTTTTTGTAACACGTTTTTGGACTGCTACGGTCCTGCCAGATAACAGCTGTTGCGATGTCGTTGCCTGCTGCGGATCCTCCTCCTCCTCTTCTGAGCTATTGGCAGCGGCACCCTCTTCTCCCAATGGATGCCAATCTGGGTCAACAACTGGGTCATCCATCACCTCCTCTTCAATTTCATGTGCACCTTCCTCTGTGTCACCGTATAAGGTGGTATAGTATGCGGGAAGTGGCACCTGAGTTTCATCAGGGTCTGATTCTGCCTCAGTACACAGCGAGGACAATGTAGTGCTCTGAGTGAATGTACCAGCAGAAAAATCTAGCAGTGGCTGTGCATCAGTGAACTCCATGTCAGATTCATCTTAGACTGGGGAATTCATGATTTGACTTGCTAACCCAGGCATGGTATGTGAAAAGAGCTCCATGGAGTAATCGGTAGTGTGGCCTGCCACATCCTTCACTTTTGGTAGGGGTGAAGGACACAAGGAAAGTTGTTGTTCCTGACCAGGAGCCTCCAATGACGACTCAGTGCTTTTATTTTTTGAAACTTCAGAAGAGGAGACGAGAGAGCTGGAGGCTGTGTCAGCAATGTAAGCCAAAACTTGTTCCTGAAGCTCCGGCTTTAAAAGTGGTTTACCTACTCCCAGAAAAGAGAGCCTTCAAAGCCTTGTGGAGCCAGACGATGACGCAGGCTCAACACCTTCTGCCTTAGGTGCTATTGTGCTTTTGCCACTACCAACAGATGCAACACCACCACCACCACTATCGGGACCAGCTGGCAACCCCCGCCCACTTCCATGGCGTCTTCCACCATACTTGCTCATTTTTGTGAAAATGTACCCAAAATACCACCAGCTATATGGTACTGTAAAACAAGGTAGAAGGTGTATCTACTATTGGTGAGAATTTGAATCTCACTATAGATTTGAGGATGCAGAACTATTGTCTCTGGCCCAGTAGAGATTACACCTCAATGTAACAGGCTGAAATTAGATGGTGAATGACAAGGTGGAGGGTGTCTATAGGATTGGTGAGATTTTGACTCTCACTATAGATTTGAGGACGCAGAACTATTGTCTCTGGCCCAGGAGAGATTACACCTCAATGTAACAGACTGAAATTGGATGGTGTATGACAAGGTGTAGGGTGTCTATAGGATTGGTGAGAATTTGAATCTCACTATAGATTTGAGGACGCAGAACTATTGTCTCTGGCCCAGGAGAGATTGCACCTCAATGTAACAGGCTGAAATTGGATGGTGTATGACAAGGTGTAGGGTGTCTATAGGATTTGTGTTAATTTGAATCTCACTATAGATTTGAGGACGCAGAACTATTGTCTCTGGCCCAGTAGAGATTACACCTCAATGTAACAGACTGAAATTGGATGGTGAATGACAAGGTGGAGGGTGTCTATAGGATTGGTTAGAATTTGAATCTCACTATAGATTTGAGGACGCAGAACTATTGTCTCTGGCCCAGGAGAGATTGCACCTCAATGTAACAGACTGAAATTGGATGGTGTATGACAAGGTGGAGGGTGTCTATAGGATTGGTGAGAATTTGGATCTCACTAGAGATTTGATGACGCTGACAATGATGCTATCAGTCCAAGTATGGACGCAGGCAGCCTAATAAGCAGGACTGCTGCACAGCGCACACACAAAAGGGTGGAAAAATGAACGCTTGGTAACTGTGCAGAAAAGAGGAAGAAAAGTATTTTTGCTTTTAAAAAAGCAGTTTGCACAGCAGTGTGCAAACAGCAATGCAGCTATCAGGGAGCCTTATAAGGCAGCCTAATAACCAACAGAGCTGATTCACAAAAATATAGGAGAGGGAGGACTGGGAGCTTGCATCGCATCCAAATGAAAACCACTTTGGGCTGAGTTCATTAATCCACAGGTGGGTGCACGAATTCGCTGGTGAGCACACCAGATATCCACAAGAAGAAAAAAGTTTGTTCGGCACACCGGCATAAATGAAAAAAAACTTTATTAGGCTAATATGCCTATGACTAAGGGTGCCTTTGTGCACCAGAAACGCGTCAGGTGTTTTTTGCATTTTAATATGGCATATTAGCACAAAAATATAGCCTTCCCTGTCACTGCACACAAAGTGTTGTGTTGTAAGTGGAAATCGCTAGCAGCAGAAGCAGTTTTTTTGGTTCTTCTTCCCTGCCTAACGCTCTCCCTACAGAATCAGCAGCAGCAGCAGCTCTCCCTATGCTAAGATCGGCATAAGTAAGATGGCGGTCGGCGTTCACTCCCTTTTATAGCCCCTGTGACGCCACACAAAGCCAGCCAATCACTTGCATGCCCTTCTCAAAGCTGGTGGTGACCGATGCCTATGTCATCGCGTTGCCCACAGTGTGCATCCTCCATCATTGGCTGAAAAAGGGCGCTGGAGGCATCTTTTGAAACGCGACTTTGGCACTCGGGTCGCTGACCTCGTGGCCGACCTCATGCTATGGTCGGCGACTTTTGAATATGACCGACCAGTTTCGCTCAACTCTAGCAATGACTAATAGAACGGTATTTCACAGGGAGAAATGCAAGATTCTACATTTGGGCAAGAAAAATGAACATTTAATCTACAGAATGGGAGGAATAGAACTAAGCAACAGCACGCATGAAAAAGACTTGGGTACACTAATAGATCACAGACTGCACGTGAGTCAGCATTGTGATTCAGCAGTAAAAAAGGCAAACACTGTTCTGGGATGTAGTAACCCTGCTATTCTGTTCGTTACCATTATATACTTGTTATGTTCCGGTCATTTTTGACCGGACCTAATAAAGTCTTGATTTTTAGCTAATTTAAGTGTTTTAATTGAATAATTTTTCCAGTATTATATTGTATGTGAACCTGGTTGTTTATAAACAAATGAAATATGGAAAGAAAAACTTACTTTTTATTTTTTTTGTGTCAAAACATTTAACATGGCTTTATTGGAATATTTATGCATATTGCATATTTAACGATGATCCTTCAGAACTCTGGTGTCTGTATATGTCCTCTCTGCTCTCTCCAGCTGGATTGAAAATGAAACTGGATAGACTACTATTGCAATTGTCTACTGATAAGATAAAATAAAACACCCCCCACCCTTTAGGATAAGAGCTCAGAGTAAAGCAAACACACTTTTCAGACAGAATTTATTAGTACTCTTTCAGGTCAGCATTTCACAGAAATTAAATCAGGAAACACAAGTAAAAAATGAGAATATGTTCATTTACAATATGAAATGTTGAGAACTGAATTGAACTATTGTACATGAACAGCAGGGTAAAAATATTTGGCACATAACTATACTGGAAGGTAACACATCAGCAGTATTGTAATGAGAAAATGTATGTATGTGTAAATCTGCAGGGACCAAAAGGACCTAAATAAATTGATAAATAGTAGTAAATTTAATATATAGTCCAAAATGAGATTATAGCTTCTTTATTTTACTCATAAAATGGCTGGAGATCACTATAAAAGGCTATCGTCATTTTTGACCGAACAGTACAAGTGTATAAAAAATTGTGGAGCAAAAAGTAAACCAAAAAAAAAAAAAGTACCCATAGTAAGAACCCCACAAATGAGGAAAAGTCAGTCAACCACAAGTTTCAGAACCGCATCTTGAATATTTTAAGAAATATTAAAGTTCAAAATCGGTTGTTTTTGACCGAATATAACAGCAGGGTTAAGAGGAGCATAGAGTCTAGATCATGTGAAGTAATTATCCCTCTCTACTCCTCCTTGGTCAGGCCTCATCTGGAATAATGTTGCCAGTTCTGGGATCCACGTTTTAAAAAAGACATTGAAAAACTGGAGCAAGTTCAGAGAAGAGCGACCAGGATGGTGAGCGAACTGCAAAGTATGTCCTATGAGGAACGGCTAAAGGATCTGGGAATGTTTGGCTTGCAAAAAAGAAGGCTAAGAGGAGACTTAATAGCTCTCTACAAATATCTGATGGGCTGTCACATTGTAGAAGGATCATCCTTATTCTCATTTGCAAATGGAAACACAAGAAGCAATGGAATGAAACTGAAAGGGAGAAGCAGATTAGATATTAGAAAAATCTTTTTGATAATGAGGGTGATCAATGAGTGGAACAGGCTGCCACGAGAAGTGAGTTCTCCTTCAATGGAAGTCTTCAAACAGAGGCTGGACAGACATCTGTCGTAGATGGTTTAGGGAATCCTGCTTTGTGCAGGGGGTTGGACACAATGACCCTGGAGGTCCCTTCCAACTGTGACATTCTATGATTCTATGACTTTAAAATGCAACTTTTTTTATTTAAAAAAGTCACAAAATTTGGCACAACTCTACTCTGGATCTCCACCTCCCCTGGAGTGAATTTATGGGCTCCAGTTGTTTACATTTTTCAAAAACTGATTTTTCCTGTTAAAAAGGTGCAAAACTACTTAAAGACAAGGACAAGAATCACTCACACCATGTTGATGAATTTGGGAGAAGAAGTGTCAGTGAAAATCAACATTTAATAAGAGAAAGGTGATGAACAAGAGCAAATGATGAGTTAGACTCCATGTTTTTCCATAGGTTTTCTATGAAAGGATAGTTACGTATACTCCACTATATTCCAGCATCGGTGATGACACATGTGTGGCGTCCGTCTGCGGTCTGGGATGCGGCCAGCCAACACCCCGAGAAACACTGATACCCTTTACCCCTATACAGGGATCTGGATTTAAAGCAGAGCCCAGGAGGCGCTGTCTGAATAGGAGCAGTGGCCAGAGCAGGACGGTCGCCAGAAAGGTGTTCCAAAAACAAGACAAAAACGTAGTGGTATCCGGGTCTAAACCAGTCAAGCAGCAAGGTACAAAAACAGTAGACAGTAGAAGAGTCAGATTCAGGCCAAGGTCAGAGTTATAAACCAGGAGGGCAGCAGAGGTACAGGATCGTTAGGCAGAAGCAGAGTCAGAAGTCCAGGCCAAGGTCAGAGTCATAAACCAGGAGGGCAGCAGAGATACAGAATCGTTAGGCAGAAGCAGAGTCAGAAGTCCAGGCCAAGGTCAGAGTCAGTCAGCTATAGCAATTCACACAGTAACACACAGGGGAACCAAGAATATATCCGGCGGCTTGCAAGCCCAGTCCCAAGGTATTTGAGGTCTCAGGTCATCCCTCACAGGCTCCCGGGCTGATGATGTCATCAGGACCGCCCCCAGGACCAGACCTGATGACGATGCACCAACCCCTTCATGACTGACAGAGGAGCGGAGTCTGCGTCCACCAGACGCCTGCGCAGAAGCCCTTTCACTATTGCCGCCATCACTCGGGCGCGAGCCACTGCGCCTCCTAGTGGCTGAGGGCGTGACAGCAGGCCCTGAATTCGACGACGACATGTCAGTCCGGCGCCTCCTGGTAGCCGAGGCCTGGACAGCAGGCCCTGAGCCCGAGGGTGGCGTGACAGTCCGTCGCCTCCTAGTGGCTGAGGGCGGAACAGCAGGCCCCGAGTCTGACGGCGACGTGACAGTACCCCCCTCTCCAGGAGGGGCCTCCGGACCCTCAAAACCCGGTTTGTCAGGGTGAAGAAGATGAAATCTCCTAATTAATGCCTTGGCATGGACGTTCCCCGCAGGAACCCAGGACCTTTCTTCTGGGCCGTAGCCCTTCCAGTGTATCAGATATTGTACTGAGCCCCTCACAAGGCGGGAGTCAAGGATACCCTGGACTTCATACTCCAGAGCTCCCCCGACCGAAACAGGAGGAGGAGGGGACTGAACAGGGTGAATGGGAGAACGATAAGGTTTGAGGAGAGACCTGTGGAATACGTTAGGCAATTTGAATGACTATGGAAGTTTTAAGCGGAAGGCTACTGGATTAACCACCTCGATAATTTCGTATGGGCCGATGAACCTGGGACCTAGTTTGGCAGATGGTACCTTAAGCTTGATATTTTTTGTAGAGAGCCAAACCTTGTCGCCAACTCCCAGGTGCGGCCCCTTAGATCGTCGTCTATTTGCAGCCGAAGCCTGTCTAACCTGAGCCCCTTTCAAATTTGAATTAACCTCAGACCAAATCGTTTTTAGCCGATGTATATTTTGCTCAACCCCAGGGAGCTCCGACATCCTGGCCGAAAACGACCCAAAGCGCGGATGTAGTCCAAGGTTACAAAAGAAAGGGGTAGTTTTAATGGAGTCTTGATAACGATTATTGAGGGCGAACTCAGCCAATGGCAGATGTTCCACCCAATCGGTCTGATGTCCTGACACATAACAGCGGAGGTATTGTTCCAGGGCTTGGTTAGTACGCTCAGTTTGACCATTAGTTTCGGGATGGTATGCCGAGGAAAAGGACAACTCCACACCAATATGTCTACAGAATGCCCTCCAGAACTTCGAGACAAACTGGGTACCCCTGTCGGACACAATATTTGCCGGAACGCCGTGCAGACGTACAATGTGCAGGATGAACAACTTACTTAAAGTCTCAGAGTTAGGCAACCCAGACAGGGGAATAAAATGGCCCTGCTTGCTGAACCTGTCTACCACCACCCAGATACAAGTTTTCCCATCTGATGGCGGCAGGTCTGTAATGAAATCCATGGAGATGTGGGTCCATGGAGTCTCAGGGGTGGGCAAGGACTGAAGCCAGCCGGCAGGGCGACTATGGAGGGACTTGGCGCGGGCACAGACTTCACACGCTGAAACATAGTCCTTACAGTCCTTGACCACCGTCGGCCACCAAAAGTTCCTAGTTACCAACCTGGTGGTATTATTGAGACCCGGATGGCCTGCCAGGACAGAGTCGTGTGATTCTTTTAGAACCTGCAGACGAAGGTTAGCCGGAACGAACAATTTTTTGGGGGGCGTAGTGTCAGGAACTTGCTCTGAAGACCTACGGATCTCCTCCAGAAGGTCCAAAGACACTGCCGACACGACGATTCCATTAGCCAATATTGGGACTGGTTCACAGTCCTCGGTCTGTGTGGGGCAGAAACTGCGAGAGAGGGCATCTGCCCTCACATTTTTAGTCCCGGGGCGGAAGGTGATTATAAAATCAAACCTGGAGAAAAACAAGGCCCACCTAGCCTGCCTGGGATTTAGTCTTTTAGCTGACTCTAGGTAGGTTAGGTTTTTGTGGTCTGTAATAACAGTGACCTTGTGTTTGGCACCTTCGAGGAAGTGGCGCCATTCCTCGAAGGCCCATTTGATCGCCAGTAATTCCCGATTACCGATGTCATAGTTTCTCTCCGTGGCAGAGAATTTGCGGGAGAAAAACGCACATGGGCGAAGCTGAGTGAGGGATGCAGTGCCTTGTGATAGCACTGCTCCCACTCCGAATTCGGAGGCATCAACTTCTACAATAAACGGGCAGTCTAGGTCCGGTTGAATCAGAACCGGATTGGCCACGAAGCACTCTTTTAGTGTGGAAAATGCCCGAATAGCCTCAGGATTCCAATTAGTCACGTCCGCCCCTTTTCGGGTAAGGTCCGTGAGTGGCTTGGCAATCTCAGAGAAACCCCTGATAAACTTGCGGTAATAATTCGCAAATCCCAAAAACCGCTGCAGCGCTTTCAGCGATTTGGGTTGCACCCAATCCTTCATGGGTTGAATCTTGGCAGGGTCCATGCGAAACCCCTTGCCTGAGACCATGTATCCTAAGAACTGTACCTCTTCGGCAAAAAAAGCACATTTTTCTAGTTTCGCAAACAAAGAGTTTTTTCGCAGTCTCTGCAATACCGAACGGACGTGTTGAGCATGCGTCACAGGGTCAGCCGAATAAATCAAAATGTCATCAAGATACACGACGACATACACCCCACAAATGTCCCTGAAAATGTCATTGACAAAGTGTTGAAATACGGCAGGTGCGTTACTGAGTCCGAACGGCATTACAAGGTACTCAAAGTGACCAAGAGGTGTATTAAAGGCCGTTTTCCATTCGTCACCGCTTCTTATGCGGACCAGATTATATGCCCCCCGGAGGTCAAGTTTAGTAAACCAGCGGGCTCCCAGTAGCTGATTAAACAGATCAGGAATGAGTGGGAGCGGGTACTGATTTTTTACAGTAATTGCGTTCAGCTCACGATAATCGATGCATGGTCTGAGTCCACCATCCTTTTTTTCTACAAAGAAAAACCCAGCTCCTACAGGTGAGGTGGAAGGTCTAATAAAGCCTTTACGTAGGCTGTCTGCTATGTAGTCATTCATGGCTACACGCTCCGGACCAGAGAGGTTGAATATTCTCCCCTTAGGGAGACGGGCACCTGGGACCAAGTCTATAGGACAGTCGTACTCTCTATGAGGAGGTAGTTTCTCAGACTCCACTATGGAGAAGACATCTTCACAATCTCTGAACGCATATGGAATGGAGGGGGTTTTAATTTTAATTTGGTTCACTGACAGTGACATACAGTGATTCTGACACCGTGGACTCCAGCGCACGATATCACCTATGCGCCAGTCAATAACTGGATTATGCTGGTGCAACCATGGCATACCTAACACAACTGGATCTGATAAATTGTGTATAACAAAAAATGACATCTGTTCGTTGTGTAATGCCCCCACTGACATAGCAATGTCTGTAGCAACAAATTCCACTCCACCCTGGATAATGGATGTACCATTAATCGCAGTGGTCCGAATAGGGGCATTAAGTTTTAGCAGAGGTACACCAAGATCCTTTGCAAGCAAAAAATCCATGAAGTTGCCTGCGGAACCACAATCCACATAGGCCTTCACACACAGAGATTTATTAGAAAACGAGAGAGAGACGGGTAATAAAAGTTTAGCCGCATTTGCGGGCAATACCTGAGCCTCTGGGCCACCACGACCAGAGCTGCCCAGAGGCTGACGTCCCAGAAATGTGGATCTCTGACGCTCAGCACTTCCCTTGAAGCCTCCAGGCTGCAGCATGCTGGTGTAGGAAGATGGGAGTGTTCCTTCAGGCTGTGCTCTGGAGCAGGTGTTAGGCCAGGAAATCAGCTCAGTCAGAAGAAAGAAAAAAAAATTCAGGAGACTGCTTTTATGTAAGATGGACATATACACAAAAAGCAGTTTTTTTTTTGTTTTTTTTTATATATGTGGCCGGATATAATGTGGCGTCCGTCTGCGGTCTGGGCTGCGGCAAGCCAACACCCCGAGAAACACTGATACCCTTTACCCCTATACAGGGATCTGGATTTATAGCAGAGCCCAGGAGGCGCTGTCTGAATAGGAGCAGTGACCAGAGCAGGACGGTCGCCAGAAAGGTGTTCCAAAAACAAGACAAAAACGTAGTGGTATCCGGGTCTAAACCAGTCAAGCAGCAAGGTACAAAAACAGTAGACAGTAGCAGAGTCAGATTCAGGCCAAGGTCAGAGTTATAAACCAGGAGGGCAGCAGAGGTACAGAATCATTAGGCAGAAGCAGAGTCAGATTCAGGCCAAGGTCAGAGTTATAAACCAGGAGGGCAGCAGAGGTACAGAATCGTTAGGCAGAAGCAGAGTCAGAAGTCCAGGCCAAGGTCAGAGTCAGTCAACTATAGCAATTCACACAGTAACACGCAGGGGAACCAAGAATATATCCGGCGGCTTGCAAGCCCAGTCCCAAGGTATTTGAGGTCTCAGGTCATCCCTCACAGGCTCCCGGGCTGATGATGTCATCAGGACCGCCCCCAGGACCAGACCTGATGACGATGCACCAACCCCTTCATGACTGACAGAGGAGCGGAGTCTGCGTCCACCAGACACCTGCGCAGAAGCCCTTTCACTGTTGCCGCCATCACTCGGGCGCGAGCCACGGCACCTCCTAGTGGCTGAGGGCGGGACAGCAGGCCCTGAATTCGACGTCGACATGTCAGTCCGGCGCCTCCTGGTAGCCGAGGCCTGGACAGCAGGCCCTGAGCCCGAGGGTGGCGTGACAGTCCGTCGCCTCCTAGTGGCTGAGGGCGGAACAGCAGGCCCCGAGTCTGACGGCGACGTGACAACATGTTCTCGATGTTCTGCTACAAATTTACTTAAAGTGAATGAAACATTAACACAACATCTTCTCTTTCCAGTTTGTCAAATATTGTCAAAAAAGGAAGGAAACAGAAACAAAGAGCTTCAGAAATTTTATGTAAATGACTCCATTGGGAGTTATAGGACAGATGTGCAGATGTTCTCCACTGGTGGTCAGCAATATTAAAAATCAATTTCCTGAATGTATTCATACCCCTGTGAATGAATTTTTCAATGAGAAGGTGTACGTAAATAGGTGGTACGTTCCCTGCAGCTGGGCATGGCCTGGGGACGCAGACCACAGGAATGTCAGTCTGCCGGGAGAACAGCTGGGAGAATATCGTCGGCTTGTTGTACCGGATTATGGCTGATATGACTTTTTTCCACGTCTCGACGCTAAGTTCCATCTGCTCGGTACAATAAAGGTCAACATTTCTCCCGTTTTGCTATATTAACAAATTTTTAATGCAGTTTTCCTATAATCAGGGGTGACGCATCGACAGTGACGCGTTTAGGAAATTGTGCACATCAATAAAGAGGGAGACACTGATTAAAGACTGGTTTGCTCTGACTTACAGTCTTTTTTATTATGTCAAATGACACAAATGGTTTAATAAATATGTCTTTTTATTAAAGGGATTCTTTCTTATCAACATCCCACCACACATGGGCACCATTTATTGAAATGGTCGCTTGTAATACTACATTTACCCAGTAGTGGCCGCTGCAGGAGAATTGAGCAGCTATTGCCATGGGCTCTTGAAAACCCGGCGTGCTGCAATCAGCTGATCAGCATAGAAGGTCCCATATTAAAGGTTGTCTGGAATGAAAAATTAAATTACTCCAAATCCCCCGTATACATCACCATTATAAATGCATCAATACAGAATTGAATTTAGTGACTTCTACTCAACAAAAAGTTTGTGGGAGGTGCATAATAACACAGCTTTATATTCCGGACTGGGGTAGATGTGTGGCATCCCTTATGGCACTTTTTATATGCTGTCATTACTGGAGGCCTCTCTGATAATTAAGCATCTGGTAACCTAAAATGACAAATTAATCCAAAAGTAATAGTGGTAGATTTCAGACTACTCCAGTTGACTGCAGACTTATCAATTTGGAACTGAAAACCCCTTTTAAGTTCAGGTTTGTCGGGCCCTATAAAGTGATTCAGAAAGATTTTGGATCCAGAAAAATTTTTTTTTAGCTTAAAATTGATTCTCTAGTCTCCACTTTAATCTTGCACTTATTTCCTCTCCTTTTGCTTTCTTCCTTGTCTGTAGCCTATTTTCTCTGCTCTCCATAAAGCCTTAAATACTTTCCTCCCTTTACTGCAGATGATCTGTGTGCAACCCCTTTTGATAACTCCAAGGCTGGTTTCACACATTCGACATTCATGTCCAAATTCAATGGTTTCCTAGGTACACATCAGGCTGCTGAGTTTGGGCCAGGAGTCCCTGCGGGCATCACAATCCGTACTGAGACCGAGACTCTCGCCAGTGTGAAATTGGCCTAACGATAAGAGACGGTAAAGGCAGCAGAGAGCCATCAGAACCAGGAGATCTTTTTTTTAAGCTGATCTTTCTCCCGGCAGCAGCAAAATGGTAGAACATTTTTTTTTATGACTATTTAAAAAGTTTCTTTGCATTTAGGAAGAAAATGAAGACTAGTGTGAGAAGCTGTACACAGCCTCTAATCTAGGGCTGATTGCCCTTTAAATAACATGATCTTGCAGTGCCCTTCGCTCGCTGAGTGTGAACATTGGCTAACTCGACTTATTTATGGTTTGTTTTTACTGTGAAGCTCAAAGGTGAAAGATTAATTTGCTGTGGTATATTGCATCCGCAGTATTTAAATGAGTCTGGCATTCCTTCCCCCTTCCCGAGATGATTCAGGGTCTGTGCAGCCATCAGTCACTTTACATTGCTCACTTTATTGAGTCTCATTTTGTGCATTTTTTTTATTATTACTACGTGATTTGGAATAATTCTCCGATAATTAAGTTTTGTCTTTAGATCACATATGACTTAGGACTCTTCAATGTATAAATCCTGTAAAAAAAGATTCTGTGTATAACACCAGACACTGAGTCACTATGTGATTATGTATCATGATGTACAGATGTAGCAACTGTTAACATGACGCCTGCGGCATAATATGGCATTACTGTAGCATGGTGACGCTTCTTGCCTAGTGTGTCACTCCTATAATTAAAGTGACCCTTCACCTTGGGACTTAAAAATAACTGTCCATTTCTTGTATAGTCACCCTCCGGTGCCTAAGCTGTTGCTGGCCCTGAACTTACCCTGTTGAGGTCGCATATACAAGCCAGCGAGACACTAGACCGCTACTACAATACAACACAAGGAAGGTATGACAAACAGTGGGAAAAGACATAACAATTAATACTCCTTAGCTTCTCCAACAGTAAACGCCACCGCTGCAACAGGAACAAACACCTCACTTATCCAGAGACTGGCTCCTTCAAAGATGTCAGTATAGATGAACTATAACCGGAAAGGAATGAAGCTAGGAGAGGGTTTATATCATGGAAGGTAGTGGTCACAAGGTGTTGAATCTCAGTACTCAAGCTCCAAGTTCACAGTCAGAAGTGAAAGGGTACTCAACCCTCTCAGCATCGTAAAGTAAATCCACTCCAATTCAAGGTAAATGACAAATGTATCCTAAAGAGGACCTGCGATCTAATAAATGTTGTCACCTTCTGATCCCAGGTCATCCTGAAGTTACATCAGGACATGACACACCCTTGACAAAACTGGAAACAGACTTAATTTGCAAATTCTCCCAATAATGTCAGCGAGGGAATGTCCAGAAGAGCTGACAAAGCTCCCAAGTGCCGCAGAAGTCTCGGAGACCCTCCTGGTCATCATATGTGGACTTTTGGAAAGCTTTGTCTCCTGCAAGACAATTTTGAAAAGTTGACAAGTATGAACTTAGGCCTCTTGTACACAAACATATTGTTCTGCCGTATGGTTCTCCATATTGTGTCACCGTATTAGGGAAATCATATTTAATCCAAGAGAAAGAAAACCTTTGGAGACATTTGGAGCTACAGTAGGGCCCCATAACAGTTCATGTATACCTTATTATATATCTTTAAGCTGTATGGGGCTTTAATGTGGATACTTGAAAAAATCCTACAAAACTGCTGGACAGTGAGTCCACCGGGCAGCACGGTGGCTCAGTGGTTAGTACTGCAGCCTTGCAGCGCTGGGATCCTGGGTTCAAATCAAGAGCAACATCTGCAATGAGTTTGTATGATCTCCCTGTGTTTTCTCGGGTTTCCTCCGGGTTCTACGGTTTCCTTCCACATTCCAAAGACATACTGATAGGGAATTTAGATTGTGAGCCCCATTGGAGTCAGTGATGATAATGTGTGCAAACTGTAAAGCGCTGCGGAATATGATACAAGAAAAGCATAATTTCTCTATATAAAAGTGAATGTATGTGTGTATCACCAACCAATCAGAAAGGATCTTTCGTCCCTTCCTTGGTTAAATTATCTCATGATTCCCTATCCCTAAAAGCCCTTGAGACACACATCCCATTTCTTAATCTCCAGCCTTGGGTTGATGCTGGAATCGTAACATTAGGGCAGATATTGGGTGCCACTGGCCTTGTCCCCTTTGACCACTTGTCCTCTAACTTCCCGAATATCCGAAGATATTTCTATCAATACTTGCAAATACATCATCTACTTCATAATTCTCCAAACTCGCCTTTTCTCAACTCACATTTAAATAACAGGGTTAATGGTTATTTCTTGTTGCCTGACTCTGGCCCGAAGGGAATTTCAATATTATATAAAGCCTTAAACGACCCAGCAGAAGATGTTAAACTGCCATATATGATCAAGTGGGAACAGGACTTGAACTTCCTATCTGACCCGATAGACTGGGAGGGGGGGCTGGGTGAGGTGTTACGGGTATCTGCCTGCGTCAATCATCTCGAACAATTAAAAAAAGTACACCTTAGATGGTATCAATATCCGGTTCAGGTGGCTCACTATGACCCTGCCGGGTCGGACAAATGTTGGAGGGGTTGCGGTCACAGGGGAACTCTGGAACACACCTGGTGGTCGCGTCCAATTCTTTGGCCCTGGTGGAGAGATATGGACCTTTTAATTGCACAGGTCTTGGGGATCCAGCTGACTCTGTCACCTAGGCAGGCCATTCTTCACATTGGCCTGGAGGAAATTCCACACATACTTCGAGGTACACTATCACATATTCTAATAGCTGCCAGGTTATTGGTTGCCTCAAGATGGAAAGACACTAATTCTCCCAATATTAGTGAATTAATTGATAAACTTAATGTCCACTGCCAATATGAACTCGCCTTGGCTCACTCCATGACTGCCAAAACCAAAAGACAGAATATTTGGCACCCCTGGTTACATAGTGGTCATTCCTCTATTAACCCGCTCCACCTTGTTTGATCGTTTACTTGAGTGGGAATAAGTAAGCATCATTGACATAATATTCTCATTTTGCCATAGTTTGCCAGGAAGCCTTGTCTATAACTGAACTGCTAGACAGTGCCTTGTGAATGCCTATACTCCTTTCCTCTTCCCCCTATTCACCTTACCGTTCCTACCCCCCCCCCCTCCCGCTTCTCTCCCCTACTTCTTTTTCTTTTCCTTACTTATTTCTGGTCATTTTTGGTTAACCTCTGTTACTGTTACTGTTATTACTGTTTGATGGCACTGTATTGTTTTGAAAATCTTTAATAAACACTAATTGATAAAAAAAAAAGAAAGGATCTTTCATTTTACCAGAGCTGTTCAAAAGAAGCTGAGCTGTGATTGGTTGCTATGAGCAATAGTTTTCCTTGCAACCAAATCACTAAGCATCTCTCATTTCACCAGAGCTGGTTAAAAGTAGCTGAGCTGTGATTGGTTGCTATGAGCAAGTTTTCCCACTTGACAACACCTCAGCAGACACTGACATGATGGGAGAAATCTAGCATCCCTGGGAACATAAGCTCCCAGTCATTGTCTGCCCCCCAAAAAGAGCAGAGAGCACATGACAGAAATTAATCCCCCCCTCCCTGCCCATATTCCCATCACACATCTTCCACCCCATAGGCACATCTTCTGTTATGATGAGTCACCGAAGGAGGAAAAAACAAAATACCAGCTAAGTCCAGAAAAACCAGAGAGGTTGGCAGCTATCGGATTGCAGACCTCTGAACCTATCCACAACAACTAGCAGTAGCCGTGGGGGGTTCCTACGGTGCCCTAGACCCCTCAATCACAGCCGGAGAGCTACATAGCCTAAAGACAGGGGAAAAACTAAACTGCCCCAGAGCAGACCCCAAAGCAATAGGCAGCCCCCAACATATAATGATGGTGAAGTAAGATGAAAACACTAACACAGATAGAAAGATAGGTTGAGCAAATGATGGGGCCCAAGCTAACTACATAGGACTGGATAGGAAAGCTGCTGTCTGCCATCCGCAAAAACCCTATCAAAATGAGCCAACCGACTGATATGAAAAACAGGCCCTGAAGTCGCTAGGCTTCAAAAGACTATATCAGCAATCAGGTATATTCTGAAGACAGAGCAAAAGATCAACAGATCAGAGACAAAAATGGAATTAAGCTCACCCCCGGCCGGGGATGGCAGAACTCCCAAAAAACAAGGCAAAACAAAAATAAAACTGAAGAGTACAAAGCAGAGCAGAAAAACTTAGCTTTGAGACGCAGGAATCAGACTGGTCTCCAAGAATCCAGCAGGAAAATCACCAGCCAGGAAGAAGGGTGTCGGCAGCCTTATATCCAGTCCTCAATTCCAGCCACCCAGTTATCATCTAGCTGCCCAGGTGTTTGGTAATCAGTCTCACTACCTTCCTTCACCAGAGGAGGGAGTTCATCAGACCTCAATGATGAAGGGAAAAATGAACTCACAACAATCTTTCCTCTTAAAGGGATCATTGGTATGGAAGTCAGAGCAAGTCCATCCAGCGCTCTGGTTCTGATCCCAGTCTCTCTTAAAGGGATCCCCGGTATGGAAGTGAGGGCAAATTCACTCTGTGCTTTGGTACTGACCCCACACCTCTCTTAAAGGGATTTCCGGTATGGAAGTTAGGGTAAATCCCTCAGCGCTCTGATTCTCACCCCAGGCTTCTATTAAAGGGATCATTGGTATGGAAGTTAGGACAGTTCCACTCAGCGCTCTGGTTCTGACCCCAGGCTGATGGGATGATGAGGGATATTAGGGGTAGTAGTCTGGTGGCTCTGGCTGACGGGATGATGTAGGATATTAAGGGTAGTAGTCCGGTGGCTCTGGCTGACGGGATGATGTGGGATATTAGGGGTAGTAGTCCGGTGGCTCTGGCTGACGGGATGATGTGGGATATTAGGGGTAGTAGTCCGGTGGCTCTGGCTGACGGGATGATGTGGGATATTAGGGGTAGTAGTCCGGTGGCTCTGGCTGACGGGATGATGTGGGATATTAGGGGTAGTAGTCCGGTGG
Source organism: Dendrobates tinctorius (assembly GCF_039654945.1). Lineage (NCBI taxonomy): Eukaryota > Metazoa > Chordata > Amphibia > Anura > Dendrobatidae > Dendrobates > Dendrobates tinctorius. The sequence goes on from NW_027361707.1 coordinate 20,398,156, forward strand.
CTCTGGCTGACGGGATGATGTGGGATATTAGGGGTAGTAGTCCGGTGGCTCTGGCTGACGGGATGATGTGGGATATTAGGGGTAGTAGTCCGGTGGCTCTGGCTGACGGGATGATGTGGGATATTAGGGGTAGTAGTCCGGTGGCTCTGGCTGACGGGATGATGTGGGATATTAAGGGTAGTAGTCCGGTGGCTCTGGCTGACGGGATGATGTGGGATATTAAGGGTAGTAGTCCGGTGGCTCTGGCTGACGGGATGATGTGGGATATTAGGGGTAGTAGTCCGGTGGCTCTGGCTGACGGGATGATGTGGGATATTAGGGGTAGTAGTCCGGTGGCTCTGGCTAACGGGATGATGTGGGATATTAGGGGTAGTAGTCTGGTGGCTCTGGCTGACGGGATGATGTGGGATATTAGGGGTAGTAGTCCGGTGGCTCTGGCTGACGGGATGATGTGGGATATTAAGGGTAGTAGTCCGGTGGCTCTGGCTGACGGGATGATGTGGGATATTAGGGGTAGTAGTCCGGTGGTTCTGACTGACGGGATGATGTGGGATATTAGGGGTAGTAGTGCGGTGGCTCTGGCTGACGGGATGATGTGGGATATTAGGGGTAGTAGTCCGGTGGCTCTGGCTGACGGGATGATGTGGGATATTAGGGGTAGTAGTCCGGTGGCTCTGGCTGACGGGATGATGTAGGATATTAGTGGTAGTTGTCCGGTGGCTCTGGCTGACGGGATGATGTGGGATATTAGGGGTAGTAGTCCGGTAGCTCTGGCTAACGGGATGATGTGGGATATTATAGTGAATGTGGCTATGCGGAGTGGGCGGGGCCTCTACGCTCAGCTTTTATTGTGCTGTAGTGACCACTGTGTCCACTAGGGGGCGCTGTATGGATGTTCCAGGAGAGTGGATGAATGGCAAGATACTGAATGACCGTTATTTATCTCAAGGTGGGTGGCCTTGAGATGGAGATTTATGTGTGTGTTAATCAGCAGTGATACTGCTGGCTGGTTCAATGTGTCAGGGACTAGTTACCTACAAATCCACCCAGGGGGTGTGTTTAATAATGCTATTTTAAAGTGTATATATGTGTGTGAAGGACCTGTGATGAGGTCATAGTCATGTGACCCGGTGGGCGTGGCTATGGACCATATAATGTGGCCAGGGTAGGTCACATGGGTGAATGCTGGGACCCGATTGGTCCAGTGTGGAAGGTCCCGCTAAGATGGAGCTTCTTGTCTAACAGCCTGTGAAGTGGCTGTAGTGAATGGCTGCACATGTCTGAGTGGGTGAGATAAGTGAGGCTAAGAGAGCCTGTATGCTGGACATTGTACAACCTGTGTGAACACAGGGTTTTCAGAGTGAAAGTCTGCCCTGGACGCTCTGCTGTTTACATGAAGTTTTGTTGCTGCTGTGGGTTTATGATGTTGAATAAACCGCATGGACTATGCTTGCTTTATGGAAAATCTGTGCCGGATCTGATTTTGTGGCTGCTGAGCGAGTATCCCCTACCCGAATATCAGCGCTACCTCAGAATATATATACAGATATAATCATTATAATAACTAACCGTAGTTAGTTACTATGGCCGGGCAGCGCCGTGCTCTTCGCTAATAAATAAATAATATTAATAAATAATGTCTGCCCAAAATGACTGTTCAGACCAAGCACAGATGGTGCACCATTGACGTGACCACACAGTTCAGTGCACCTTCCCATGCACGCAACTGCTTCCATCGGCCCCTTTTTCACCCAATAACGGGACACTGAAGGCCTGCAACACTGTGATTTTTACTACATACTGATACTTTATTGCAGTATATAGTAGATGCGATCACAGGGCCAAATCCTATAAGGAAAAATAAAGAGAAAAATTAAATTAAAATATTATAAAATAAACAGAATAAACATATTTGCTATTGCTGTGTCCGTAAAAGTCCGGGCCATCGAAATATTAAATGAATTAACCCATTTGGTAAATGTCACAATGTAAAATGTCAGGATTGTGTTTAATATAATACACGACAATCAAAACATCGTTTGTCAACAGGTATCATTAAAACTGTCAGTTCACACAGTTACACAGCTCTATTGATAGAAAACTAAAAATGTTACGAGTCTCGGAGAATGGCGACATAAACTATTTTTTTTTCGCTACATCATTTTTTGAAAAAATCCATGTGAGTTTGGTTAACGCCGTGATTGTAATGACTTGGGGAATCACGTTTCCAGGTAATTTTAAGTTCACAATGAATGCCATGAAAAGGCGGTGTCGTTTAAAACTACAGCTCGTCTCACGAAAAAAAACAAAAAAAAAACAAGCCCTCGTTTGGTATCGATATATATCGATGGAAAAGGTATGAAAAGTTTTGGCTCTTGGAAGAAAGGAAGGAAAAAAAAATGAAAACGCAAAAGTGAAAATTATCTGCGGAGGGAAGGGGTTAACTACTCGAGAAAAGAGGACAACTCAACATTTTTTTAAGGGGAAATGCCCTTTAATGTGCAAATAAGCTACAAATATAGCAGACACAGCGTAAATCACATAAAAACGAGCGCAGTAATGTACAGCAACAGTTAACACCATCCCATGAAAGTGAAAATTGCACAAAATAATAATAGATGTATTGAACCTGCAGGAGCAGCGCCTTCCCTTACTTTGATTTTCTTCTCCCTCTTTGTATTCACAATGGCACTTGACAGCAGTGGCTAAGAGGCCTGTCAGTAGTCTTTGAAGTTGCATGTCACAAAGTATTCAGGATCAGGTGCTTATGAGTCCGTGGGGACCTGGGCTCAGAGCAGAACATAAAACTTTTGTAAAAGCCTAAACTAAATAAAAGAGCCATTAACCAGTCTGATTTCACAAGACTAATGAGCTGTGCAGCTGTGTTTCCACCAGTCGCCGTACCCTCGTAGGCATGCAAGTGGAAGGGTCTGCAGTAATTCCTACTATATAAAAAAAATCTCCACTAAGGGTTCCCAACTATCATAGTTCTTTAATAGTACGGCTCTTTTCTTATGACCAAAGGGATCTTTCGAGACCCAGGTGAACTGTAACCTCTGCGCAAGCTATGAATGGTATTTCACAGGGAGAAATGCAAGATTCTACATCTGGGCAAGAAAAATGAACATTTTATCTACAGAATGGGAGGAATAAAACTAAGCAGCAGCACGCGTGAAAAAGACTTGAGTATATTAATAGATCACAGACTGCACATGAGTCAACAGTGTGATGCAGCAGCAAAAAAGGCAAACACAGTTCTGGGATGCATTAAGAGGAGCATAGAGTCTAGATCACATAAAGTAATTATCCCCGTCTACTCCTCCTTAGTCAGACCTCATCTGGAATAATGTGGCCAGTTCTGGGCACCACATTTTTTTAAAAAGACATAAAAAAACTGGAGCAAGTTCAGAGAAGAGCTACCAGGATGGTAGCGGACTGCAAAGTACTGTATGTCCTACAAGGAACGATTAAAGGATGTGTGAATGTTTAGCTTGCAAAAAAGAAGGCTAAGAGGAGACTTAATAGCTGTCTACAAATATCTGAAGGGATGTCACAGTGTAGAGGCATCATCACTACTCTCATTTGCAAATGGAAACACGAGAAGCAATGGAATGAAACTGAAAGGGAGAAAACACAGATTAGATGTCAGAAAAAGCTTTTTGACAGTGAGGGTGATCAATGAGTGGAACAGGATTCCACGAGAGGTGGTGAGTTCTCCTTCAATGGAAGCCTTCAAACAGAGACTGGACAGACATCTGTCTGAGATGGTTTAGTGAATCCTGCATTGAGCAACTCCTGTCTGTACCTATTATCTTAGAGAATGAGCCAGAAAATCAGCTATGTCCACCATATCTAATTGTTAAGGCCAAACTTGCTAATGTCCGCCAAACCTGTCGGTAACTTAAGGCCTAACATCAGCCAAACACACCGATATCGACTAGTTCGGCCAACAGTCTAATGTGTATGGGGCACCAGATGGATGACTACTGTCTGGGAAGATAAGGATCTGGCATATCCGATTTTAGACTGTAGATCACTTTTGTTGTGTTAAGAGATAATTCACCGCCAGAGATGTTTGGCAGTGGCTTTCTCACAGAGAACAAAAGAATACTCAGTTGTTGGAGCGCTGGTAGGTATGAGAGAGTTGGGCAAAATAACTGTCAGCCAAATCATTTGCCAAACCACTTTTTGGCCAACAGCTATCTAAAGAGTTTGGAAGGCTTAAGAGAACTAACTTCAGCTGGAGCCTTCCTCTTCTGATGACCTATTGATGACCTATTAATCGGTCTTTTCAGCACCCCACGACAACTCATACATGGAGTTTATATGTTTGCTTCTCTAGTAAATTGTACGTAATATGCAATTTGAGAAAAGAGATTGTGAACCCTACTGGGAACGTGAAGAGCACCAGCGTCAGATGGTACAATGCTGTAAATACAGTATATCACCACCAGTTAAGTGACGGGAGGACGAGATAGGCTAAGAAGACCTGTCATGTTCTTCTCTATCGTTCTACTGACCCGCACCGCTCAGTTTTCTGCATATCAACTTGAGCCGAGGTTCATCCTCGTGGTAATTGAACATTTCTCGATACATTTTTTTATGATGCGATCCTTTAAAAAATAAGCTGAACAAAAGTCTCACCTGACTTAGAAACATCATTTCAACGACCCAGTGACCTTGCTTATTGCTAAGCAACATCTTCCATGGTGACTGAAAACGGTGCGGCCGTTCAGCAACATCCAGGTTCTCCGCTATAACTAGATGCTACACTATCGGAGGATGATGTCTTGTTGATGAAGCACATCCTTGCCAGGAGTTGAAATACTGGAGACTTTCAAAGGGAAAAGTTACGATCAGTGGAATTTCATGGTAATTTTCTAGCTCTCCAGTCTCGTTTTAGACCTGTAAAATTCTACCAAAATTTATACAATGGCTCTAAAGGAATGGGCACAGAGGTTTTCGTTACTTTGGAATAGTTTTTACATGTACAATAAATCTGATAGAATGATTTTACCACTGAAAATAGTGCTATGGCTGTGTAAGATATGACAGACTGTATAAGAGTGATATCCAGTTTTTTGTGAGAAAATTACCTTTGGAAACAGGTTTTTTTTTTCTAGTTAATTACATGTATTTGGAAATAAAAATAATTTTTGCAATTGAGTTTTATTAAAAATTTTGCACCGTTTTGCTTTTGCAAGTTGCACATTTAACTCTATTGATGCCATATTTGCCAGGTGGTCTTCGTGTACTGGGTGCTTTATACTGTATATTATATCATGTGGTCACCAGGGTAAACCTTACTTCATTAGACAAGGACTACCCTGATCAAGGCAAAAGTAGATTCCTGAAACATTGCCTGGCACCCAGCAACTGCGGCAAATACCCCAAGAACTCCGCACAGCCACCACTCTCACCACCCCCAGAATTGGTATTGCAGGCAATCACACATGTACTTACCATATATTAGGATTTCTTTGTTGTAGCGATATAAAGATCTGGATTTGTTATTTATTTCATTTCTTGGCACGTTTTATAGCTCAGCAGATTTTTTGTAGTTCTTTAAAACATCACATTTTACAGAATTTGATATAACAGCATATTTTCTAAATGAAAAACTTTTGTTTAGTTATGCTATTTTTATGAAACGGAGTCTTCAATGACCTTTCATTTCCTCAACTCACCAGAAGCTGAAGGTTATGGGTCTGATTCATTATTGCACTTGTGCCTTTTTTGGTCTAGTTTTTGGTGCTTTTCATTTTTTCCTTGTTCTTCTTTTAATTTTGTCCCTTTATAATATCAATTTTATTTGTGTTCGCCTGTTGTTGTTTTTTATATTCGTCATTGTGGACGAGGTCTGGGGATTGCAGATGTTGTGATTTGAATCCATTGTGAGAAAAGAACAATGTTTGTTGTTGTTGTTTTTGGCTGATTCACCAGTTTTTAAAAAGTCTCAGAATTTCTGCGCAAATGTACTCCAGTTTCTCCCCGTAGCGATTTTATGTACTTTTGAAATTTTTGTTAAAATTTTACAGCATTTTAAGAGAACATGCGACTTCATACTCTGAGTACTAAAAAATAAAAGGGTTTCCAGGACTATTTATTTTTTATACTATGTAAAGATAGAACAGGCTAACTACCTGCCTAATCTACCTGGTGTCTGCAGAGAGCGGTCATTGATCGTTCCTACTGGCGATTAATTCAGCTGAACAGCGTCAGTAGAGAAGCTCTTCCTCTTGTGGGCTGCTCTGTCAACAGGGCATGGCTACCGGTGTCATGCTGTTTGACAACCAGCTCAGTTAGGCAGCAAGGAGCCAGCTGTCAGTCGGCAGGACATTGGCAGTCACGCCCCATCAGCAGAGGACAAAAAACTGACTGGCACTTCCAAGCTAGTGTGAACAGAGCTAAGCGGAAGAGAAGCTAACGTGATGTCTGTGACCACTCTGTGCCGGTGGAGATCGTCACCGGGCACAACAGTTAGGTAGTTGGCAACTACCTGCTTGTTAGTTCTTAGACCTTTAGTAAAAAAAACATAAATACTCTCAGATAGTCCATTCAAAGACAAAAATAAAACGTTTTGTTCAAAATTCATGAACCACATGTGCCATGTTGAAGAATTTGGGGCAAAAACAAAATGTCTATACATAAGACATAAATAACAAAATAAGAAAAGATACCTAAAAAGAAAAAGTGCAGATGATGATTCGGACCCTATGTCTACCACTTTTATCATCAGGTAGGACTGCCGCTGTTTCACCTAATAAAGACCGCCAGCTGGTGTAAGTAGTCCTATCGGCCAGGCAGTGTTCCCTGGGTAAAGAGCTGTCCAAATTAGCACGCTTCCAAGAAGAAGAAAGCGATCAAAGGAATCCTATCTATATAAGGTAGCAAACCTAAAAGTCATAGATTGACCTATAGGAAGTAAGCCCAGCTTGCTTCACTAGGAGGAGAAGCAGTTTGCAACACAACACACCTGCTGAGACGCCTGAAAGATCAGCAGGTATCTTGCACATTTGAAATAGGACATGTACCTACCTACCATGTGTGCATCTTGGCTGGTGTGGGGGGTCTTTAGCGGCAGCGACACCGCTCACCTCCAATGTTGATGTGTGTCGTGCTGGTCTGGATAAGTATTAGGGACTGTTCATGATCATCAGGGATTGGACATGGTATTATTTATACTATAGAGCAGGGGTATTGCTGGAACCCAAAGACATCTGGGACCTTCAAGGAGAGCGAAAATGTTTTAGTAGGCATGCAACCAACAATAGGGCCATCAAAATATGATTTGCCAATAAATGCAAAAATTTGCCAGGAGAACGAGAAAAAGTCCAAGTGTACACAACGTTGGTGCCATTTCTCATAGTCACTAAGAACTTTATATTTTTCAAGTAAAGTTCACTTGTCCAATTTGAGTCCGTCTATAATTTTCAATTAGGTTTCGTCCATCACTAGCCCATTATTACGCTATTTACAGCGATGATAACGTCAGATGCCGCTCACTCCCGATTAACAGGTTATTTTGCCTGTAACAAGCATCGACTGGATCGCAGACCATTTCATTTAAGCCGAATCTAAGAGCTTTGTTGATTTTTAATTTTCCTCCATTGATTTTCAACATCTAGAGAGTCATCTTTGCGTTACTGCTCTCCAAGCTGGTATTTGCTTGTAAATTGAAGTGAACGATAAATGATTTGTACAATACTGTATCTCAGAGGACTTTTTTTTATTCCAGAGAAGCAGAGGCCTCTGGCAGGAAGGCTGTGGAGTGGAAACGCTTTTCTCAGACTTTGCGGTCCCAGATCTTTCTTACAAAATAATGAAAAAATGAGTCTTTAGGAAATTTATTTTATCATTTTTTTAAGTAAAAAGTATTTTTTATTGTTATAAATATGTATTGCTATAAAAATAAGCTCTTTCCTGAAAGGTAAGAAAACTATCTCGCTCGTACCTCCTACTATAGGACACTCTGCTAAATTACAGGGTAGCTGCCTCAATGACTATAGTTCACACATGCCAGATAGTTTGCCATTTGTCCAGGATAAAATTAGCTTGCACGTTTTTCCCATGGATCATTGCATTTACGATTCCATGCTCGGTTAGCCTTTTTAAAGAGAGCCAGTTACCAACCAATGCTGCATTACAGACATCTGATTTTCCAGCCAAAGTCTGCTCTACACTGATGAGGGGCAAATACCCCTAAACAGCTGTTTGTAGATGGGTTTGGTGGCCTTTTCTACTACGGTAGGTGATACTAATGAGAGCTGATTTGCTGCTCAATATTGCTGTTGTTCTTGAAGTGTAACTGTAGTTTTATGTTCAGTTTTTCAAAAATCAATAGTACATGTAAAAATAAGAAACTTTGTAATATATCTTGTCTTGTTAGAGAAATCTGCTTCTTTCTCCTCCTGGACTGATCTTTCATTCTCAAAATTCTTAATTCATGAGTAAAATCTGTATTCAGTGAATACAGATTTTCTCATGACTGAAATAAGAGAAGACAGTTGTTGGTGCTCATAAAGTTCTATGGAGGTCTTGCAGTAGATCTCTAGCTCCTCCCTATTCCTAGAATTTCTAAAGCACCAACTGTCATCTCCGCAATGTGAAAATTTTTCTCCCCTGAGTACAGATTTTAGCCATAAATTGAGAGTGAAAAATCAATCCAGGAGGAAAAGAAGGAAATTTCTCTGATAATATGTATTACAAAGTTCTCTATTTTCCTGTGCACTATTGAATTATGAAATAAAAATTAAAATGACGGTTACTCTTTAAGTACTGTAGGGATCCGCTCTGGTAGGTAAAGGCAGGGCTGCAGTAGCAAGGCAACACATAGGCTTAAAGTCTAATTTCAATGGTTTAATGTCACTTTGCAAACAGCAGGTTAACAGAAAATAAGGAAAAACATAAATATACTCCAGCTTGGAGAACCACTGGTCCCAGACTCACCCCTTTCATGGGACGGGCTTAACTAAGCGGTTGCCAGGTCCTGCGGCATCCGCCAGGTGCCATTCCCAGGGTTGTTGAGAGTCTTGCTGCTATAGTCCTGCAGCATGTGGATCCTGTATACAAGTTCAGGCTAAGTCCAGCCAAGTTCCTGCAACTTCCAGACACACACTCACACTGTGCCAAATACCAACCTCCATTACATAGCCCATAACCTCTCCCACCGGGGCGGTAGACATCACATGGGCTGATCACGTGACCATGACATCATCGCAGGTCCTGTCTTTAGGGAAAAACCCGGCCAAACATTAATCTGCTGGGAGAAATGTATCTCCAATCCAGTAAAACACCCTTTACTGTACTACATACCTCCCTCCTATGTTCAACCCTAGAGGGGTGGACACATGACATACAGTGAACTCTGGACAGGGCATCTGCATTCCCCTGTAGTCTGCCTGCCCGATGTTCTACTGAAAATTTAAAATTTGCAGGGACAGGAACCACCTGGTGACTTGGGCATTCCTCTCCTTAGCTTGACTCATCCACGTAAGAGGGGAATGATCTGTCACCAACCGAAATGTTCTCCCCAGCAAATAGTAGCGCAATGACTCCAGTGCCCACTTGATGGCCAGGCACTCTCTCTCCACAATACTGTACCTGGTTTCAGCTGGGGTAAGCTTCCGGCTTAGGAAACTAATGGGATGCTCTTCCCCGTTAACCTCCTGAGACAGCACGGCACTGAGCCCTATCTCAGAGGCATCAGTCTGCACAACGAACTCTCTTTTGAAATTTGGAATGATCAGGACTGGTCTACCACACAGTACCTCTTTTAACTTTGCAAAGGCCCCCTCTAACTGATCATTCCAGTGATCCATCACAGATTTCCTTCCCTTTAAGCAGTCTGTTAAAAGCGCGGACAGGGTTGCAAAGTTGGGAATGAACCACCTGTAATATCCCACCAAACCTAAAAAGGCTTTTACCTGTTTTGCTGTGAGAGGACGGGGCCAGTTCTGAATTGCCTCCACTTTGTTTACTTGAGGCTTGAGAACTCCTCTCCCAATGAGGTAACCCAAGTACTGAGCATCCTCCAACCCTATGGAACACTTCTTTGGGTTGGCAGTTAGCCCTGCTTGTCGCAGAGAGTCTATCACTGCCTGTTATTTTGCTAAGTGACTTTCCCAGTCGGTGCTGTACACAATAATATCGTCTAGATAGGCTGAGGCATAGCGGCGATGGGGACGGAGAACAATATCCATTAATCGCTGGAACGTTGCTGGTGTGCCATGCAACACAAAGGGTAACACCTTATACTGGAACAGCCCCTCGGGCGTTACAAAAGCCGTTTTTCCTTTGCCGCCTCTGTTAGGGGTACCTGCCAATAACCTTTTGTGAGGTCCAGAGTTGTAAAATACCTTGCCTGCCCAAATCGCTCTATCAACTTGTCAACCCGGGGCATGGGGTAGGCGTCAAACTTTGAAATGTCATTTAGCTTTCTAAAATCATTACAGAATCTTAGAGAACCATCAGGCTTGGGTATTAGGACTATTGGGCTGGCCCACTCACTTTGGGAGTCTTCTATGACCCCTAACTGTAGCATAGTTTTCACCTCTTCCAAGATGTCTTGTCGCCGGGCCTCAGGCACCCGATATGGCTTTAGTTGGACTTTGGCCTGTGGCTCCGTGACAATGTCATGTTGGATTAAGGAGGTACGTCCGGGGAGCACCGAAAAAACATCTGTATTTCGGCTAATGAACTCCCGGACCTCCTGAACCTGTCTAGGAGACAAAGTATCTGCAATTTTGGCTGCGGGTTAGGCTTCTCCTGCCTCGCCCCGAGGTAATGGAGCCTTCTTCATCTGAAACGCAGGCAGCGGACTATCCCCATCAAGGTTTTCTCTATCTTTCCATGGTTTAAGCAAATTAACATGGTAAACCTGTTCTGGCTTTCTCGGTCCTGGCTGGTGTACCTTGTAGTGTACTGGCCCCACCTTTTCCATGATCTTGTAGGGTCCCTGCCACCTTGCGAGGAATTTGCTATCTACGGTAGGCAGAAGTACCAAACCCGATCCCCAGGGCTAAAGGTTCTTACCTGAGCCCCCCGGTTATAGACTCTGTGACTGTTGTGCTGCCTCCATATGTTCCCAGACTAAGGGTAGGAATGTCTCCATTCTTTCTTGCATTTTTGCAACATGTTCTATCACACTTTTGTGGGGGGTAGGTTGGTTCTCCCAGGCCTCTTTGGCTATATCGAGTAAGCCCCGTGGATGTCTGCCGTACAGTAGTTCAAAGGGCGAGAACCCCGTAGATGCCTGAGGCATCTCCCACGTTGCAAACAACAAATATGGCAATAACAGATCCCAGTCCTTCCCATCTTTGGAAACTGCCTTTCTTAACATGCTTTTCAGAGTCTTATTGAACCTTTCTACCAGACCGTCTGTTTGGGGATGATAGATCGATGTGCGCAACTGCTTAACATTTAGCAAACGGCAGAGTTCCTTCATAATTTTTGACATAAAGGGGGTTCCCTGGTCTGTTAAAATCTCTTGAGAAATTCCCACCTGTGAAAACATACTCATGAGTTCCTTTGCTACAAGCTTAGATGATGTGTGGTGCAGAGGAATGGCCTCAGGATATCGGGTAGCATAATCTAGAACTACCAGGATGTGTTGGTGTCCCCTTGCTGACTTATTGAGAGTCCCCACCATATCCATTGCCACTCTCTCGAAGGGTACCTCTATAATTGGCAAAGGCATCAAAGGACTCCGAAAGTGAGGCTGGGGACTGGTTACCTGGCACACTGGACAGGAATTACTGTACCGTTTAACTTCTTCATGGACCCCTAGCCAGTAGAACCGCTGCAGAATTCGGTCTAGGGTTTTCTTTTGGCCTAAATGCCCACCAAGTACATGCCCATACGCTAAGTGCATTACCAGCCTACGATATGTCTGAGGTACGAGTAACTGTTCTACCAGTTACCCACGTATTTTCTCCACTCGGTACAACAAATCTTGGTGTAGCTCAAAGCGTGGCTGCACTGTAGCTGCCCCAGGTTGTTGGGGTTCCCCATTGACAAACAATACATTTTCTCTGGCCTGGGCCAAAGTAGGGTCTCAGAGTTGTGCCGTACGAAAATTGTCACCTGACACATTCAAGTCTGACAACTCGGGTCCCGGCGGCAAGCACTTCTTCCTCCGGGCCCCGAGGTTCATGCCCTACTTCTGGAGAATGTAACCTGATTGCCTCTGGTGCCGGCAGTTGCTCCATGGGTGAGACAACAGATGGCCACAGCATAAAAATAAAGGAAAGTCTCTTCCAATTATCACCTCATAATGCAAATTAGTCACAACCCCCACCTCGTGGCAGCGCCTCCCCGCTGGCATGCTGATCACAAGTGCCCATGTATACACAACACCCCAATTTTCTGACCCGTATACTCACTGGTTTGTATCCAGCTGGCTTGTACCAGGATTACAAGACTCCCTGAGTCCAATAGGGCCACAGCTGGGGTGCCCTCCACTTCAACCTGACACAAATGTTCCATATTGGGACCTTTCGGGGTGCCCATTGCACACATCGGTTCGGCACAGTGAGACTGGCGGTACCCAAAGTTGGTGTCCATGGGCTCACCCAGGTGGGAGCAATCAGCTCTCATATGCCCTGGTTTCTGGCACCGCCAGCAGATTATTGGGCTCCTTACTTCCCCAGATAAGTCCTGAGCCGCCTTCCTGGGCTCCGCTCGCTGATCCAGGGGTGGAGACTTAGGGAACCTTCCTGTTACCTTCCAAGGAGTCCCTCCCTGTAGCTCTTTGGTAGCCCCATACCTTTCTATGAGGTCTATCATCTGCATGGCATTAGTAGGGGATGCCTGTCTGACCCATGTCTGGAGGGGGGGGGAAAGCCCTCCAAAACTTATCAGTCACTATGTGGTCCAGCATGGCCGTGGGGGACAACACCTCAGGCTGCAACCACTTTCGTAACAGGTGCATCAGGTCATAATACTGGGACCGAGCCGGCTTGGAGAGGGTAAACTCCCACTGGTGTACCCGCTGGGCCCGAACTAACACATTTACCCCAAGACGTGCCAGTATCTCACCCTTGACGACCGTGTAGTCCGCCCTTTGCTCCGTGGGTAGGTCCTGTGTACAAGTTCAGGCTAAGTCCAGCCAAGTTCCTGTAACTTCCAGACACACACTCACCATGTGCCAAATACCAACCTCCATTACATAGCCCATAGCCCCTCCCACCGGTGAGGTAGACATCACATGGGCTGATCACGTGACCATGACATCATCGCAGGTCCTGTCTTTAGGGAAAAACCAGGCCAAACATTAATCTGCTGGGAGAAATGTATCTCCCATCCAGTAAAACACCCTTTACTGTACCACAGTACTTATATTATTAACACCTGCTTAAAACTATATAATACAATGACTGCTATTTGTTCTCTTTCCCCCATCTCAAAATTACAGTATGTTTAGAAAAGATTTCAAAGGTGTTGATAGCTTAGGCATAATGGGGCACTGATGGGGGAGGAGGATACAACGTGGTCATCACTGGTACCACTAAGAAAATATCATTGGCTATTCCTGACTATGCTATCTGCCGGTACTGCCCCTAGTGGTTGCAATACCACTGCTCCAGCCCAGGTCAGTCCAAAACATGCACATTCCCATTCTGCCTTACTGGGTGGCACCATAAGTCCCAGTCACAGTAATTTCTCTGGCTGGGCAGTACCTGCACCACACAGAGCTATTGACCACGACAACTCCTCCATCACCAGCGCCACCCCAGAGTGGGACAGAAGCAGACGTCACGGTGGCCGCTTTGTTAGACTCTCAGTAAAAATAGCTGGGAAACTGCACACATAAAGTCTTGCTCTTAAAACCTACCCATCAAATAAAAAACAAGATTGACCCCAGCATTATTGGACTTTACAACACCAACTCCTAGAAGAGAGAAAAATCTTGATTCTTGTAACCTTTGAAACGCCAAAGTTCCTCTGCTGCCGACCACTGGGAGACAGAGGACATGTAAGTAACCAAACAACATAAATCTACTAGCTCTAAATTAGTGTCTGCAGTAACTTCAGAAAAATAAGAAAAGCAACCAAGCCACGATACTCCAAACTATTTGTTAAAATTCCATTAAACACAACACATGTAAACAACAAAAATTAAAATTTTCACAATTTTCAAGTTTTGAGAAATGGGTGTGTTTGTGGGAATCTACTCACTGCGCTCTGAGGTTCTCCCGCTATATGGAGCCATTAAACCCATTGTTAACCCACCAAACCCAACACCTTTTTACAAATCTCCACTCCTTATTTTCACGCTCCTGCTACAGGTTTATCCAGTAAGGAACTCATGCAACCCCAGGCACCCTTGTTAGATAATTTGGTGCCGATAAGACCCAGGCTGATATGATACCATAGGGACGCTATGTGCTTTCATATGATGCCTCCATATGTAATCAGTGGCATACAGTGCAGACTCTTAGTTGATCGGTGCCGTATTATGACGTCTTATAATTCACGGTGTTGAATGGAGCTGCCTTATAGTACGGTGCATGAGGTCTCAATTCACAACTTTGCAATTTACTGCTATTTTTTCTTTGCAACCCATATCCCCCTGCTGAGGTCATCAGCTGATCAATATATCACCTCTAACATTATCTTTACACCTTCTGGATTTTTGTGTTGACTTTTATCTGAACATAGCTAGTATTTGCAGTCTCCTGTGTTTGGAGGATCAGAAAACGTAGGAACCTGCAGCCTAAAAACGGATTCTTTATGTGAAGTTTGAGTCTGATTGCTTGTGACTCTGCGATGATATATAATACAGAATGGTTGCCAAGGTCACTTCTTTCGACATTTTATAGCCTCGTCGCCTAGATTTTCTGACCTTCCTTGCAGATTAAGTAATCGTGGAAGGTAGTGACATTCATCTGGAGAGATGTTCATGTCTCTTATCTACCTCAAGAACTCCAGAAAAAAAAGTCCAAAGCAACTTTAGGGCAATTGAATGTATTATATACGGAACTTTCCTCCCTGCAGATGTTATTCCCTTATTCCCTCAACTGCTTCCTATCTACACAAACATCTTGCATTGAAATAAATGAGCCAATAGTATTTTAACTCTTTAAAGAGGGATACCGGCTCTGAATTGGCTACAGATGGTGGATCTATGGCACATGATGTTAGTATGAACTCGGCTCCATTCCTTCGTCTTGCGATTGGTAAGGTCCCCTCTGGTCTAGCTTTTATCACTCATCCAGCAGATACAATAGTTGATAAATGCTTCTGATCGAAAAGTCCCTTTAAGCTTAGTTTCAGATTACCATAATTTACGGAACGGAGCTTGGAACAACATATTGTTCTAACGCTGATCCAAGTTTTAGTTCGGCTGAATCATAGGATGTCCAAGTTAGCAGAGTTCATTTATATAAACTGGTCTCATAGCTCAGAGACTTCAGTAATCCTGCTCAATCATTTGTGTTTTCTTTTCACTTCTTTGAACCTCTTTGTTATACCCTTCGCATAGGCAGGACCGGCGTTAGGGGCAGGCAGACTAGGCAGTTGCCTAGGCCCCCCACTAGCCCAGGGGCCCCCAGCTAGTGAAGTGCTGCTAATAGAGGCACCGCATTTGCCCGCTATGGGGCCTGTGAATTAGGGGGGTGACGCAAGCGCCTCCCCTCCCCTCACATTCAACTGTATCACCATCATAGATGCTGATACAGTTGAAAGCAATAATGGAGGAGAGAGCGTCAGATGATGCTCCATCCGCCATGATTCCCCTCTGCCACTGATGCAGCGGGTGTGCGATGATGTCACTTCATCACATACCATGCTGTGTGCTGGGCACTGCAGCTGCTGAGATGCTCTTCAGAGATCAGAACAGCGGGGGAACGAGGAGGAGAGGTAAGTATTGTATTTTTGTTTTTTATATATTAGTGAGTACGTTGGTGGCCATACTAAGCGTAGGACTGTGCTGCTACATTATATTCTATGGGGGGCTACATTATATTCTTGTCATGGTTTGAACAGGGTTCTTGCCCTGCTCCACAGGTATCTTTGAGCACTGTTTTTGTACTCAGGACACCCGCACTGTCCGAACGTTTGAAAGATGCCCTAGCCCTTCATCCTCCACCGGATTCTTTGGAGGACGCTATGATCCAGGCCGTCCGCATGGACCGTAGGCTGCGGGCAAGAGGGGTCATGCTGCCCTTTATTCTCCAATCTGAGAGACTCTGCATCTAGTCCTGAGCCCATGGAGGTTGGTGCCACATCATTGAAGGAAAAAGAGAGGAGACACCGTAGAAACAACCAATTGTGCTTTTACTGTGGATCCGCTGGACATTGGAGAAGGAACTGTCCTTCTTGCCCTTCTTCAGTGAAGCCGTCAGGAAAATGACTGAGTCTGGGTAACAATCGAGGAGGTTGCCCAGACTCCCAGGTACCCTTTTCCTCACTTACTAAAATTCTGCTTCCGGTGGAACTAGAACTTACAGGCGGTCCAGTTGTGACTACCGCCTTTGTTGACTGTGGTTCTTCTATTAATCTGATCGATGCCAAAGTTGTGACTTTTCATAAGATAGGGACAGTCAGGTTAAAAGATCCTGTTAAAATCGTGGTAATTGATTCTTCTCCTATCACCCAGGAGGGAATTTGTTTCATGACTGATACCTTTTCTCTGAAAGTGGGTTCCACTCACGTAGAAAAATTAAGGTGTTTTGTTCTAAATAATCTGCCGACTGGACTGGTACTGGGTATGCCTTGGCTTCAACGTCACAATCCTACTATTGACTGGGTCACGGGCGAGATCATTCAGTGGGGTTGTATGGCTAACGGTCTATGTTGTAACTTGACAACTCTTGTCACCCCAGTAAAATCTGTGTCAGTGTCGTCTGTCGATCTGGAAGGTATTCCGGAGTACCTGAAAGATTTTGAAGATGTATTTTCTGAAAGTGAGGCTGAGGCGCTACCACCACATAGACCCTTTGATTGTGCCATTAATCTAGTCCCTGGAGCCAAGTTACCCAAGGCTCGCCTGTTCAATTTGTCCGGGCCCGAACGTCTAGCCATGAAGGAGTACATTAACCGAGAGTCTCCGCAAAGGGCATATTAGGCCTTCTGTTTCATCTGTGGCAGCAGGCTTCTATTTTGTTAAGAAAAAAGATGGTGGTTTGCGGCCGTGCCTCGACTTTCAGGAATTAAACAAAATTACTGTGAAAAATACATACCCTCTCCCCCTAATTCCTGATCTATGTAATCAACTCTCCAGGGCCAAGTGGTTCTCTAAACTGGATTTACGTGGGGCATATAACCTTATAAGAGTCCGGGAAGGGGACGAATGGAAAACAGCATTCCTGACGAATGAAGGGCTGTTCGAAAACTTGGCTATGCCCTTTGGTCTCACCAACGCTCCTGCTGTTTTTCAGAATTTTATTAATGCAATTTTCTCTGATTTAATTGGTCGTTTTGTGGTTATCTATTTGGATGACATTCTGGTGTACTCGGTGGACAGTCAATCTCACTTGCACCATTTGCGGATGGTTCTCATGAGACTGAGGGAGAATCATTTGTATGCCAAGTTGGAAAAATGCTCATTTTTCATGCAAGAAGTATCCTTTCTGGGGTTGATTGTGTCAGGGGAGGGGTTCCGCATGGATCCTAAGAAGGTCCAGGCTCTTACGGAGTGGGTGCAGCCTCATGACTTGAAAGGGTTGCAGCGATTTTTGGGCTTTGCTAACTTTTATAGGAAATTTATTAAGGTCTTCTCGCAGGTGGTAAAGCCTCTAACGGACCTCACTCTCAAGAGAGCTGATGTAAAAAATTGGTCTGTAGCTGCAAAAAATTCTTTCATGACATTAAAAAAGTGCTTTTCTTCAGCCCCTGTATTGGTACAATCCGACCCGTCAAGACCTTTTGTCGTGGAGGTTGACGACTCGGAAGTAGGGGTGGGGGCAGTTTTGTCTCAGGGCCCTCCTACCCCTACTAATCTGAGGCCTTGCACCTTCTTCTCTAAAAAATTTTCCTCTGCCGAGAGAAATTACGATGTCGGCAATAGAGAGTTGTTGGCGGTAAAGTTGGCTTTTGAAGAATGGAGGCATTTCCTGGAGTGGGCTGTTCATCCCATTACAGTCATCACTGATCACAAAAATTTCCCAGTAGCCTACTGACTGCAGCTGCCCACCTCCTTTAAAATTTCTGATGTCTTCCACTGGTCCCTGTTAAAGCCTGTGTGGATGGTGAGAGAGGATCCCTCATCAAATGCTCCGCCAGTGCTGGTAGAGGGGCAGCTGGAGTATGAAGTAGGGCGCATTGTTGACTCCTGGTGGGTGCGCCAGAGACTCCAGTATCTGATACACTGGAAGGGGTACTCTCTGGAGGATCAGTCATGGGTTCCGGCCAGTTCGGTGCATGCCGATCGTCTGGTGCGGGCTTTCCACGCCAGATAACCAGACAAGCCTGGGGGTCCAGTGGCCCCCCCGTTAAGAGGGGGGTACTGTCATGGTTTGAACAGGGTTCTTGCCCTGCACTCACAGGGTTAAGTGTTCGTGGCCTTTCTGGATCTGGGAGGGGTATTTATACTCACTCTTTACCAGGGTTCTCTGTCAGCTATACTGTTGTTCTGGTGTGTCTGACCACTGGTGTGCATGTACTTTGCGTTGCTTGTTTGCTTCCCGTGTATGACCCGGTCTGTTCCCTCACTCTGTAATCCGTCTCTCGCTTTGGTACTATTGTCTTCTCCGGTTCTGACCTCCTGGCTTGGCTATCGTTACTCCATTACAGTTTGTCCCTATTATACCGTCTATTGCCCGTTCTGGTTTTCTGATCTATTGCTACGTCCTGACTATGCATTCTATCTAACCCTTTGGTACTGTATTGCTATCTTGTGCTTTGACCCTGGCTTCATCTGGTTTCTGTCTCTGTCTATGCCCCTTGGTAACTGTCCTGTAGTTACCTTTCTAGGAGTTTCCCTGCAGCTCCTAGCTCTGTGGAGCTTAGGCCACGCCCCCAGCAGTCATGTGCTTCAGGTCCTGATACTCTGAAGCACGCATCGTCACCGCTGCTGCCCTGCTCCACAGGTATCTTTGAGCACTGTTTTTGTACTCAGGACACCCTCACTGGCTCAGTGAGCAAGTGCAGTGCGGGGCTCCTGACAATTCTATGGGGGGCTGAATTATGCTCTATGAGGGGGCTACATTATACTCTGTGGGAGGCTGCATTATACTCTATGAGGGGGCTGCATTATATTCTATGAGGGACGCTTTAAAAGCCTCTAAGGCAACAATAATTCAAACACTACTAATAAAGCAGCACTGTTTGTTAATAGATAAGTAATGCATTAATATTACAAATACAATTAAAAAAAATAATGTATAAGATGGCTGTAGGTGTTAACTCTGTATTCTAGGCATTAGGTTTTAGTTAGCACTCACACAGGCAACTAAACATAACAAACTCTGGCTACTCATACACAGCTGAGCTAGCCCCAGCTCGGTCAAAACAAGCAGCTATTTTCCATAGCAACCACTGATTCTTGCAGTTTTCTGTACACGGCCTGTGCAGACTCTGTTCGGAGAGGGACTCTGGCCTGTCTCACTGTTTAGCTCCAAAACACATCCAGTCTGGTCAGCTTCCCTAAGATAACTAACTAAAAGCTAGCCTAGTTATATGTTGGGCTAGCCAGGTGCACTACTCAGAGCCTGTAAAGCTAGGATTTAACCCGGCTTTGCTACATGGTATAACACATAGTATGGTCCCAGTTACACCTCAATATGTATTTCGTACTTAGGTGTATGGAAAAGTAGACATATGGTGTATATAAATTGTCAACTATTTTGTGTGGTAAGAGTTTATTTTTTAAGGTCAGACACATTAAAAGTTTGAAAGTGCTAATTTTTCCAATTATTTGTAAATTTTGTAATGTTTTATTTTTTAATAAGTTCAAAACATATCAATCTGAATTTACTAAGAATGTAAAGTCCAATTTGTCATGAATAAACAGTCTCAGAACCACATTGATATGTAAAGGTATCCCAAAGGTGTTGAGGTTTGAAGAGACACATGCAAAACATAAAAAGGGGGCTGCCTACTTGCCCCTCACTTCCCTGAAAGAAAGTTCACCATTAAAACCTGTCTCCTTAGAAAACACTATTTCCATGCAGATATAGGCTTATTCTACCGCTCAATAGCATTACAATGCCTTACTAAAAATGCAGCTACTGTAACAAAATTAAACTATTTCCTCCCAGAAGCTGCCGGCTATCAGTTATGGGGGTGTGCACGGAGCACTACAGTCACTGATCATAGCACCACTGTCTATACTGTGAGCAGCAGCCGTAAGCACGCCCTTGTACTTTGATTGACAGCTCAATCTGCACAGCCGCCTACAGAGTAGCTGTCAATCATACTGCCTGCATACAGCTGTCGCTCATAGTAGCTGCTTCATGCACGCCCCCATAACTGGGAGGAAATACGTTTATTTTTTCCCGGTAGCAGCACTTTCAATGAGGGTTCGCTCACTCGAGCATATAACTCGGATGAGTGATATCCAATGTTTTGTTGGATAGCATTCTGACCAATGTTATTCTATGGAGCAGCTCAGATCAACATTTATCTTGCCAATTCGGCATGAGAACAAAGATCACAGCATGCTACTAGTGGTTCTGCGAATCGGATCACGTGCACCCATTCAGTAGAAAACACCGGACTGCATTTGGATGTCATTTGAGTGCAGTATGATTTACAAGGACACAGACAATGGAGAAGATGGTGAAATTGAGTTTTCCATCTTTGCACTTGTGGTACGATTCTTTCATGTAAGAAAATCAGCTCATGCTCAGATGACACTTGGATCATTCTCTGGAAAAATTTGAATCGATCCGATTCTCTCAGAAAAGAGAATCATTGCTCTTGCGACTGCAACCTAAAGACAGCATTGTAGATCTATTTCCCTGCAGATTAATCATATATCTGCAGGTAAAAAACACTTTCCAAGGTGACTGGTTCCCCATATGTGGTTATTACTATTACTATATTTATGATAATTTAAATTTATATTTTTTTTGCACACTCTACCTTGCTTCTGCCTATTATATGTATTGTTATGTCCGTCGCTGGTAGCTAATGACTTCTTCTAAAATCATTTACACTAACTTTTTATTCAGATAAAGCAGTGAATACTTTTTCAACCCCTCAATATTAACTAATTGTAAAGTTCATATGATCATACAAAAAAAAATGAAATTCTCAACTTGACAAGACAATCGGGCATTCCAGCCCGAAGCTTGTGACAAGACACTCGGGTCTTCCAGCCCAAAGCTTGTGACAAGACACTCGGGTCTTCCAGCCCGAAGCTTGTGACAAGACACTCGGGTCTTCCAGCCCGAAGCTTGTGACAAGACACTCGGGTCTTCCAGCCCGAAGCTTGTGAAAATACACTCGGGTCTTCCAGCCCAAAGCTTGTGACAAGACACTCGGGTCTTCCAGCCCAAAGCTTGTGACAAGACACTCGGGTCTTCCAGCCCAAAGCTTGTGACAAGACACTTGGGTCTTCCAGCCCGAAGCTTGTGACAAGACACTCGGGTCTTCCAGCCCAAAGCTTGTGACAAGACACTCGGGTCTTCCAGCCCGAAGCTTGTGACAAGACACTCGGGTCTTCCAGCCCGAAGCTTGTGAAAATACACTCGGGTCTTCCAGCCCAAAGCTTGTGACAATACACTCGGGTCTTCCAGCCCAAAGCTTGTGACAAGACACTCGGGTCTTCCAGCCCAAAGCTTGTGACAAGACACTCGGGTCTTCCAGCCCAAAGCTTGTGACAAGACACTCGGGTCTTCCAGCCCAAAGCTTGTGACAAGACACTCGGGTCTTCCAGCCCAAAGCTTGTGACAAGACACTCGGGTCTTCCAGCCCAAAGCTTGTGACAAGACACTTGGGTCTTGCAGCCCGAAGCTTGTGAAGGACCTTTTCTTCAGAAGTTCTTTTCTTTTTTAGTGGAAGTTCCTAATTGCTCAGTGCACATAGTGACAGATAAAGAATACATCCTGTCTGCCTGCTGGCCCGGCTCCCGCTGTTGTAAGGCAGGCAAGAATCCCAGACTTGTTTGAGAAAGAGCATCTATGAGGAGAAGTCATGAATGGTCCTGCCTGTTGTCAACAAGATGACCAAAGATGGCAGCTATTGAGGCGGCGTGTATTTATAGACGTGTCACATGGCTGCCTTGTCAATTATCCATTCTCCTCTGTTCTTGTCACAGCGTTAATTTGCAAACAAACTGGATAATCCTTTTGGAAACCTCGGTACTGAGCTGAAGAGAAGGATGTGGGAAGCCCTGTTCAGTGTCAAGTGAAATGAATGTTAATGAGGTCCTGCGGTTAGATTTACCGCCAGCAGATATGGCCACGCTATTATTTGCTAATTGCATAAAGACTAAAAACAAGGTACAAAATTGTGTAACTTTAGAGGGGCTGTGCAACTTTAGGTTTCTCTTGGATGCAGGCGCAAAATGCCTCATTTCTTAAAGCTGGAAAAAAATAGTCTTGTTGCTATCTATGATGAAAACACTTTAATCTCTTAAAATGCCAAAGTCAAGCATGATAATGGGATTTAAAGGACTGTTAACTGGATTATTTTTATAAATTGTATTGACTATTTTCTCCAATGGATGCCACTTGACTGATTCTGGAACAGTTTGTCTTTTTACTTTTGCCCCTCTGTCCCAAAATTATGCCCCCGGTAATAATGGTGTACATATCTCTTCAAGCAACTGAGCGTGTGCCATAGAGCTTCTCGGTGGGAATGGCCGAGTTTTGATTGGTCAGCATCACAAGAGAAAAAGCCGACACCCTCAGAAGAGTTCTCGGGTATACGCCCAGATACTCGAAAGGAAAATTTACTGTTATTATTCAGGGCATTGCGTGGGAATGGAGAGGCACAGAAGACAAAGAAAAACTGTTCTAGAATCAATGGAGCAGCAGTAATTCGAAGAGGTACTCAGGTTAAATTAAAAAAATCCAGTGAAAAGTCCCCTTTAAAGGATTTACCATGCTGATCATGACCTGATTTGCCATGGCAGCTGAGGGCTTATTGAAGGCCTCCGTGTCTGCCATGTTATGACAGCCTCTGGGTGAGCTTCATTGAATGTCATCAATGTAACAATATGCTTCAGTACTACAGCGCAGCAGTGTATTCAATGGGCAGTAGAGCAATCACAGGCTTACGTCCCCTAAGGGGACTCGTTAAAAGTGTAAAGAATATTTTAAAAAATATATTTTAAAAAAAAATTAAATTTTAAATCACCCTCCTTTACGCCAAACATAACTAGCAAATTATCATATTAATAAAAATGAACATATTTGGTATTACCAAGTGTGTAATAGCCCAAACTAACAAAGTATAGAAATATTTATCACCTAAGGTGAAATATCAAAAAAGGAAAATAATAATAATTAAATCAAATTGGTTTTTTCAGTTGCCGCCCAAAAATGCAATAAAAGTGATCAAAACATCATACGCATTCCATAATTATATTTAATAAAAACTACATCTTGCATGAAAAAAAAAAAAACAATCCCTCACAAAGCTACATAAATGGAAGAATAATAAAAAATGTATGGATCTCAGAAGATGACAACACAAATCAAATTAAATTTTTTTTTTAAATGTATCATACATCTAAAAAATGTAGGTGTACTGATGGAGAAATAAAAAAAAGCTATTGGAAGCAGGGGAGTTGAAAATGAAAATGCAAAAAATGAAAAATTGCCTGGACCTTAAGTAGATAAAGCAACTCCACATAGGTATATATTAATGCTCTCGTTCAGATAGATAGATAGATAGGTCTATTTATATTTTTATTGTTTTACTATTTTTTTTTAACTTGCTATTTTGACACCATGGAGCTTTATTCTTTTCTTACAGATGTTCTTGCACTGGCATAGTATTTATTGCCTACGCAATCACGTCATACCATAAACCGCCAAAAGCACCATTTCTCTAAATATAACTTCTATAGCAAGAGTGTTATTTTTGATTCCCAGCCAAAAACCCTTTCTGATTGAAATGTCAGTGCGGTCATTAGCTCTAACTTTTCTGAATGTTACCATGAAATACGTTTGACACATTCTTCTTCGTCACAAAGCCTTGGCTATATTTTTGCAGATGCTGGAGACCTAACACTCCAAATGTGTTTAGAGTAGATCTGAGTCACCCTGTCGGATGCGCTCTCTGTCATTCACTTCGTATTGATTTATGGAAAGAGGAAAATCTTTCACCTTATTTAAGAATTCTGACTTGGGTTTTCTTGAGAAAAGTTCATCGTTAAGTGCTTGGAAACACAAGGATGTTTGACATGTTGTATACTGCTGTCTGCTAAGAACGATTTGAGGTATGAAGGCCACATCTCAGACGCTTCCAGCATTTTAAACAAACCATGCATTTCTCGAATGTCCAGTGAGACATCAAAAAATCCTGCAATGGGATTTTATTTTTTACAAAAATAGCGATATTTTTACTGGTGACCTAATATGAGACCTCTTTTTTAATTTTCCTATTATTTATGTTGAAAAAACTTTAACTATAATTTTTTAAAAATAATCTGTCAACTACTTCTTGTCACGTAATAAGTAACTAATAATGGTGGGTGCCTACTTGATCTCTCGATCTGGGCGGCGCCCTAGTCTGTCCCTGTCCCCAGAATTACCCCAGAAGGTGGAGACGCCGGGGTGACATACCTTGCTGTGCTTCTATCTTATATCTTATCTGTTCCCTCTACCAAACAGGGAGGTGTGAGGTTGAAGTGTATAAGATTACTCTAACCAGACAAACAAACATAGACAGACAGGAATGAAAGAAAACTACAATCATATAAATATATTCACAAAACAACAGAGAGGAACATGGGGGAGAAATAGGTAGCAGAAACCAAGTAGGAGAGGATGAGGATGAGCATGCAGACCAACTCCAACCAGCTATCTCCTGAACAACTCTCCAATCACCTACTCCTAACACTGACTTTCTTTTCCAATGTCTATCCAGGAAGTAGAATTATCACTGGCAACTTCCATGTGCCGGTGACGAGCATATATACCAGAGGGGAGTGGCCAACACAGAACAGCTGTTGCAATTTAGGATGAAGAGTTCCAGGAGAACATCTGAACTGAATAACCCTTGCCATGACAGAGCGAGGGGAAAACATGCACTGATTAGAACTACTTCTCCATCCTATTAATCAGTGCAGGATTCTGTGTGACCAGACTCTGCAATCTTCTGGCACCTCTCTGTTGCGGTATCCCCGTGACACTTCTCATATGGCTAGGATCACACGACAGTTTTTTCATTCCAGAAAATTGATCCCATTATGCTAATCACACCATGATCAGAGTTTGATCAGAGTTTGGTCATTGTGTGATCCAATTTTGCCAGATGAGATCAAAAACAGTTTCTCTGTATTCTCAATTCTGTCAGTCTGTGAAAATCGAACCGCACTTGCATGTCATCCTTTTTTTTTCCCACGGACTCATTGACTTGCATGGCAGAGTGTGATCTGATTTACACATGCAAGTTGTGCATGCTGTATTTTTTTTTCCTAGAACAAACTCTAAGTTGGGTCACAAGAATGTGAAAGCAATATAATTGCGGCCATGATTACTCATCAGTACCTGGCAAGTTTTGGCAAATTCAGCTACTGGCCTCTGATTGGTCGGCAGCTCAATGGGTTTGTGTGGTTCAATATACTTCAGCTGGATTTTCTCTGCCTAAAAATCCTGAATAATGTTCTTTTTCATAGGCATAATGTGAAGGTATATAGCGATATCTCCAATTGTCAAAATATATGAAAAAAAAGCTTAAATGTGTGTTACATTTTATTTTAGATTAAAGTAAAAAAAAAAACAGCATGAAAACACAATAAATATATTTACTAGGTAATTTAATAAAATAAATACTGGAAAACATAATAATACTGTAGATATATTTGGTACAACTGTAACAACCCATGTAATACAGTTATTTATGGTGAGTAGAGAAGATCAGATCTGACGAGATTCAAAATCGCCCAATCGCTCAGTTTTTACCGGGAAGTTGAATTTGCAGAAAATTTATTCATCATCACCACGAGTGGAATAGCTCTTATTATGCTCTGGGATCTGGAGATATACCAGAGGATAATAAAAGTGAGATGCAGAAAAAATAAATAATACCTCACTGCTCACCTCTGCTGCTCACTGTCCCAATACAGTCCTCTGTGCTTCTTTATACCACTTCCTTCTCCTGAAACCTCAGGCATCTTAATTCTGTGTCAGAATGTGCTGCCACAAATTGGCTCAAGACGTCTCCTAGTTGCAGAGTCGCAGCCGGAAGTCACAGCCAAATGTTTAGATGCCTGGGATTTCAGAGAGCAGCGGTGGTAAGAAAAGGAGCCGAGGAATGTATGGGAAAGAGCAAGCGGCGGAGGTGGCCCGAAAGGTGAGCAGTGAGGTATTAGAGGTTTTTTTTTACCTTTTGCCCGTTTTCTACGGTTCAGGAATATGGCGGCCACCACCTTACTAAATTTGTGAAGTGGGAATTACAAAAACTATGCATTTTGGAGAATGAATATTTCTATCCAATTTGAGTAGAAAGCAAATCAAAATAAATTTTCCCAACTCTAATGGCGAGCAATAAAAATATGAGGACCCCTGATGAAGCTGAAATGGTGAAACCACTCATGATATTTTGTTGCATGACTGTTTTAATTGTGGATCCTGTAAATATAATAAATGCAATTTTTTTACCAGATTCACCTAGAAAAACCTCCATATGAATAGAAACAAATAAAGATACAGTGAAATACAATGGACATGTTGGTGCTATGTGTTCTACAGTGCCATATAAAATTTGTGTACATGGTCCCTTAGATCCAGCACATAGAATAGACCTTTTGCTTGATGACACAGAATTTATTAATTTCTATGAAAACTGGTTTCTACAATCAATGAATGCAAGCATCAAACACTCTGTAGGACGTGTGACGGTATCTTTGGAAAGAAGCTCCTGAAATAACGATGTACTACTAGAACAAAGGCAACACCCCAGGAGTCCCCATTAATTACGAGTCTTCTAATTCAGATTGTGGGTTCCTTAATAGAATCGCCTTTTGATCAGTAATTATTGGGAAGTTCTATGGACTGGCGGCACTCGGTATAATGGTCCACAGGACGTGGATCCCATCGATGTTTAGCAATAATTACTGCTAACATTTGGGAAAGTTTAAATATCCTTTTCGCTTGATTAAGTCATTAGTTGAGTTGGTTAATTTATGAGCGTAGAGGCCTATGAATAAATTATTAATAGCAATTAAACGCTGGCCAACATTCAGGAGTAATCATGATTCTTCTGTCTGAGGGATGAAATGTCTTAATTCTATAAAAATATTAAATATGTTTAAAAAGTAAAAGATATTGGCCGTGCAAACCCAATAAATGGGAAAAGTCTATCGCTGATTTTTGGTGACCAAGGAACAAAGATAATGCCATTATCTTCTGGCCACATTATAAATTGGAAATTGTATTCAAATAAATTGAGGGTTTTTATTTTTTTACAAAGATTTAGAAATCTACATTCAAAAGATAAAGTGAACTTATTACAGTATAATAGCCGTATCTAGATCTAATCACTGAAGAAAATTAGGGTAAAATACAAATTGTACATTTTGCAAAATATGTTCTTAGATACCGTATATAATTAAAGATGTTAATATTCAGTCTAATTACAGCTAGACTCAATTTTCCTTTAAAGGAGCTGTAATTTAGAAAAGCCATTTTCATCTACCCTATTAGTGAAGTTACCCCATTCAGGATCTTCTCATTTTCAAATTCAAGAAAAGTTACAGTGAATGTTATTTTTGCTTTCGAGGACCTATCCTGTCCTGCATTACACAAACATCCCATTGATATGAATAAACAATGTGTAATGCTTAAAGTTTCCTGCGGAGGCACTGTAGGGAAACCGCATTCCTAATATCTTACTTTTAAAGATGTTCCATGGGGGTTTTGTTAAAGGGGTAATTTGTGATTATCTTATTGTCAAGGGATACTTCTTACATTTTTACACTTAAAACACTTCTTTGAGGCGACCGCCCCATTATTGAGATCAGTTCCAGGATTCTTTACTAGAATTTCAGTTCTGGATTTTTATTGCTGGATTTTTATTAATTCACGGCGCTGTGGAGAAAGTGAATAGCGCCCCCCAGTGTCGGATTTTCTCCGGGGTCTCGGCTGCAGGGGGTAGCCGAGACTCCAGAGAACATAAATTGGTCGGTTTTTACTGACCCCGCTTTTGCGATCGCCGTTATTAACCCTATAACGGCGACCGCAAAAAAAAAAAGAAGCCGCGATTGTGCAGAAATTTCTCTTTCCTCTGATGTGATCGCACATCAGAGGAGAGAGAACTAGGGTCACCGATCCCCCCCGGTACCTCTCCATGGTCCAGGGTCCCCTCCTGGTGGTCCCGCACCCCGCCGGCATCCTCCGGTGGGCGCCGCCATCTTGGATCCAGAGAAAATGGCGGGCGCATGTGAAGTGCGCCCGCCGGGAATCTGCAGGCTCCGGCTGGCAGATTCCATTCATTCATTTTGATCACGATGATAAACTATCATCGTGATCAAAATAAACAAAATAGTACATAATCCCCCCATTTATCACCCCCTTAGTTAGGCCAACATATCGAAATAAAGAAAATATTTTTTTTTTCAGTTTTCCATTAGGGTTAGGGTTGGGGTTGGGCTAGGGTTAGGTTTGGGCTAGGGTTAGGGCTAGGGTTAGGGTTACGATGGGCTAAGGTTAGGGTTAGGGTTGGGCTAGGGTTAGGGTTGGGCTAGGGTTAGGGTTAGGGCTAGAGTTAGGGCTAGGGTTAGGGTTAGACTAGGGTTAGGGCTAGGGTTAGAGCTCGAGTTAGGGCTAGGGTTAGAATTAGGGTTAGGGCGAACTAGGATTAGGGTTAGGATTAGGGATTAGGATTGGGATTAGGGTTGGGATTAGGGATAGGGGTGTGTTGGGGTTAGGGTTGGAGCAAGAATTTAGAGGTTTCCACTATTTAGCAACTTTGGGGGTCTAAAAATTGGGTCTAAAAAATCACTTTTGTGGAAATAAAAAAGACTTTTTATTTTCACGGCTCTGCTTTTATAAACTTCAGTGAAGCGCTTGGGGATTCAAAGTGCTCACCACACATCTAGATAAGTTCCATAGGGGGTCTAATTTCCAAAATGGGGTCACTGGTGGGGGGTTTCCACTGTTTAGGCCCATCAGGGCCTCTGCAAACGCAACATGACGCCCGCAGACCATTCCATCAAAGTCTGCATTCCAAAATGGCACTCGTTCCCTTCCGAGCTCTCCCATGCGCCCAAACAGTGGTTCCCCCCACATATGGGGTATCAGCGTACTCAGGACAAATCGCACAACAACTGTGGGGGTATGATGTCTCCTGTTACCCTTGTAAAAATAAAAATTTGGGGGCGAGAAGATCATTTTTGTGGAAAAAAAATGGATTTTTTATTTTCACGGCTCTACGTTATAAACTTCTGTGAAGCACTTGAAGGTTCAAAGTGCTCAGCACACATCTAGATAAGTTCCTTAATGGGTCTAGTTTCCAAAATGGGGTCACTTGTTGGATGTTTCCACTGTTTAGGCACATTAAGGGCTCTTCAAACGCAACATGGCATCCGATCTCAATTCCAGCCAATTCTGCATTGAAAAAGTCAAACGGCGCTCCATTCCTTGCGAGCTCTGCCGTGTGCTGAAAAAGTGGTTTACCCCCACATATGGGGTAATGGCGTATTCAGGAGAAATTGTACAACAAATTTTGTGGTTGATTTTCTCTTTTAACACTTGTGAAAATAAAAAAAATTGGTTCTGAATTAAATTTTTTGCAAAAAAACGTTAAATGTTAATTTTTTCCTTCCACATTGCTTTAGTTCCTGTGAAGCACTTAAAGGGTTAATAAACTTCTTGAATGTGGTTTTGAGCACCTTGAGGGGTCTAGTTTTTAGACTTTTGGGTATTTTCTGTCATGTACACCCCCTCAAAATGACTTTAAATATGATGTGGTCCCTAAAAAAAATGGTTTTGTAAATTTTGTTGTAAAAATGAGAAATCGCTGGTCAAATTTTAACCCTTATAACTTCCTAACAAAAAAAAATTTTGCTTCCAAAATTGTGCTGATGTAAAGTAGACATGTGGGAAATGTTATTTATTAAGAAATTTGTGTGACACATCTCTCTGATTTAAGGGCATAAAAATTTAAAGTTTTAAAATTGCAAAATTTTCAACATTTTCCCCATATTTCCGTTTTTTTCATAAATAAACACAAGACTTATCAAAGAAATGTTACCACAAACATGAAGTACAATATGTCGCGAAAAAACAGTCTCAGAATCAGGACAGTGGTCAGAATTGTAAATATTGGCCTGGTCATTAAGCTGCAAACTGGCTCTGTCGCTAAGGGGTTAAGCTTTATTGGTCATTACATTTATTTGTTTTATTTGATTTAATTTCCACTTTAGTAGATACATTGAGAAAGCATTATCATTGTCAACATGAAGGCTTTGCATATGTCGCTTTCAATGTAACACAGAGGTGAAAAATTGGGGGCCTGGGGCAATAAAAGGGCATCATGGGTCAAATTGACCTAAGGAAAACTCTGTATTCTCAATTATTCTCAACTCTTATGACCCATGAGGTACAGTAATTAATGTTTCTACCCCATGGACAATCTTTATTACAACTATATCTAAAATTCCCAAAAATATTTAAAGGGGCTGTCTGCTTTGGACAATCTATATCCTTTATGAAAAAAATCACTGACTTCAATCCAGGGCATTTCAGTCTAAGTACTGCCAGAAATCCACAATAATCTGCTGAAAAAACCCAGCAACAAGTATTTAAATTCCCTACAGCACCTCCGCAGGAGAAAGTGAGCATTACATAGTGACTATTGAAATCAATATGTTGTCTGTGTAATGCATGGGCATGTAGAGTACCACCCAGAAATATTGTAAGGCTATGTGTACACAACGTCTTTTTTCAGGTGGATTCAGATGCAGAAACCCCTTGAAAAGTCAGAAAACACTCAAAAGAATCAATGCAGTGGCATGTAAAAGTTTGGGCATCCCTGATAAAATTACTGTTATTGTGAACGATTAAGCAATATGAAGATCAAAGAATTTTTAAAGGGCCTAAAGTTAAATATGACACATTTCCTTTGTATTTTAGAAAAAAAAATATATACAGTATATACTGTCATCTTTTACATTTTAAAATTTACAAAGAGGAAACATGGTCAATGCAAAAGTTTGGGCACTCTGCATGGTTAGTAGCTAGTAGTATCACAGCTTGTAAACACTTTATGTAGCCAGACAACAGTCTTTCAATTCTTGTTTATTGATTTGTATCCATTCTTCCTTGGAAAGCTCTTCCAGTTCTGTGAGATTCCTGGGTCGTCTTGCATGCTCTGCTATATTGAGGTCTAGCCACAGATTTTCAATGATGGTTCAGATCAGGGGACTGTGAGGGCCATTGTAAAACCTTCAGCTCGCGCCTTTTGAGATAATCTATTGTGGAATTTGATGTGTGTTTAGGATCATTATCCATTTGTAGAAGCCATCCTTTTTTCAACTCCAGCTTTTTACAGATGGAGTCATGTTTGCATCAAGAATTTGTTGAAATTTCATTGAATCCATTCTTCCCTCTACCCGTGAAATGTTCCCTGTGCCATTGACTGCAACACAATCCCAAATAATTGATCCACCCCCATGCTTAATGGTTGGCGAGATGTTTTTTCCTGAAATTCTGTGCCCTTTTTTCTCCACATAAAAATTTGGTCATTGTGGCCAAAGAGTTCCATTTTAACCTCATCGGTCTACAGGACTTGTTTCCAAAATGCATCAGTCTTGTGTCAGAGACACCACACTGAACTTGCTCACTGAGCCAGTGCGTGTGTCCTGAGTAAAGCGAAAGCGTGCTCAAAGCTACCTGTGGAGCGGGCAGCAACCGAATAGATGCGTACTTCAGAGCAGCAGGGCCTGAAGCACGTGACTGCTAGAGGCGTGGCCTGAACTCCACAGAACTAGGAGCTGCAAGACAATTCCTAGCAGAGTAACTGCGAGACAAAGTTACCCAGGGGCATAGACAGTGAGAATAGTCAGGACGTAGCCAATGAGTCACACACAGAGATAGCTGCAAGGTACCAAAGGGGGCGAGCAGAGAGTAGTCAGGTCACATGCAATGAGTCATACACCGATAGTTGCAAGGTACAAGAGGGGCGAGCAGAGAGTTGTCAGGTCACAGGCAATGAGTCATACACAGATAATAACGCAGTACAAAATCAACAGGCAAACTCACAACGGGAAACAGAATCGGGTCAGAACCATATAATCAAGCAATAGCAACAAACAAGCACACGGGGGTCAGCACACTAGACCAAAGGCAAAAGTATAACTGGCAGGGATTGAAGCTGCCCAGAGGTTTATGAAGCTCTCCCAGAACCAGAAAGAGGCCACAATCATTAACCCCAAGTGTGCAGGTCAAAACCTGCACAGAGCTCCAGACATTAACCCCCGGTGTGCAGCTCAAAACCTGCACTGGGATCATGACAGTACCCCCCTCTCAACGGGGGGCCTCTGGACCCCCAGGCTTCCCCGGGTACTTGGCATGGAACGCCTGAACCAGGCGATCAGCATGTACCGAACGAGCAGGGACCCACGAGCGCTCTTCTGGTCCATATCCCTTCCAGTGGACCAGGTACTGCAAAGAGCGGCGCACCCGGCGAGAGTCCACAATATGTCCGACCTCATACTCCAATTGACCCTCCACCAGCACTGGAGGAACAACAGTCTCAGAGTTCTCTTTGACAGATCCTGCTGGTTTTAACAGAGACTTATGGAACACATTAGATATTTTTAAGGAGGCGGGGAGACGCAACCTATATGCCACAGGGTTGACTATCTCCATAATCTCGTACGGACCAATGAACTTTGGTCCCAACTTAACTGATGGTACCTTTAAGTTGATGTTACGCGTGGAGAGCCAAACCTTCTCTCCCACCTGAAACATGTCTCCCGAGGCTCTCTTTTTGTCCGCAAAATATTTGTATCTCCCCTGGGCCCGAGAGATATTACGCCGGACTTCAGCCCAGAGGTTTTTTAACCGTTGAGCGGACCCCTCTGCTCCTGGACAACCGGAATCCACCCGAGAAAACTCCCCAAAATGCGGATTAAAGCCATAGTTAATCAGGAATGGGGACATGTTGGTGGACTGACTCACCCGGTTGTTAAAAGCGAATTCAGCCAACGGTAACGCATCACACCAATCCTCCTGTCTGGCAGAGGTCAGACACCTGAGAATTTGTTCCAGGGATTGATTGGTGCGTTCCGTCTGACTATTGCTCTCCGGGTGATATGCCGACGAGAAGGAGAGTGAGATGCCCAATTTCATACAGAACGCCCTCCAAAATTTGGCCACAAACTGCACACCTCTGTCAGACACAACATTCAGGGGTACCCCATGCAATCGGACCACATGCTGCACAAACAACCTTGACAATGTTTCTGCTGAAGGTAATGCTGTCAAGGGAATGAAATGGGCCTGTTTAGAAAACCTGTCCACCACCACCCAGATCACGGTATTGCCCCCGGAAGGTGGAAGACCGGTAATAAAATCCATGGAAAGATGAGTCCATGGCCTATCAGGAACCGGTAAAGGTATGAGTTCCCCAGCCGGTCGGTTATGCGAGCTTTTGGAACGGGCACACATGCCACAAGCAGAAACAAATTTTTTGACATCGGACCTTAATGAAGGCCACCAAAAACCCCTGGTTACTGCCTCTCTAGTGGCCGTGATACCTGGATGAGCACTCAGCCTAGAATCATGAAACTCCTGCAGAAGTCTAGGCCGCAATGAATCAGGAACAAACAGTTTATCGCTTGGCCTGGTTGCCGGAGCTAGGACCTGAGCCCTTAGGATTTCTTGTTCCAACTCAGTTGAGACCCCCGCCACTACCACCCCTGGGGGAAGGATGGAGGATGGCGGCTCAGGGGGAGACACTGGATCAAAACTTCTGGACAGGGCATCCGCTTTAACATTTTTGGATCCCGGTCGAAAAGTAATTGAGAACTGAAATCGTGAAAAAAAAAGTGACCAACGGGCCTGTCTAGGAGTAAGCCTCTTAGCAGATTCAAGGTATGCCAAATTTTTGTGATCCGTGACAACCGTGATAGGGTGAGCCGCCCCTTCCAAAAAATGCCTCCATTCCTCAAATGCTAGCTTGACCGCAAGAAGTTCTCTATTGCCTACATCATAGTTTTTCTCAGCTGAAGAGAACTTCTTGGAGAAGAAGGCACAGGGTTTGAGATTGGTAAGGGTGGCCGGACCCTGGGACAGCACAGCCCCCACCCCCACTTCAGAAGCATCCACCTCCACAATGAATGGTTTGGACGGGTCAGGTTGCACCAACACCGGGGCAGACATAAAACACTTCTTAATCGCTGAGAAGGATTCCTTAGCAAATACAGACCAATTTTTTACATCAGCTCCCTTCTGGGTAAGATCAGTGAGTGGTTTAACCACTTGTGAGAAACCTTTAATGAATCTCCGATAATAGTTCGCAAATCCCAAGAAGCGCTGGAGCCCCTTGAGATCTCGGGGCTGAACCCAGTCAGCGATCGCCAGCACCTTCTTAGGATCCATACGAAACCCCTCACAGGACACAATCAACCCCAAAAAAGACAGCTCCTGTACAAAGAACGAACATTTTTCCAATTTGGCGAACAATTGGTTCTCCCTGAGTCTCTGGAGAACTGTTTTAAGATGTTGCAAGTGAGATTGACTGTCCGGGGAATACACCAAAATATCATCCAAATAAATAATAACAAAATGGCCTATCAGATCAGAAAACACAACATTGATGAAATTTTGGAAAATAGCGGGTGCATTAGTTAACCCAAATGGCATTACCAGGTTCTCGAAGAGTCCTTCTGATGTGAGGAATGCCGTTTTCCACTCGTCCCCTTCCCGAACCCTTATCAGATTGTAGGCCCCCCGCAGATCCAACTTGGAGAACCATTGGGCCCCGGCTAACTGATTACATAAGTCTGGGATGAGGGGAAGCGGGTAAGAGTTCCTAACCGTTATCTTGTTCAGTTCCCGAAAGTCGAGGCACGGCCGCAAACCACCATCTTTTTTCTTCACAAAGAAGAACCCTGCTGCCACAGGTGACACAGAAGGCCTGATATGCCCTTTGCGGAGACTCTCAGCTATGTACTCCTTCATGGCTTGGCGCTCAGGCCCAGACAAATTGAACAATCGAGCCTTAGGTAACTTGGCTCCGGGTACTAAATCAATGGCACAATCATAGGGTCTATGTGGTGGCAGCGCCTCAGCCTCACTTTCGGAAAAAACGTCTTCGAAATCTTTCAGGTACTCCGGAATACCTTTCAGATCGACAGACGACACAGACACAGATTTAACAGCGTTAACAAGATGTCTCCGGTTACCACATTTACTATTGCATCCCCATTGAGTGATTTCCCCTGTAACCCAATCAATGGTAGGATTATGGCATTGAAGCCAAGGCATCCCCAGTACCAGTCCTGCAGGCAACTTAGTTTCTCCACATGAGCGGAACCCACTTTTAGGGAAAAAAGTTCAGACCTGCAACAGATACCGTTTTGTGTAAGAGGAGATGAGTTAATTGCCACAAGTTTAACAGGATCGTGAAGCCTTACTGTCCCTATCTTATAAAGAGTCATGACCTTGGTATCAATCAGGTTCACAGCCGAACCGCAGTCAATAAAAGCAGTAGTCTGAACAGGACCATAACCAAGTTCCAGTTCCACCTGCAGCACCATTTTAGCACATGAGGAAAATTGTACCTGAAGGTCTGGGTAGCCTCCTCGATTACTACCCAGACCTAGTCGTTTCCCGCCATCTTGGAGGATGACGGACAGGAGGGGCAGTCCTTCTTCCAATGTCCAGATTTCCCACAATAGAAGCACAACTGCTTTTCCCGGCGGCGTCTTCTTTCCTTTCCCTCACAGGTGACAGCGTTCACCTCCATAGCTATAGGAAGAGTCTGGGTCTCATCTCCACTGAAGAATAATGGTGTTTCCTGTTGCATAATGCCTCTAGCCCGCAGCCTGCGATCCATGCGAACCGCTTGGACCATGGCATCCTCCAGGGAGTCAGGCGGAGGATGAAGTGCCAAAGCATCCTTCAGACGTTCACACAGGCCTCTGTGGAACAGCCCCCGCAGGGCGGCGTCACTCCAGGAAATCTCCACTGCCCAACGTCTGAATTCAGAACAGAACCATTCGGCCGAGTGCTCCCCCTGACAGACACTCATTACTTTGTCCTCAGCCAACCGCACTCTATCAGGCTCATCATAAATAAGCCCTAAGGCTTCAAAAAATGCATCCACAGACATTCTCTCAGGGGCAGAAGAGGAAAGCGAGAATGCCCAGGCTTGTGGGGACCCCCTAAGCAGGGACATCACCACCCCCACCCTCTGTTTCTCATCCCCAGAGGAGCGGGGTCTCAAAGAAAAAAAAAGCTTACAGCCTTCCTTAAATGCCCTGAAATCATCCTTGTTACCAGAAAACATATCTGGTAATTTAACTGGGGATTCAGGTGGGACTAAAATGACATCTCTATTCCCCACCTGCTGGAAGCTAGCGGAAAGTACCCCCAGAACTGAGTCCTCAACCCGCCGTTGGGACTGGGCCAGAGCTTGGTGTTCCAAACTAAGCTTCTGCAGTGACTGAGTCAAGCTTTTCACCTGCTCAGATAAAGCACACATTGGGTCCATGCTGCAGCAGTGAGGAGAGAAAAAAAAAAAAAAATTGTAGGCCAGTTATAATGTCAGAGACACCACACTGAACTTGCTCACTGAGCCAGTGCGCGTGTCCTGAGTAAGCAAAAGCGTGCTCAAAGCTACCTGTGGAGCGGGCAGCAACCGAATAGATGCGTACTTCAGAGCCGCAGGACCTGAAGCACGTGACTGCTAGAGGCGTGGCCTGAACTCCACAGAGCTAGGAGCTGCAAGACAATTCCTAGCAGAGTAACTGCGAGACAAAGTTACCCAGGGGCATAGACAGTGAGAATAGTCAGGACGTAGCCAATGAGTCACACACAGAGATAGCTGCAAGGTACCAAAGGGGGCGAGCAGAGAGTAGTCAGGTCACATGCAATGAGTCATACACCGATAGTTGCAAGGTACAAGAGGGGCGAGCAGAGAGTTGTCAGGTCACAGGCAATGAGTCATACACAGATAATAACGCAGTACAAAATCAACAGGCAAACTCACAACGGGAAACAGAATCGGGTCAGAACCATATAATCAAGCAATAGCAACAAACAAGCACACGGGGGTCAGCACACTAGACCAAAGGCAAAAGTATAACTGGCAGGGATTGAAGCTGCCCAGAGGTTTATGAAGCTCTCCCAGAACCAGAAAGAGGCCACAATCATTAACCCCAAGTGTGCAGGTCAAAACCTGCACAGAGCTCCAGACATTAACCCCTGGTGTGCAGCTCAAAACCTGCACTGGGATCATGACATCTTGTTTAGATGTTTATGTAAGTAGTTGACACACTGGCACTTGTCCACTCGAAGAAAGAAAATATTCCCAGATGCAGCAGGTGATGAACAGTTTAACAACTTGTTTAGATATTCTTTTGTATACTTCTGACTCTGAATTTTATGGTGAGGATGCAGGAGAGGTTTTCCTTTGACTCTTCCATGAAGGCCATATTTGTGCAGGTTACTCTGAACAGTAGAACAATGTGCCACAACTCCAGAATCTGCTAAATCTTTCTAAAGGTCTTTTGCAGTCAAGTAAAGGTTCTGATTTGCCTCTCTAGCAAACCTACGAGCATCTTTCATTTAAATTTTGCTTGGTCTTCCAGATCTTATCTTGACCTCTGTTGTTCCTGTTGACTGCCATTTCTTACTTACATTTCGAACTGAGGAAAGGGCAACTTGAAAATGCTTTGCTATCTTCTTATAGCCTTCTCCTGCTTTGTGTGCCTCCACCATTTTCATATTCAGAGTGCTAGAGTACTAAGCAGCTGCTTAGAAGAACCTATGGTTGCTGGCACAAGGTTAGGTGAGGCTGGATTCTTAGAAAGATGAGAAATTTGCATCACCAGGCCTTTCCTAATGATGATAGTGCACAAGCCATAACCCTAACAGGCTAATTAAGGTCTGAAACCTTGGTCAAAGTTATCTGAGCACAGAAATCTCCAAGTGTGCCCTAACTTTTACATCAACCCATTTTCCATTTTGTAATTTTTAATGTGTAAAAAATGCAAATTTTTTTGTCTAAAATACAAAAAAAAGGTCATCTTTATCTTTAAGCCTTTTAGAGATCATTTCATCTTCAACTTTCTTAACTGTTCAAAATAGCATTAATTTTTACCAAGGATGCTCAAACTTTTACATGCCAATATATATCCATGTCTATGTAAAGACTTACTGTTCATATGTTCAGGCTTTTCAACATCTCTAAACCACTTCAGCTTTCTAAAAATGTCAAGTAGTTCAAAGAAGTGACATGTCCATTCTTCTGGCGTTTTCCTTCAGAAAATGATCTGGAGTCGGACCTTACATTAAAATTCAATGTGAAAGTTCAAAAGATGCCCGGATGTATTGTGGAGTGTTTTGCCATTGTTTTTCCTTAAAAAAAAAAAAAACACTAGTAGTCTCTTCATATTTAATGGAGTGGTAAAAATGATCAGTAAAAAGACATCCCAAAAACCATGGGAAAACCCTAAAAAACACCACAAGTGGCCAAACAAGCAGGCATAAGAAAATCCAGGAAAATACGTTATTTTTTTACATTAAAAATTTTGTAGACTGGCAATAAAACTTGATGCCAACACATGACTGCTTGAATGTGTTAGGTACGGCGGAACGCACTAAATATAAAATAATAGAAAGTGCGTTTGCCGCCCGGGGTCAACCGAGCAGAGGTGTTAAACTGCTGCTATATAATGGCAGACGCACAATATATCGCACACGGATTGAATGTCACCCGGTGTGCACTGAGCGTACTCTGTTATATTCACAGAGGCGCCTTAAGACATAAACATAAATGCCGAGCATGTTGACCTCACAGGTTTCAGCGATGTGCACGCACGGTATATGGTCACAGGACTCGGGCCCAAGGCACAGGGTCGGTGTCCGTCTAGACCTACCATGCGTGCGGCGTCGCTACCGCGGACGCCCACAAGTGCTGCTGACTGCAGCTCGGCAACTGACTCAGCCCCTATACGAAAATGCCCAGGAGAGGCGCACTGTCGGACGCTAGCTCTGTGGAGATGAGCACTGTGGCTTGTAGCATGCCACTGACTGGCGCTGACTCTAAGGCTAAGTCCCTATCCACCCACGTAATATCAGAGGGAGGGGATCTTAATGAGTTATTAGCAGGCACATGCATCCATCATCCTTCACACAGTAGCAATTAGAGACTATACTAGCGCATGGCCGAGCGGCCATGCGGACCTTTTATAGCCGTGCGGGACCTTCCAGATCTCTGGGATGGACCAATCAGATCAGAAGGACACTTCTCCACACTGGTAGCTACTTTGGTCTGAGATGCCGAGATTGCTGTGCAGGCTCCTGAGTGGTCGGAGGAGAATGGGAGACTGCTTGATGCAAGGCTCTGGATTCCCGCTGTGCAGCTGCAGGAACCCGACGCCTAACAGAATGTCCTGCATAGGGAATGGTTAAAAATGTATGAAGTAGATCTGCGGTGAGATACAAAACTGTAAATAATTCCATTTAACTGTCTTTTAATATTTAATGCATC
This sequence comes from Dendrobates tinctorius, assembly GCF_039654945.1. Classification (NCBI taxonomy): domain Eukaryota; kingdom Metazoa; phylum Chordata; class Amphibia; order Anura; family Dendrobatidae; genus Dendrobates; species Dendrobates tinctorius. The sequence continues at coordinate 20,437,939 of NW_027361707.1, forward strand.
TGCAAGTAAACTCTGTCAAAACACATTTCCCCCGAGCTTCAAGCTGATAAATTCAATCTACATCCACCCTGAAATGGTTGGGAATTAGGGCGGCATTAGCACAGCGTTGGCAGATTCTGGGAATGAGTTGATGATGGAACAAGTCATTTTTTACTGTAGACCCTTAGGATAAAGTATCTTTTCGGGTATCACGAACCGTCCACCATTTAGATAAACAATCCTGCTCACTACTAGCACCGATATACTTCATAGAACTGATGGTTTAGGGGTTTTGAGGCCAAATCAGAGATGTCCATGTCCGTTCTTATGGACTTTTACTATACATGAATGGCTGCAGTGTAAATCACCTGCAGTGTTCTTTCTGGCTTTGTTTTAAACTGACACAATTAGCGCAAGTGAAATATCCTCTTTATAAACATGGTGAAAGGTTTCAAAAATCCTAGTTTTTAGACAAACTTCGCCACTCTAATGCACTAGCTGTTCTGGGTATTGTAACTTAACCTTAGTGTTAGGGCTGGCGGAATGCACCAAATTATAAATAATAGTAGGTGCGTTCGCCGCCTGGGGTCCACCGTGCAGAGGTGTTACCCTGCTGCTAAGCAATGGCGGACGCACAATATGGCGGTATAACACACACGAGTTGAACGTCACCCGGTGTGCGCTGGGTGGGCTCTGTAACATCACAGATTCGCCGAAGCACTAAACACAAATACTGAGCATGTTCAAGCTCACAGAGCTCAGCGAGATGCATGCTCGGTATATGGTCACAGGACTCTGGCCCAAGACACAGGGTCAGCGTCCCTCTAGACCTACCGTGCGTGCAGCGTCGCAGCCGCGAACGCCAATAACTGCTGCAGACTGCAGCGAGGCAACAGAGACTGCTGCGGTACGATAATGCCCTGTAATGGGCCACATTATCGGAGGCTAGTACAGTGAAATGATATGCACCGTGGCCTGTAGCTTGCCACTGACTGGCGCTGACTCTCTCTCGAGTTCCCTGTCCACACACGTAATATCAGAGGGAGGGGAATCTTAATGAGTCATTTGCAGTTCCATGCATTCGTCATCATTCACACATGTAGCAACTAGAGTCTATACTAGCGCATGGCCGAGCGGTCATGCGAACCTTTTATAGTTGAGACCTTCTGGAAGCTTCCAGATCCCTGTGATGGACCAATCAGATCTGGAGAAGGACCTGTGCATGTGACTCCCGATCTCCAATGGGAGATCGTCCCGTGAACATGCTCAGTGGAGCAACGGAATGACTTATCCTCTGGAGTGGCTCGCTGCTGAGCAGCCTGCATTGCTATTGCTGGTCCAGAGGCGGCAGCAACAACCAGACCCACAGAGCTGGTCTGAGCAGAGTGTTGGGAACGAAGAGACTGCTGAGCAGGCTCTTCTGCAGTCAAAGAAGAATGGGAGACCGCCGAATGCAAGGCTCTGGATTCCTGCTGTGCAGTGGCAGGAACCCGACGCCTAACACTTAGGCTACATTCACACATTTGTGTGTTATCATCCTAGAAAAATGGATGACCAATCTTTTCTCAGTTTCACTCTAGTTGCCTCTGTTTTTTTGTGTTTTTTTTTAACTGATGAGCTGTGCTTTCAAGCCAATAAAAAATCTTTGTAAGGTCACATTTTTTTTATTCAAGTTAAACCACTACATAATTGATCCGTGAGACACAGGTGCAAAAATAAGCAAATCGTAAACCTTCGGATCAGTGGCAAAACGAGTTCAACCACCTGTACATAATTTGGTCATGCCCCCCCTTATGTTGGTCAGATGTATGAGCCCTTGCAGTGTTCTAAATCCTATAAGGACATAAGTATTGATATTCCCCCATTATGTAGTAATGTCCCCTATCCTGTGCCTCTTCCAGGTATAAATGCCCCTCATCTTTGTATATATGTTCACCTTCCTGGTATATACAGTGGGTACGGAAAGTATTCAGACCCCTTTACATTTTTCACTCTTTGTTTCATTGCAGCCATTTGGTAAATTCAAAAAAGTTCATTTTTTCCTCATTAATGTACACTCTGCACCCTTTTGAGTTGAGTCTTCTTGGGAATGATGCGACAAGTTTTTCACACCTGGATTTGGGGATCCTCTACCATTCTTCCTTGCAGATCCTCTCCAGTTCCGTCAGGTTAGATGGTGAACGTTGGTGGACAGCCATTTTCAGGTCTTTCCAGAGATGCTCAATTGGGCTTAGGTCAGGGCTCTGGCTGGGCCAGTCAAGAATGATCACAGAGTTGTTCTGAAGCCACTCCTTTGTTATTTAAGCTGTGTCCTTAGGGTCATTGTCTGGTATACTGGTATATATGTCTCCCATCCTGGTACAAATGTCTCCCATCCTGGTACATATGTCTCCCATCCTGGTACATATGCCTCCCATCCTGGTACATATGTTTCCCATCCTGGTACATATGTATCTCATCCTGGGCCCATTCTGGTCCCATCCTGGTATATATGGCTCCCATCCTGGGCCCATCCTGGTACATATGTCTCTCATCCTGGGCCCAGGTACATATGTCTCCCATCCTGGTACATATGTCTCCCATCCTGGGCCCATCCTGGTACATATGTCTCCCATCCTGGTATATACGTCTTCCATCCTGGTACATATGTCTCCCATCCTGGGCGCATCCTGGTACATATGTCTCCTATCCTGGGCCCATGATGGTATATACAGTTGTGGCCAAAAGTATTGACACCCCTGCAATTCTGTCAGATAATACTCAGTTTCTTCCTGAAAATGATTGCAAACGCAAATTCTTTGGTATTATTATCTTCATTTAATTTGTCTTAAATGAAAAAACACAAAAAGAATTGTCCTAAAGCCAAATTGGATATAATTTCACACCAAACATAAAAAAGAGGGTGGACAAAAGTATTGGCACTGTTCGAAAAATCATGTGATGCTTCTCTAATTTGTGTAATTAACAGCACCTGTAACTTACCTGTGGCACCTAACAGGTGTTGGCAATAACTAAATCACACTTGCAGCCAGTTGACATGGATTAAAGTTGACTCAACCTCTGTCCTGTGTCCTTGTGTGCACCACATTGAGCATGGAGAAAAGAAAGAAGACCAAAGAACTGTCTGAGGACTTGAGAAACCAAATTGTGAGGAAGTATGAGTAATCTCAAGGCTACAAGTCCATCTCCAAAGACCGGAATGTTCCTGTGTCTACCGTGTGCAGTGTCATCAAGAAGTTTAAAGCCCATGGCACTGTGGCTAACCTCCCTAGATGTGGACGGAAAAGAAAAATTGACAAGAGATCCCTAGATTGTGCGGATGTTGGATAAAGAACCTCGACTAACATCCAAACAAGTTCAAGCTGCCCTGCAGTCCGAGGGTACAACAGTGTCAACCCGTACTATCCATCGGCGTCTGAATGAAAAGGGACTGTATGGTAGGAGACCCAGGAAGACCCCACTTCTTACCCCGAGACATAAAAAAGCCAGGCTGGAGTTTGCCAAAACTTACCTGAAAAAGCCTAAAACGTTTTGGAAGAATGTTCTCTGTTCAGATGAGACAAAAGTAGAGCTTTTTGGGCAAAGGCATCAACATAGAGTTTACAGGAGAAAAAAAGAGGCATTCAAAGAAAAGAACACGGTCCCTACAGTCAAACATGGCAGAGGTTCCCTGATGTTTTGGGGTTGTTTTGCTGCCTCTGGCACTGGACTGCTTGACCGAGTGCATGGCATTATGAAGTCTGAAGACTACCAACAAATTTTGCAGCATAATGTAGGGCCCAGTGTGAGAAAGCTGGGTCTCCCTCAGAGGTCATGGGTCTTCCAGCAGGACAATGACCCAAAACACACTTCAAAAAGTACTAGAAAATGGTTTGAGAGAACGCACTGGAGACTTCTAAGGTGGCCAGCAATGAGTCCAGACCTGAATCCCATAGAACACCTGTGGAGAGATCTAAAAATGGCAGTTTGGAGAAGGCACCCTTCAAATATCAGGGACCTGGAGCAGTTTGCCAAAGGAGAATGGTCTAAAATTCCAGCAGAGCATTGTAAGAAACTCATTGATGGTTACCGGAAGCGGTTGGTCGCAGTTATTTTGGCTAAAGGTTGTGCAACCAAGTATTAGGCTGAGGGTGCCAATACTTTTGTCTGGCCCATTTTTGGAGTTTTGTGTGAAATGATCAATGTTTTGATTTTTGCTTCATTCTCTTTTGTGTTTTTTAATTTAAGACAAATTAAATGAAGATAATAATACCAAAGAATTTGTGTTTGCAATAATTTTCAGGAAGAAACTGAGTATTATCTGACAGAATTGCAGGGGTGTCAATACTTTTGGCCACAATTGTAGGTTCTCAATGGAGAATGGTGTTCTTGAGTGTGTACAAAAAATAATAATTCTACTCACCTTCCTCCATTCTTATGAAGCGCAGCATCCTCTTCTGTAGCCGGCAGCTGACTCCAGTGTCATGGACAGCGCATGACGTCACTTCCAGTGCCTTGCCTGCCTATGTCAGCTGCTGGCAGCTTGTATTGCCATGCATGTTCTTCGCAGCAATGCATTTCAGCTGAATGTGGTCTCGAACAAGCGGGTGCCTAGTGTCTTCCTGCCCACTGTCCTGAATTACAAGGTCTTTGCCTACATGCGCCCTTAAAAGTATGTTTTTGTCTGGAAAGCTGCAGCATTTCTGGCTGAGATAGTACAGTCTGCCTGATTCCTGTTGCCCACAGACTGGGCAGCATGTAACAGGTGTTTGTTTTTCCAGTGCAGATTATACATGTGACTTATCTACAGTACATTTTGTTCACTTTATTCACTAAAGAAGCAACAAATATTTTGCGGAGTTTTTTGCACTTTCTCATTCCTTTTTTGGGGGGTGAATAAATGCTGCACGTAAGAAAGAAATTACATGTTGCAGACTTAAAAGAAAAAAACGCTGCTTTTCTCAAATTTACAAAACAATTTTCAGCTAGACATACATAGCCAAAATAAGGAAGAGATCCACTGAATAAAATGGAGTAATCTTTATTGAAAATGATCTAAAATGTAATTAAAAAAAATAATAAATAACAGCTAGAGGACGCTGCTGAGTCGGCCTTGTAAATGGTATGAGATATTTTCAATTATTATAAGATAGCAATAAAATCAGAACAACATAAATAATATTAGGTCTAGTGACTGTCTATATTTGCATTATTATACCATATAACTGTAAGGATATCTCCTCAGAAATAAGACCCCCAACACCAAAAAATACCTGAGTCCATTAACATCAAATAAAAAACAATGAATAGTCAGAGTTGTCAAGGATCCAACGATCCATACATAACCAGTAAGTTTCAATGAACAATGAGTGACATAAAGGCTCAAAGGTGCAATGCAGTGAAAAACATCCTATTAGAGGCACCCAATGCTTAGTAGTTAATCATACCTTATAGTGAATACCTAGAAGTAGAGATGAAGATCAGCGCAGTGTCCCCTCACCCCGACGCGCGTTTTACCACCTGATTCTTCCAAGGGCTTGTTTTTTGCTGCAAAAACGCTGCATGTGAACATAATCTAAGTGAAGGATAAATACACTTTTATGACTACATTGTAATAAGCAGAGATGTAACTTGGAGCTCCCACGCTACTGTGCAAAATGTGCAAAAAAGGGTCTGCACCTTCCATGTCTACTATATAATACAGGTGTCTGCTTGTGTGTCAAATGGTCCTTTGGACCCCCAGACACCAGTGCCTAGGTGCAGGTGCTCCCTAGTAATTCCATAAACCAACGCCCATGGCAATAAGTGATTAAGATCCAAATCAGCATTCTACTTAACTAAATAAATCTTGAGGCAATCAAAATTGTAATAAATAAGACACAGATCTGAAAGAGCGTCTTTTAAAGTCGGTGGCACAGATGGCATATAGCAAAAATATTGTGCTAAAGATGAAGCTATAGAAAAGGGAATAAGCATTAAGACTGACAAAACAGGGCTATCATGGGAGTGTTGGTCCCTTTGCTCGTACACTGCTTGTTTTCCAAAATAGAAACTTTCATTTGCTTTGCCGCAATGTCAGTTCCAATTATTAATAACACAATCTGCTTCAGTTATGACACTTTCTTCTTGGCAGCCGAGCTGATCTGACTCTCGCTCTTGATTGCAAGACCTGAATTTGCTCTACCGATTTCAGGGGTTATTTGACAGATACAAACAACTTATAGGACTCAGCTGTGCAGAGATGAGAGATGACTAGTTTTACAGATTTTGTTTGCAACTTATCTCCGTTTTTTTGCCTACACTTATCACAAAACTGTCCTTGTCCTGTGTAGGCCTGTCCTCACTAACAAAATAACGTGGGTGAACAGGTTAATGGCGCTCACAAAATCAACACATTCTTTTACTTCTGTTTGTCATTGTTTCTATAATTTTAATAGTCTTATTTCATTTACTTTATGACGCTGTACTGGCACCATTCAGAATTATCCATACTAACAGAAAGAAAGCAGAAGAAAAGTCAAAAAGTGAATAGGTCACTGTCTCTTTCAGGATCAGTACACTCTTCCCCTGCTGCTGTCATTCTCATTCATCTAATCAGTGTGATCTATTTCTTTTAGAATGTATGAAATTGTACTTTTTCCATCCAGCTATATCCTTTCTATCATAAAGATATGAGTAATCAGGTCACTTGTTCCGACAAGATCAACATACTCTGTAGTAGGTGAGTGTTTATCTCCTGGTCCCTGTTCCCATTTAGTTTATTCCTCCCAGTCCCTAAACTTCTTCCTATTGTTGGTTAGGGCTTTTGTATGATAGAGGTTTTCTATTATCCTTGTTTTGTCTTTGTGTCTTGTTTACCTTACATTTCTTTCCCATGCCTCATAGGGTGGGTGAGAGGACATATCAGAGTTTAACAGGAGCATAGTAAGGTCAGAGAATTGGGCCACTCTACCTTTAAGATTACCCCGGGACAGGGAAAGTTAGGGTCCCAATTCCAGAGATAGTTTGAGCCCCCCTATTCCTTACTGATGACCGTCACAGCTGACACTATTAGTTTTATACTTTCTACCAAAAAAATGAGTAAATTTGTAACTGCTTTCTACAAGATCCAGACACACTTTTACTGCTGTTGCTGCCTGCTGCTATTTATATCAACTATGTTATACTATTCCAGTCTTGCACATTCATTTGCTCTCATTAACATAGTGTAATGCCATGATTTAGCAGGTCACTGTCCACTATAAAATTAGCACACTCCTCCCCTGCTGCTGGTACATTCTTGTCACTTAGTAATCAGTGTGATGTATTTCCATCAACTTTATGATACTCTACTTGTCCCATCCAGGTCTATTTTTAATCTTAAAAAAATATAAATAAGTAGGTCACTGCTTCCTGCAACATCAACACACTCTTTTCCCACTGCTACCATTCATTTGTGTTGTCTATTTCCTATCAATTATAGGACACTGTCTCATCCATTCAGGTGTCCTCATTAACATGGAGTAATAACGAGAATTGACAGGTCATTGAGTGAGCAGGTCAATGCTTCCCACAAGTTCAGCTTAATCCTCTTCTGCTGTTGTCTTCATTCCCATGAATCAATAAACAATGTAGACTATTTCCATCAATATTATAAAGCTGCATTTTACCCATCTAGGTCTAGCCTTACTATCATAAAATTATGGGTAAACGGGTCACTTCTTCCTACAAGATCAATACATTCTTTTTCTGCTAACTGCTTTTTTTGCCATTTCTTTCAACTTCTTGACAATGATTTATCACTTACTTTATTGGGTGCTGATTTTTATTTAAAAAAAAACTTGCTTTATCTTTTGCAAATCTAGCAGTTCTCTGAATGCTGAGCTCAGTATAACCCCACCCACACCAGTGTGCAGAAGCAGAAAGGTACCAATAAAGAGTGAGGGTGTGGCTGGACTACCCAAGTAGTGTCCTCTAGTGATAATCTGATGATAAAACACTGATTTTATAAAACTTACGGCAAGCAGCCCAGTAAGTGACACATCACTGGAATCAGGGTCTCTACCCCTACACTACGTTGCGATCAGATTAGGTAGCAAAAGTCTGGTGACAGATTCCCTTTCATACCACTAATTTAGAAGTCACTGTCCTCAAGAAAAATCAGAACAAACATGTCCCCACTTATTTACATAAGGGGGGGGGGGTTACTGCCTATGCAAACTTGTGTCCTTCACTTGGTTTTGTATGTAAATTGAAAAAAGTAATGATCTCATATTCTCAGCTGAAATTATTCATATTCCCCTCCGTGACAAAAATGAAGAACTATAACAAGTATTCAGAACACAACGCTTGTTCTACCTCGAGAAAGCTACAAATACTTTCTCACCTGGTTGGTTGGCACAATGCTCCATATAACTACTGTAGGTTGATTTTCTCTAGCTGCCTGTGAGTATTGAGTCCGTAGCAACACAACAGGGTAAATAATTAATATTATACAATATTTCGTATTTTATAGGAAAAATAGCATTCACAAATAATAAATGTTTCCATGCAGCCTGGATATTAAAATGCCCTCTTTACATTTCTGTGGTTGTAAGTAATAAATGTTATACGCTCCGTCTGAGATTTAGTTTTATTGCCTCAGTCTTTGTTTAGCTGAACTCCAGACAGTGGAAATACTTGTGAAATGAGGTTCTTGTTGTATACACAGGACCGGCCTTTATAACTACCAAACTTAAAAATACCCCTTTAAAGAGGTTATTCAGGATTTTTTTTTTACGGTGGGCCTAAGAGAACTAACAGGCAGATAGTTGCTAATAACTTGCTTGCTGTACCCAGTTCTGGCTCAGAGGAGTCATTGACCACTCCTGCCAGCAATTCAGCTGTTCATCTTCAACAGAAAAGCTTCCTCCTCCGGACTGCTCTGTTGATGGGACGTCACTGCCAACGTCTTGCTGATTTACAGCTGGCTCCCCACAGTTAGGCAACGGAAAGTTGTCTGTCGATCAACATGACGTTGGCAGTCACATGCCGTCAGTAAGGCACCGAGGAGTTGGCTGTCAATAAGCATGACGTCGGCTGTCATTTTCCTTCAGTTAGGCAACAAAGTGTTGGCTGTTGATCATCATGACGTTGGCAGTCATGTCTTGTCAGTTAGGCACGGAGGAGTTGGCTGTCAAACAGCCTGACGTCGGCAGTCACGTTGCATCCACATAGCAGTGCAGATGAGAAGTTGCTGCTCTGTCGACGTGATGTCAGCAGAAACAGGTGAATCGCCGGCAGGAGCAGTCTGTGACCACTGTGTGCTGGCAAAGAATGGTGACGGCACAACAGGCAGGTAGTTAGCAACTACCTGCCTGTTATCTTTAGGTACATTGTGAAAAAATAAAACTTCTTTAAGTAATTAGTGAGTAATGCATAATTTCTCCAGGTATAATGCTGCAAAGAAAAGGAACACTTGCTGCCGGGAGAACCTTCCGACAAACAGACATTTTCAGTCATAGTGCTGTTAAATGCAAAATTTATTTCTTCACTGTAAATACTGATCACTAGTCATCTGGGAGGGTACAGTGAGAGTGTAAATATACGGCATATATGTTGGTGATCATCTGCCCAGAGCAATATACTGAATGGAGCACAAGTAATGAGACATATACAAATGTATGAGAAGTGTCGTGCCCTGCGGCTTCTAGCACTCATCATCCGCAGCCTCCCTGACATAGGGCTGCCGGGGGAAGGAGTAAGTGCTCAGATGTAACCATACATATCTCGCCATGTAGAATGTATCTGTGTCACCTTGTATGATATTCCTTTATTGCTAATGACTGACCTGAATTCACACTGTACAAGTAATGCTCGTCTAGATAGGGAATATTTTCCACTGTATGTAACAGTTGTTCAAAATGATATATGTGGTGGTTTAAAGGGGTAGTCTGGTCTGTTGGGGATATATTATCATTACGTGGTGGTTCCTCCATCTGGGTGGACTCACTTTGCTATTCAAAATTACCAGGATGGGTTACGCCTGGCGAGTGTTACCCGCTTCATATAAGAAGTTGGTATTTGTGATTTTATTTAGGGTAAATTCACATTTATGGCACTGTGAGGTACATAATCTTTGCATTGTATCGTGGTGACAAAACTGTAAAATATTCTTTGAGCACCATTCTGTACAGTGCTTATAACAAAGGTCTATGTAGTAAAATTATAAGTGCACTGTAGAGCTGCAGGATATAAACACAGTTTATTAAAGTTGGCAACATGCATCATATGGCCAGCCATGTGGGTCAAGGATATGATACCTTAGCCATGGCAAAAAAAAACAAAACATTTTTGCATACTGTATGTTAGTGGTTACCTAAAGGTAATAAACATGCTGCAATTCTCAATCCTACCTCTGTTTCTGGAGCCCCACATATGCATTTTGCAGCCTAATCCAAGTTTCAGATTTTTCTCTTGCAGGAGTGTCTCTCTCAGTAATATAGGCTGGATGTGTACACTGTGTATATCCAAGGTGCTGCTTTTTTTCATCTGCATTTATGCATCAGGACAGCTTCCAACCTGCACTTCTTTCCTCTCCATACACTTTTCTCCTTGTCTATAGCCGGTTTTCTTTGCCCTCCTTATGATACAGTACTCTCTCCGTTTTCCACGGCAGATCTTTGTACAATCCTCTCTCTCTCCCTGCTTCTATTAGTCATGGGTAATTTGCAACCGAACCTGCACTAAGACTCGGCTCACTTCATTGAAGGATGGTAACTGGCACCCCAGTGAAAGTTGTTTGCAGTCTCTGAATGGCTCTCACTTGGGGAGGGGGGAACAGCATATTTGTATGATAAAAAGAAACGAAAGCCCACCCCTAAAGATGCTCTGTTATTGGCTGTCTGTAAGTAGGCAGAGTTTTGACAGCGTCATATATATTTGTTCACCTGCTGGCTCTTTTCCTGAGCGAAGCCAAATGATGCCACTCACCAAAAAGAGCCGGACTGCCCATTAATAGCTGCTATCTCTAACACCGAGAGAAGGGAGGAGGAGCAGATACAATGATACAAAGAATATGGGCACTGATGGATTTGTAACATTTTTACAGATCAGTGAGGTCATATAGCAACTCTACAGCTGTGAAATGATAGATATTTTTTAATGAAAACTATATAGAAAGTTGCTTAACTTTTGCATTTTGGTTATAAATAATAATAATACAAAAAACCTGTGCAAAGGTGTACATTACAACTTTTATATTTATAATGTGACCAAAATGTTCCTTCAAATTGCCTGTGCCCCAAGCGCTAGTGCCAAATCCAGAAACAAGTATATTCAATGTTTCTGAAACGTGCCCAGATTTCCGTGACTCCTGGCTGTCCGATGATACCATATTACATCAGACTTAGGGACCATTTTAGCTTTTGGTGCCAGACCATCCGAATTTCCTGACCAGACCACCGAGTAGCATTTATTGAAATGTTACTGTATCCTGAGTTGCATATTATAATTGCTCAGTGCCTTTCCAGACTTTGTGCTGTCGGAGCGCCAACGCAGATGTCATTCAATTAAAATCTTCCCCACCGGTTCTCGATTTGATTTCAGTTTGTGTTTCCTCTTTTGTATTTATTCAGCCTAATGTAAGCACAGAAACGTTCCCCGGTGCCCAATGTCCTGTCTGATCGATGCATGACATAGACAGAAAATGAGAGCGTCTCCAGCTTTCAGCTCTCGAGCATTCTCCTAAATCAGTCCAAAAACTCACCAGGGTTCAGCTGCCCTAACATTTTGAAAACTCATTTGTCCTATGAGTTTGGCTCTAACTTAATTTCATCTGGATGTTATATATGAACTTACATGGAATAATTTTTGGTTAAGTACTTAGAGTAGGAAATTGAGAGCTCCGTCCTTCTCAGCTCTTCAGGCATTCAGTGACCTGTGAGGGAACTTTAATTACACAGAAAGTAAATGTCTCTGAAGTGAATGTGTAATAAATCTCCTTTCGAATTCCCGCTTCCCCTCTTGAAATAATAGGGTTTACTGCTCTGGCAGAGTGGAGAAGTAAAAGCCTGAGATCTGATAGATGGAGTGCTGCTACCTGCCATACAAATGTTGACAATCAAGGAATATTGAGATTGATCCAGTAAGGTGCAGATATTGGAGACATTTAAAGACACAGTGTTTTAATTAAATTATGGAAAATGCATCCTAAGGCCTCTTTCACACTTCAGTTTTTTGCATCAGTCAAAATCCGCCAAAAGGACGGATGGCGGATCCGTTTTAGTACTGATGACAACGGATGCCACCTGTCCGTTTTTTTGACGGATCCGACAAATGAAGAATTTTAAAGCAATCGCAGCCCGGAAAAGGAGAGAGAGAGAGAGAGAAGAGAATTTTTGCAAGCTCCGTTTTGAAATCTTTGAGGATGGTGACTGTGATGGTGTGATATGCTATATGGATATCATTTTGTGTATATTGCTAGTTCACTGATTTGCATAGTGTTAATCTTGATGCCTTGCATGTCTGCAGCCTGACTTTTATCTATGACTCTTGATGACCCCCTGTAGTGTCATAATCCCCCAGGCACCTTTTGTCAAGTCTGGGCGGCCTGAAAACTGCCAAACGGGTTTGACTCTGCCTGGACATAATGAGGGGGCTGGGGAGGACAGGGGCTGGGCAAGTCAGTTGCTGTGTGCAGAGCATGGTGTGAAGACAGGACTTCGGAGAGAAAGAAGAATATATGGAACATGTTATCACCTTCAGCTGGATTTTGGACTCTCATCTCCCTGGACATGTTATACTGTTACTGAACTGCATTCAGATTCTGGACTATCTATCTTTTGTGGGGTGGACTGAATATGGACCTTTCATATTTTTGCCTAAATAAATGTCTTGGAATTGTTCACTCTCCTCTTGCTCTGTTGATTGTGTGATACCAGAGAAGGACCCCGTGACAACTGGTGGCAGCAGTGGGATCAACAGAGCGTAACCCAATGGAGAACCACCCACAGAGTGAGTACAAAAATTGGACTGTATCCAGTTTACAGGAGAGATCCAGAGACCTGGGCCTGGACTACCAGGGACTGACTAAAGAGGCCTTAATTGACCTACTGGTGGGTGCTAGTCAGACCACCTACTCCCATATGTCTGAAGGACGAGCACTGGAGACAGGGATCCCCACCCCCAAAAGCCAGTGGGTGGTGTGGTACGAAGAAGAGATGGCGGTTCTGGGCCCCGGCGTCTCTCAGGAGTACAAGGAGGAGGCTGCCCGCCGGGCACAGCGGAGACAAGAAGCAATGGAGCTTGAAAGAGGGAGTAATGCAATGTGGAGTGTAACCCCAACGATCCGGGAGCCTGTACGGATCACCCGGACAGAGTTTAAGCCATTTGATGAGGCTTCCGGAGATGTGGAGGGGTTCTTCCAGGACTTTGAGCAGCAGTGTGCTGTGATGGAGGTGCCCCACTCTAGCTGGATGCGTTTGTTAGTGGGGCTCCTGAACGGAAGCATGGCGGAGGCTTACCGAACCATTGACGCACAGCGGAATCGGGATTATAACATTGTAAAGCAGACTATCCTGGATTACCATGCTATCACCCCAGACTCATATAGGGCCAAGTTCCGAGACCTCCCATGCACCACAGGGGGATCGTTTAAGATGTATGCACATAAGATGTCCCAGGCATGTCGGAGATGGCTGGAAGCAGAAAACGCCTTTACTGTGGAAGATGTTATACAGGCGTTCCTTATAGAACAATTTCTTGCCAAGTGCCCCGCAGAGGTACGGGAATGGGTCCGGGAGCGCACGCCGTGTACCGTGGATAAAGCTGCAGTCTTGGCCGATGAAGCCCTTACTATCCGACCGCAATGGAGGAGGCTTCTGGACAATGAACCACGGCCTGCTCCTGCGCCCCGTCCCCCTCAGATTATATCTGCCCTTCCACCTAGTCGCAAGCCGCTGACTATCACGCCTCCCAATCCTGGGCCCCAACAGTTCCGACCACAACCTGGGAGTATCACAGAGAGGAGATGTTATGTGTGTGGGCAACCTGGACATTTGCAGTTTGGATGTCCCTCAAGGATTCGGAGGGAGCCCCACGCAACCCCACCTCGTCCAGTGCATCTGGTGCACTCCATCCCGCCTGAGGAAGAGCTACCACCATCCCCACCAGAGTGGACCACCGACCACGGCACCATAGATACTCCTCCTGGAGTGTACGGACTTCAGCCTCTGTCCTTTGGCTACCCAGAGCAACGGCAACGCCACCTGCAGGATGTCTTAATTGATGGATACAAAGTGTCAGGATTTAGAGACACGGGGGCATTTCTGACTATCGCTGACATCCGTGTGGTTCGACCCGAGGCAGTTCACCAGGGTGCAGGAATTCCCATTGTCTTGGCGGGGGGTGTCAAATATATACAGCGAGCTTTGGTGCGTTTGGATTATGGTTTTGGAGAAAAACTGTGCTGGATTGGAGTTATGGGAGGACTTCCTGCAGATATCCTCCTTGGGAACGACATTGGGGAGTTACAGTGTCATTTTGTGGGAGCAGTTACCCGACTACAGGCCCTTCAAGCACCACAACATCCGGACCCCACTGAGGAGCAATCTGTTTGGCCAGAAGGTCCGTGGGCCTCTCACTCTTCTGAAAGAACAATTGGAGGGAGATATCGCAGACATTGGAATGCCCATCATTCTCTACGTTCTAGAGTTTAGAGTTCAGAGATCGTCTCGCCCAGCTAGTGGCTAATGATCAACAGCAAATGGCCCAGTCCAGTCAAGAAACCTGGTATGACCATAACGCCAGGACCCGGGAATTTATGGAAGGACATCAAGTGCTTATAATTATTGCAACCCCTGCCACTGTACAAGGAACTATAAACGATTGAGCAATGTGGACTATAGTGAGCAGGCCAGAGGTCTGTGTAGACCTCATAGCGTGCTCACTTATTATGAGGGGGGAGAGGTTGTGATGGTGTGGTCCTTCTCTGGTATCACACAATCAACAGAGCAAGAGGAGAGTGAACAATTCCAAGACATTTATTTAGGCAAAAATATGAAAGGTCCATATTCAGTCCACCCCACAAAAGATAGATAGTCCAGAATCTGAATGCAGTGACGGACAGCAACTTTTGGCGGATCCTCAAAAAAAACGGATGCAACGGACGGCAATCCGTCACAATCCACCATTAATGGAAGTCAATGGGGAAAAAAAACGTATCCTCAAAAGAAAATTGAGGATCCGCTTTTTTCAAAACCTGGCGGATTGTGACTGATTGTAAAAAACTGAAGTGTGAAAGAGGCCTAATAGGAGTTCTACAAAATGTAGAAAATAGAAAAGTTAAAATGCCACAGTTTTTATGTGATACATACTACAGTACTTTTTTCCACTTTCATGTTGTAAAAAGGACTTGAAATTTCCTAAAGGAGCATTGCATGGCCTATAAGTCACCTTACACCAGCATGTCAGTCATGTCAATCTCCACAAGGAGAGATATACATCCCCTTAGACCCCAGTCAGAGGCCTCTCATGCTGCCAAATTAAATTTCTTTCTTTGCACTGAGGAGGGGCAATACCCTGAAACACGTATATGCAAACTATTCATGAGGTGAGGCTTATTAAATGGTTAATATTGACTTTTAGGATTCCTTCACCACAAGAGGTGGCAGCACTAGAGTTCAAGTTCTCTTCCTCTCTGAAGAGGCAATTTGCATATTAAATTTTCCATTGGAACATTGCCTGGCCTTTAAGTCTTCTTACACTGGCAAGTCAGGCAAGTCACTCTCTACAATGTGAGATGTTGCCCCATACATCCCATTCAGAGGCCTCTAATACAGGCAAATCATATCTCATGCCTTGCACTGAGGAGTGGCAACACTTCAAAACATGTGACTGCAAATTGAGATTTTGGTTTGGCATTCATCCTAAGTCATTTGACAAGGCTCATTAAAAAGTCAGTATTGACTTTTGGGACTGCTACTTCCAATAAGTGGCACTGCTAGAGTTCTTCTTCCTCTTTGAAGACGCAGTTTGCACGTTGAAAAACGCCTACACCGAATGCAAATTAAAGCTCAATCATCTGCTAGGCATACATGGGTCTTCTATGCATCACAATTAATTTTTGATAAAGAGGTTTCCGACATCAAAAAAATTGACAACCAGAGGAATGCTTTTTGTCCAGTGGATCCAGGACAGGCCTCTCCAGTGATCTGTACTGGAACCGGAAGTAGTCCTGGCGCATACCACTGGAATGGCCTGCGATGGATCCACAGGAGTAACAATGGGTGAGTGACTATGATGAACAACCCTCTCACCGATGGTCGGTTGACTAACGTAAAACTAAAAAACAGTACATGCGCAGATTGTTTACGTTTATGTTTTGGTGTGCAGCCTATTATCAGAGCCAAATATTCTACTCATTCAAGGACAAACACTTGACACATGAGTTAGTTTTTTGCTCTACATCAATCAATGAACCAGTGGTGGTTTCATGGAGACTGACCAGAACATAGTACTGAAATTCACAGCAAATAAGTAGAGACTTCATTGCTAATCAACAAGGGAGTTTTTTTAGGTAATATATTATACAGTGCCATTAAAGAGGTTGTTCAGGACTATTTTAATTTTTTTTTTACTATGAGTCTAAAAAGTAAGAGTCAGGTAGTTGCTAATAAAGGCAACTACCGGCCTCGTCTACCCGGTGTTGGCTCAAAGTGGTCACTGGCGGCGGTCTCCTTCCTGCGATTCAACTGCTCCACTTCAACAGAGTAGCTCTTCTTCTTCCGGACTGTTGACCGTTCGTGACTGCCGATGTCTTGCTGATTGACAGACGGCTGCACGCAGTTAGGCAGTTGGAAGCCGGCTGTCAATCAGCATGACATCGGCAGTCACACCCCATCAACAGATCAGAGCGGAAGAGAGTAGAAGCCTCTGAAACACCGACATAAGTGGTCAGTGACCACTCTTTGCCGGTAGATATCACTGCTGGATACAACAGGCAGGTAGTTAGCAACTACCTGCTTGTTAGTTCTCAGACCCGAAGTAAAAAAAATGTAATAGTCCTTTATAACCTGTTTAGCTAATGAAGTTAAAGTCTTTTATTGTTGTTTTGCGGTTGTCTTTTACACACTATTGAATAATGAAGAAACTGCTAACGTAATAAGAAACATTGGCAAAACGTTCCAAAAAATGTCTTGTTGTCTTCCAGGCAGTTTATGAGCTTTCCCATTGACTTGTATTGTAAATTACAAGGGGTCTTCGAGAGAAAACTCTAGAAGAATGGACATGTCAACTCTTGCAACCGGTGAAACGGTTAAAAGAAGTAATAAAACACTGATCATTTCATATTTTGGAACTTTTTTTTAATGTTTTTTCAGGTGTTTTCAGCAGCGGAAACCTCCTGAAAAAGACATTGTGTGCACATAGCCAAATATTCTTTTTTCACTTCTCCCCCTCTCACACTCAGACATAGAAGAAAGATGCGGAGCTGTAGACCCGTCCCTGAGATGTTTGTAATTGATTCTTTGCCAAAACAATGGAATGTCTTCTATGATTCTCATTCAGTGAGCAGGAACATTGCTTCCAGAAGCTACTTCAGTAACACTGGTGGATACATTGGCAGGAAACAGATCATTTGTCCATCTGTTTGATGTATTATACGACAACAGAGAAGAGCATTGAGGGGTTTTGTTGTCTTTTTGGTTTTTTTTTGTTGGGTTTTTTTTTTAATTCTTTTGTTAAATTTCTTCTTGAAATTGTTGACAAGTAAATGCATTGCTGGCAATTCGAACACAGCTAAAAATCTGGCTCATCACTAAGATAGACACCATCAAGCGTATGCTTTCCTACGTTTTTCTTTTTCTGGTAATCTTCGTACACTTTTATTTCAGAAATGAAGAGGTCTAATGGGATGGACTTTCCATACAACTTTTTACTAAAATCTTACACATAAAGCACAAGTCCACAAAAAATGCATTATATAAATCTGTACACTACATGTGATCATTAAAAATGTATGCAATTGGGGTTTTTCCCCCCAAAAAATCACATTAACACCTATGCAAAAGATAGGGACAACTTGCTGATCGCTGGAAGTCCAACGTCTGGGACTCACAGCAGTCGCAGACTTATCATTGTTGCAACACAGGGGCCCTAGAGTTAATTTCTCCCTGCAAAACATGTGGAATAATATTATGATGAACTCTTGGGCAGCAAAGGGCCCATTCTTGCACAGGAGCCCTTTTCAATCCCTGTCCGCCAGTGATTCTGAGAACGAGGCTCTGGAACCCTGAAAACGAACCTTTACCCCATTTATTGCCCATTCATTGTCTATGGGTCTGCCAATTACCTGCTATTTCTATAAGTCCCATAGACAATGAATGAAGCAGAGGCCACGCCTGTAGTGCTTTCTTTTTGGACACTACTGGTAGTTCCCTTGGTCGGACTCCCGAGATCAAGTTATACCCTGTCTCTACTGAAATGTCCTATCTTGATCTTTTGATAATAACCCTTTAAGTACAAAATTATATTGCGTTCACCCTCTAATATCACAATTTAGGTCACCCATCAAACGTGATACATAGGGAACCCCAAAGATAATGTAGCAAGGAACACAGAAGCAGTGTGGCTTTTTTCATCAATAGTTTATTATTTTATCACATTTTTAGGCAATTTTTTAAAAAATCCTGGACATCCCTTTAACTATGTACAGGGGATTTGTGCTTTGTGTCAGACATATAAAGCTATAAGGATTTTATCATACAGCTGATATTCAGAATTCCACTAAAAGCTATTTATTAAATGCCCTGCACCCCATGGACCTGCAGGTGATCATGGTTTTCCGTGACCTCTGTGCTATAGTTATTATTTCTTATGATATATTGCATCCATTGTGATAGAACAAGAATACTGGGCCTTGGTACAGAATTCTAAATAAGGTAAATATAAATGTCTGCATGGATTAGTGTATCGAGATTGCAGGGAGCCTTGGGAGAGAACAGTTTTGCTGAAGTTTCCATACAAAATGTAAATGAGTTCATATGCAAAAGCGAGCGCTCGTAATATGGGAGAGATTTTGCATAACCGTAAAGAGAAACTAAACATTTATGCAATCACCAAGGATGTACTTTACAAATGCAGAATAAGGGGATTAATGTTCCCCCCAAACTACAGATATCAGGAAATAGGGACAGGCCCCGTCATTACAGCTATGTTTTACTCTACAGTGCAGCATCGATTTGGATAAAATATAGTTTGAAAACAAGCAAAGCATACAGGGAAGAGTCAAGGGGGCGGCTCCCCACAGTTTCTCTTTGCCCAGGTTGGCCTGATTGACAGGTCTCCCTCTATAAACAAATAGTGTTTTAGAGTTTGTAGTGAGGGACCTTGTTTGATGTTGTTCATGAATCGAGCAGAATATATCGCCTGTCTATTGTAAAGCAGATGAAAGGGCGGCTTTTACAGATATATATTTATGCTATTAGCCAAAATGACACACGCAAATATTTTTCCAATATATAACAAGAGCAGTTTAAGAATACAATGGATTGTACAGCAGTGACACTCCTCAGCCAATCACTGAGTACAGTAGTGACACTCTGCAGCCAATCACTGAGTACAGCAGTGACACTCCTCAGCCAATCACTGAATGCAGAAGTGACACTCCGCAGCCAATCACTGAGTACAGCAGTGACACTCCTCAGCCAATCACTGAATGCAGCAGTGACACTCCGCAGCCAATCACTAAGTACAGCAGTGACACTCCTCAGCCAATCACTGGGTACAGCAGTGACACTCCGCAGCCAATCACTGGGTACAGCAGTGACACTCCTCAGCCAATCACTGAGTACAGCAGTGACACTCCGCTGCCATTCACTGAGTACAGCAGTGACACTCCGCAGCCAATCACTGAGTACAGCAGTGACACTCCTCAGCCAATCACTGAGTACAACAGTGACACTCCTCAGCCAGTCACTGGGTACAGCAGTGACACTCCTCAGCCAATCACTGAGTACAGGAATGACACTCCTCAGCTAATCACCAGGTACTCTCCTCGGCCACCCACTGGAGACAGCGTGATACTCCTCAGGCAATCACTAGATACAATAGTGACACTCCTCAGCCAATCACTGAGTACAGCAGTGTCACTCCTCAGCCAATCACTAGATACAGTAGTGACACTTCTCAGCCAATCACCAGGTACACTCCTTGGCCAACCACTGGAGACAGCTGTGACACTTCTCAGCCAATCACTGGGTACAGCAGTGACACTCCTCAACCAATGATTGGTTAACTGGCATTTTCTGTGTCCAGGGATCAGAGAACAGTGGGGGACACAGAGAGCATCAGAATTGGAATGATAGATAATTGGTGATAGCTTTTTTTTTTCTTTCAATTCTGACCCTGACAACTTTTTCACGGTGTGCCCCTTAAACACACTGACTCCCCTTAAACACACTGACTTTTTGTTTGGTTCCTTGTCTGAAATTCTTCATTTTGCTATTTTGTAACGCTTTCCAGAGGTTACAAGCAAGTTAACTTCCGAAAAATCTGAACTCGTTGAGTTTTATTTCTCATCATTATGCATGGATATCGCCACTGGTGGCAACTTCTGAATAAATCTGTATTTCCAGTTAACAATTTTTGGTAAATGCTAATGTATAGTAGGAAAAAGCTCGATATCCCCGCTCAGCAGACACAAGTACAAGTTCAGCTGTTATCTGCTTTTCAGCTAGCCATGCATAATATTGTAATGAGTCTACAGCGTTAACCAAATTTATTGTACAATTATAGAACAGTTTAATGGTAATTTGTCCTCCGCACACATCTACTATTTCCTGGGAGTGTATGGGCTGTATTTTGCCTTTTTTTATTACCCCCATCAATGTGAAATATGTCCTCTTTGTAGACTAGATTTTGTATAAACACATACTAATTTGCAAAAGAAATAACTCGGGTCTCTGGTTTATGTAATAAGAAAGTCAAAAACTTACTATGTATAGCACAGATTTTATCTCGCTGTATAGCACATTTATTACCGGGAGCCGTAAGCAATCTATGACAAAGATACGCCACCTAAAACAAGTAAATAATTTACATTTAAATGACTGTTTAGTGCATCCAGTTTCACCGTTGTGTCATGGCCGGCGATGAAATGCCTAATGTATCACCTTACAAGATGAACGCATTGTTTCTTCGGCGTATTTGGACGTTATGAAATGCAAACTTTTTATTATCTGCTTTTTTGATTTCTTAATATTTGCATATTGTTATAATGTTTTGCATACATCAGTAGCACATATGAATATATAAAACCTATTATTAGATCTTCTTCACCTTCTCGAACCCATAGTTCAGCTTTCCCTGGTTGTTGACTCTTAGTTTTACACTAAACATTTTTTTGGGACATGTACTAACTAAATGACAGAGAGGAGGGGGATGTGGCTGCAGTCATTCTGTAACACATAGTGGCTCACTGAGTGAGGTGGATCCTCTAAGCCCAAGGACTGTGGGCACATGGGCAACAGGTGTCAATGCAGTAGCTAGGTGAAGCACTCAGAAGATGGGCAGCTGAGGGACTGGAAACCGCAGGTAGATAGGTAGAATGCTGAAAACCAAAGGCAAGCGGGAGAAGTCCAGGAGACCACAGGCAAGCAGTTGGACACTTAAAAGCAAACTAAAAGTTTTAATAATGTCCTGGAAACCACAAGCGGACAGGAGACATCCTGGAAGCTGCAGGCAGACACCTAGAAGGCATACCAAAAGTCCTTAATAAAGTCCTGGAAACCACAGACAAACAGGTGTTACGCTAGAAACTGCAGGCAGGAAACATCCGGGACACCTAAGCAAGCAGGTGGGATGCTGAAAACTGCTGGCAAGTGGAAGACATCTGGGAAACCACAGGCAAGCAGGCGGGATGCCTGAAACTGCTGGCAGGTGGGAGACATCCAGGACACCACACACAAGCAGGCAGGATGCTTGAAATCACTGGCAGACAGGAAATGACCAGGAGATTACAGACAAGCATGCAGGATGCTGGAAACCACTAGCAGGCAGGAATTGCCAAGGAGACCACAGGCAAGAAGGCGGGATGCTGGAAACTGCTGGCAGATGGGAGAAATCCAGGATTGGAAGCTGCAAGGAGGCTACATGGAGACACAGATAGGTAGAAGACCAAAGTCTGGGGTAACAAGAAAGTCTAATACCATGGAAGCCACACACAGCCAGGAACACATATTAAGAATCACATGCTGACACGTAGAAGAGATCTGGGGAAAGGTTTCTGTGATGTCACGGGTGACTGGATACTCCGCCACCAGCAGGGCGAATTTAAACAATGAAACGTGCAGCCGGATACACCACCTCCAGCAGGCGAATTTCAATAGTTACACGTGTATCTGGATACACCGCCTCCAGCAGGGCGAATTTACAGAGGTAAGGGAAACACCAGAGAAACCGATACAATGGAGGGCCCTGCAATAGGGAGCGGGGACGTGGAGACCTCCTGCACTCCCCTGAGTCAGTGTCTCTACACTCCTGATGGTCCCTAGGCAGGTTCCGCACCTGGCGACGAGCAGGATACCTAAAAACCCTAGCTCACCCTGCACCTATCCCTTTCTAATGAATTGGATGGTGCAGAAACTAATCCCACCACTGCACTAAAACACACATAAGGAAAGTTACAAACAGGGAAAAACCACTTAGCTTTGCTCTGTTGCTATTGCTCCCAGCAACAGAGTCCAGCACCTGAGTGCAGCTTTCCTCCTGAATAGCTGCTACTTCAAAGCTTTGTCAGAACTGCAAGGGACTCCTCACTGTTGCTCCTTCGCCACCAGGACTCTGACTGAGCTGCAAGGAACTCTTCTCTAGCTCCTTCCTCCACCAAGGATGGTTGGAAATGACCAATATCACCAACAGTGAGTGAGACCACCTGACTCTCCTTTATAGGCAAGAGCCAGAGCCATCACACCTGCTAGTGATTCCCGTGTAATAATACTAGCCACCACTGGGGGCAAAACTAGAACTAAAGACACCACTGTGTAATGACCCTAATGGCCACCGGGGGCAAAACTAACTTTAAGCAAACAGCTTAAAGGAAAAAAAAAGTTACATGTGCTTTTATCTGTCACAATCCATCATGGATTGTGACAGTTTCAGACAGAACTGCAGAGAAACTAGAAAGTCTGAATACCATGGAAGCTGCAGTCAGCCAGGAAAATGACCTGGAAGCTGCAGGCAGGTTGCATTACTGGAAACCGCAGGCAAATAGGCAACTGTGGAACTGGAAGCCGCAGACAGCCAGGAAGACATCCTGGAATCCGTAGGTAGGTTGTGCGATAATGGAAACTACAGGCAAGTAGTTAGCGATACTGGAAAACACAGGCGAAGTCCCCACTGACAGGTACCAAGGTTACTGGAAGCCGCAGACAAGTAAGTCATGGATTGGAAACCTCAGACAGCTAGGAGACGTCCTGATGACTGTGGACTGGAAGTGTGCACAGGTAACTAAAATAGTTACTAGCAAGTCTTAATAGTTACTAGCAAGTCTTAATAGTTACTAGCAAGTAATACCAAAACCCAGGTGTGTGGCTTGGGAAGCCTTATACAGGCCCAGGAAATAAAACACATGGGGACATGCCGGGCTTCTTGCAAAGCATGACGTGGAGCACAAGAAAATCGGACCGGGGCAGATTGGTAACAAATTCTCCATTAGTATGGGAAAAGAGCGTGTGAGAGGAAAATTAAGAAATCAAGTTTTATTTCTTACTTTTTTTCAGATGAGCACAGACAGGTAATGTTAGTCCAGCGGAGTGGTCCAGTCTCCACCACAATGAAGACTGTAGCAGCAGGATGGCAACTAGTGCTGGATAGCAGAGTTATAATCCAAAAGGGAGCAGAGTAGACTGAGCGAACAGTGACAGCCTGGTGTAGCAGAGTTGAGTTTCACAGTAGGTTCAAGAGCAGAGTAGGTTCAGCATAGTTATTCCAGTGTTGCAAAACCAGAGTAGTAGAGCTGAGATGCAAAGAGCTGGGTATGTAGCAGAGCTGACACAGAAATATAGTAGAGTTGACTCAGCGATGTAGCAGGGCTGAGTATATAGATGAGTCCAATATAGGAGAGCTGGAACATCAATGTAGCAAAGCTAGGTATGTAAGGAGGTTCAGGAACAAGAAGCAGTCCTCATTTACAATGTGGATGCCAAGTACCTGAATACTCAGGTGGTGTACTGCTACTTGAGCCAGGTTATACAGCGCAGGACAGTGACAACACAGAGGCGCATCGAGTTGTGTGTCACTAAGAGGAACTGTGGGTCAAGTATCAGGGTAATGTGCTGTACTTCGCCATTGTTATTAGTCACTAAGTTTTGCAGGTAAAGACTGGTATTACCAGCAAATTGTGCAGCCAAGCACCAAATTGGTTGAAGACCCCACCGTCTGCATGCAGCTGTGGTCTTCTTACCCTTATGGCTCATTCAGGTGTATTATATGGACTTGTGCTGTCCCTTTGCACCGCTGATTTCTCACTGAGATCACTTGCACCGCACGGTCCGCACCCATTGTAGCCAACGCTCCAGTACAAATGGCCAATATTCCATACGTACTAACGGTCTGCGTGGAAAATAATTGCAGCATGCACTACTTTGGTCCCACTTATGGACCGCACTAGTGCGTATAAATAGGCAGCTCCTGCACTTATCTGATATGCGGGCGAGCACACGGAGTACGTCACATCTGCAATATGTGGACCTCACTGGCCTAAAAGTGGAGGACTCGCTGGTCTACTGTATGGTATTCCCTTCCCTGCATCTACTGCCGTCGGTACAACATGTGTATGTTGGGGTATTGGATTAACTCATTTCATTTTTCATTATTTTTTGCATCTGGCTTCAAAAAGTGATCACACCATACATATGTATCGGTTACTCAGTCATTTCAAGCTTATTTATAAGCAAACATGGAAGTAGATATGGAGACGCACACAGACAAATTCTCCTTAATTGCTGCATGAAATGTAAAACTCTCATTTTCCCTGATTATGTAAAGTGTCTTCGCGGCTGAATACAAGATTCGGTTCTATTATCGGGAGGTGAGTTTAATCATGTGCAGCTACATCAGGTAAATCCTTGTTTGTACTGCTGACTTATGAATCATGAAAATAGATAATGCGCTCCGCCAGATGTTATATATATTATTCAGCGCTACTTCTCCTTCGGGGGCCAGACCCAGTCCTTGTTTTGTTGGGATTATCTCGTTTTCCTTTTTTTTTTAGATTCTACACAAGGTTGGTTCATCTCCGGGGTTTACATTTTAAAATGCATTTTGTGTCTACTGTACAGATGGCGGTTGTTTAGCAAAGCCTTCGTGATTGGCGGTATATACGCCTAACGCATAGAATTCCCCATAATGAGTTATCAAGTCTAGGATAATTTGAGGGAAAAAAAACCTGCTGTGATAACTGGAAATAAACACATTATACTTGAGCAAAATCCAAGACGAAGCTGAGCAATGAATGATAGTTTCACATCAGAAAGACAGTGATCAGAGGTGGCTCTCTGAGTGGTCGCCTGGCAGCTCTAAAATGGCTACCATGGGCACACAGTGCAAGCCACTCCACTTACCGGATCCCAGAGGTTGCACTGGCCTTCACCCTTTAAATCTGTACAGGGATCTGGACTTAAACAAGAGCCCATGGTCTGGGATCACAGAATAAGTTGCTGACCGGTGGTGGAGGCTGGCAGTAAGGTAACCGGGTCAGAAACAAGAGGGTAGGAAAAGCAGAAAGTCAGAATACGGAAGAATGGGTAAGTAAAGCAAGCCAACATCAAAATGGGAAACAATAAATACTTCACAGGCACTGAACTGACAAGACTAATCCAGAGGAGCACAAGACTATATTGGCAGCCTCCAGCAGTAAGCTGGAAGGTTAAGTATGGTATGCAGGGCCGCCATCAGGGCATGACAGCCCTTACGTGTGTATGGGGCCCGGTGATTAGGGGGGCCCGACCACGCTGGCAGCCCGGTCCGCGCTAGGGCCCCCCCTACATTTTATTCAGGTGTCTGCAGCTTTTTTTAAATGAATACCTAGCGCCTGCCGGGCCCCCCGGGCACCTCCCCCCCGCACCATGGTCCAGCCAGCACCGCAATCCCCCCCTGCACAATGGTCCAGCCACAGCGCCGCCCTCACCTGATGTCACACACTTCTCTGCTCCACTTCCTCATTCGGTCAGTTTGTGCCACGTGGGACTGGGAGAGGGACGGAGCCTTGCCGCTGGAGCGCGGCCACCGGCCAGGTAACAAGAAATTTTTTCTTTTTGAGAGCGGCGATCCGGGGGGCCCGGGGCAGACTGTGAGATGGGGGCAGAATGCTGGGGGCAGAAGCAGAATGCTGGACATGGGGCAGAATGCTGGGCACGATGGGGCAGATTGCTGGACACGATGGGGAAGATTGCTGGTCATGATGGGGGGCAGAATGCTGGGCACGATGGGGCAGAATGCTGGGCATGATGGGGCAGATTGCCGGACACGATGGGGCAGATTGCTGGTCATGATAGGGGCAGAATGCTGGGCACGATGGGGCAGATTGCTGGACACGATGGGGCAGATTGCTGGACACGATGGGACAGATTGCTGGTCATGATGGGGCAGAATGCTGGGCACAATGGGGCAG
This sequence comes from Dendrobates tinctorius, assembly GCF_039654945.1. NCBI lineage: Eukaryota > Metazoa > Chordata > Amphibia > Anura > Dendrobatidae > Dendrobates > Dendrobates tinctorius. Next base: position 20,464,523 of record NW_027361707.1, read on the forward strand.
AATGCTGGGCACGATGGGGCAGAATGCTGGTCACGATGGGGCAGATTGCTGGACACGATGGGGCAGATTGCTGGTCATGATGGGGGCAGAATGCTGGTCATGATGGGGGCAGAATGCTGGGCACGATGGCGCAGATTGCTGGACACGATGGGGCAGATTGCTGGTCATGATGGGGCAGAATGCTGGGCACGTTGGGGCAGATTGCTGGGCACGATGGGGCAGATTGCTGGTCATGATGGGGGCAGAATGCTGGGCACGATGGGACAGATTGCTGGTCATGATGGGGGCAGAATGTGGGCACGATGGGGCAGAATGCTGGGCACGATGGGGCAGAATGCTGGTCACGATGGGGCAGATTGCTGGTCATGATGGGAGCAGAATGCTGGACACGATGGGACAGATTGCTGGTCATGATGGGGGCAGAATGCTGGGCACGATGGGGCAGAATGCTGGGCACGATGGGGCAGAATGCTGGTCATGATGGGGGCAGAATGCTTGGCACGATGGGACAGATTGCTGGTCATGATGGTGGCAGAATGCTGGGCACGATGGGGCAGAATGCTGGGCACGATGGGGCAGAATGCTGGTCACGATGGGGCAGATTGCTGGACACGATGGGGCAGATTGCTGGTCATGATGGGGCAGAATGCTGGGCACGTTGGGGCAGATTGCTGGGCACGATGGGGCAGATTGCTGGTCATGATGGGGGCAGAATGCTGGACACGATGGGACAGATTGCTGGTCATGATGGGGGCAGAATGCTGGGCACGATGGGGCAGAATGCTGGGCACGATGGGGCAGAATGCTGGTCACGATGGGGCAGATTGCTGGACACGATGGGGCAGATTGCTGGTCATGATGGGGGCAGAATGCTGGTCATGATGGGGGCAGAATGCTGGGCACGATGGGGCAGATTGCTGGTCATGATGGGGCAGAATGCTGGGCACGTTGGGGCAGATTGCTGGGCACGATGGGGCAGATTGCTGGACATGATGGGGGCAGAATGCTGGTCATGATGGGGCAGAATTCTGGGCACGATGGGGCAGATTGCTGGACACGATGGGGGCAGAATGCTGGTGACGATGGGGCAGAATGCTGGACACAATGGGGCAGAATGCTGGACATGATGGGGGCAGAATGCTAGACACAATGGGACAGAATGCTGGACACGATGGGGCCTAATGCTGGTGATGATGGGGCAGAATGCTGTTCATGATGGGGCAGATTGCTGGACATGATGGGAGCAGAATGCTTGACATGATGGGGCAGAATGCTGGACACGATGGGGCCTAATGCTGGTGACGATGGGGCAGAATGCTGTTCATGATGGGGCAGAATGCTGGACATGATGGGGGCAGAATGCTTGACATGATGGGGCAGAATGCTGGACACGATGGGGCAGAATGCTGGACATGATGGGGCAGAATGCTGGACATGATGGGGCAGAATGCTGGGCACGATGGGGCAGATTGCTGGACATGTTGGGGCAGATTGCTGGACACGATGGGGCAGAATGTGACAGTGAGACACAGGAGGGAGCTGAATGGACACGGGGCAGAATGTGACAGTGAGACACAGGAGGGGGCAGAATGTGACAGTGAGACACAGGAAGGGGCAGAATGAGATACGGGGCATGACTGGAGACACAGGGGGCAGGATCAAAGACATAGGGGCATGACTGGAGACACTGGGGGCAGGATTGGAGACAGATGGGGCAGGATCATGGGGCAGGATGGATACGGTGGAGACTGAAGGGGCAGGATGGGGAGATCATATGGGGCAGAATGGATACTTATGAGGGCGGGATGGGAGAACGTATGGCTGAAGCCAGGAATGAGTCACACGGGGGCTAGGATGGAGGATATTATTACCACAGGGTCTAATTAAGGGATATTATTACTGCAGTGATGTATTTATTTTATTTTTTGAGTATACTGTTTTAAATAGGGGGGCGGTCCTGTTACTGTGTAGTGTGACACTATGTTGCCTTTTTTTCTTCATGTGATGTAATGTAGAAGTTGGGAAAAATAAGTAATGTGTTCTGCAAGCGGAGCTCTAGGTAACTGTGTTATTTCCTGCAGAGACGAGCCCTGGCTGGAAGACGTGATGGCGATCTGTGCTGGATGAAAGATGAAAAACAAAGATGAAGGACTTCACCTAAAGATGTCACTGGTGAGTTAGTGTGTTACCTATACACCGACACTATACACTGTATAGAGGCCCTGTGTATAATGTCATTGATCACTGTATTACCTGTACACAGACACTGCATACTAAGTACAGATCTCCTGTGTATAATGGCACTTATGGTGATAGTGTCGTGTTTTTTTTTATTACTGATCAGTATTGTAGTATTCAGTCACTGTGGTGGTAATATGTGGTCTGGTCATGGTCTGGCGGTATTTGTTCCTTGTGTGTGGTATTATAGGTCACTATGTGGTCTGAACATGGTGCGGTGGTATTTTTCCCTTGTATGTGATATTATTGGTCATTTTAAAAATTGAAAAATAAAAAAAAACCTAAATTGTATCACATATTTTAACAAATATTTAATAGGTTACAGTAGATTAGGGCACGGCCAAAAGAGTCTACCGTGTTATGGTGGTGGCTTAAAAAATCTTTTGGCCAAAACAAAAGCTGCTGGCTATATGTGTGATCTGGTGATGGGAACTGTTAATGTGTGATTGGTGAGAAGTGTTTTTCCAAGAGAGAGCGGTGGGACTTTGGACAGTTCGAGGGGTGGAGGCGGGGCTGGGATGGAGCCTGGACGGAGTCTCAAGGGACCCCGAAAATTTTACCAGTATGGGGCCCCGAAATTCCTAGTGGCAGCCCTGATGGTATGGTGCTCTCTAATTATCTGAAGCAGAGGGCTGATAGCTCTTGCTGGACAGCACACACACTCATACTTTCAGACTGGATGGCACTGCAGGTACCAGCCACTCTAATCTTAATTTCTGGTTTTAATGTCTCTCCTATGACCAGCACAGTCCGCAGAATGAATACAGCCTAGCAAGAGAAGTAGACGTCACAGGAGCAGTTCATGGTGGAGATGTGAGACTATGAAGCAGTAGGCCGCCTACTCCGCTAAAGGGGTCACCCGAGCACATGCACTGGGTTCAGGGTGCCAGGCTAGATGCCAACAAGTCCCTTTGCCTTAGTCAAGATATTTAGATCATATTTGCTTACTCTCCAGAAGCCTCCTGGAAAAAAAAAAGAATCCCAAACTCCAGAGAAAGTTCTCAAATTTCCCAGACAATGTAGAAACCCCCTAAAACCTCCTGTAAAACAGTACTTATCAGATATCTTTGCTGCGACACCGAACGCCAACAGTCAAGACAGACTTAACAGGAAGTAGCCTGTTAGAATGGAAGCATTACTCTGCAAATTGGCAAGTATGGATAGATACCGGGCTACACCAGGAAACTGAACCTTTACCCCAGATGAAGAAAACCTAGCATTAGAAGTGGGATTTTACAGCTCCAGGAAGGCGGAAGAGTTTTAGCTTAAAGAAGTGTCCACTACTTAGATAACTTCTTCTCATACCCCTCGTTTGGCCATCACAAGATGATAAACCCTATACCCACCTCCCGTGCTCCATTTCCGCGATATCGGTACTCCATCTCCTATGCTGTTGTTGTGACATGTGACACCACTGTCCAATGAGCCCTGGGGTCACTGTCCCCACCTCCTCTTGAATTGAGCAAGAAGAGGAAGCCAGGGATCAGCCGCTGCAACCCGGACTTCCTCTTCATGTTCGATTTGTCTGACGCAAGCGCTGATTGGGCGCCGGGGTCACAAGTCACAACAACAGCACGCGAGCTCCGGGACCGCGAGTGCCAACACCCCTGGAACAGCGCTGGCAGGGTAGGCGAATATAAGCTTTATTGTTTTATCAGGGCCTAACCTTTAGATCAAGAAGAGGTTGTCCTAGTAGTGGACAATCCCTTTAACCTCATCCATATGCTGCCAGTTTTTTTGGGATGAGGAATACATGTGGAAATTGGCTTTTGTTGCATTTTCTTTTTAAATCGACAGCATGTCAATTTCTGCTGCGGAATTGGAAACGCACCTTTCTGGGAATTTTACCTATTCATATCAATATCAACCTCTCTATCTGGACACCTCACATCCATGAATTGGCTGGTTCCTTATTGTGCCTCCTGATGAACCGTGTGGACGGGGAAACGCGACGAGGCTGTAAGCTACATTTGGGTTAACCCCCAGCTGTTTCTATAATTTTTTTTTTTTTTTTTGGCAATAGGTATCATCCATTGCCTTCTATGGGAACCAATATGGATATAATTCTGATATTCCTTTATTGAACCACGCTATTTTTTACCTCTTGTCTGTGCTTGTCTGATTTTACTGCAGAGTTTTTTTTTTTGCTTTATTTGATAATGCATATGGAATCTATGTTTTCTGTAGTCTATTAATACCCAAAAAGACAAGACTTGCTACTATCTATTGGTTATACAAGAGGTTTCTCTATGTTTACATGTAATAGCCTGACTTTTATATATTGTACATTAATAGCCTGTGTATTATATTAAGCACTATCTTTTATCTCTTTTATTTGCTTACTGTTTTCCCACCTGTAGTTTATAAGGGTCATTTAGGGCCAGTCTGGGACAGCCGCCGCGGAGTGGGGGCGCCAAATCGTATCTTTTAGGGTGCCAACCTCCACTGTCAGGAAGGGATAGCAGGCTAGTGTTGGGCTATCGTAGGTTATTATTGTATAGAGTTTGTTAATTGTGTTATTGCACTAGAGGGGTGTTTTTTACCTCAATTTATTAAAGTTTCATATTTTTAAAGGGATTATATGATTGCACCTAGTCTCTCCTCACACTGAGGTTTTATTTGAAGCATTTTTTTTCCAGCTTGTACAAAACTCTGTGATTTTTAGGTATTTACTAGTGTTGAGCATTCCGATACCGCAAGTATCGGGTATCGGCCGATACTTGCTGTATCGGAATTCCGATACCGACTTCCGATATTTTTTCAATATCGGAATTCGGCATCGGAATCGGAAGTTCAGTTGATTGACGGCCTGACGTCATCATGATGCGCGGTGTGTGCGCATCATGATGCGCCGTCATTTCGGGCCTTCCGGGGGTCTCTGCCGGCCTGCCGGGGGGCTGTGCCGGCCTGCCGGGGGGCTGTGTGGACTACCCGGGGTCTGTACCGGCCTGCCGGGGGGCTGTGCCGGCCTGCCGGTGGTCTGTGCACCCTGTGGGGGTCTGTACCGGCCTGCCGGGGGGCTGTGCCGGCCTGCCGGGGGGCTGTGTGGACTGCCCGGGGTCTGTACCGGCCTGCCGGGGGGCTGTGCCGGCCTGCCGGTGGTCTGTGCACCCTGTGGGGGTCTGTACCGGCCTGCCGGGGGGCTGTGCCGGCCTGCCGGGGGGCTGTGCTGATGTCCGGGGGTCTGTGCAAGCATCGTCCGATGGGACTACAAGTCCCATCGGGCGATGCCTGCTACCATGACAGTGATTGACACATTAGCCAATGATGGGACAGTAGTAGTCCCATCATCCGGCTAATGTGTTAAATGTTAAAAAAAAAAAAAATACTACATACATACTACATGCATGCTACATACATGCTACATGCATGCTACATACATACTACATATATACTACATACATACTACATACATGCTACATACATACTGCATGCTACATACATACTACATACATACTACATGCATGCTACATACATACTACATGCATGCTACATACATACTACATACATACTGCATGCTACATACATACTACATACATACTACATACATACTACATGCATGCTACATACATACTACATATATACTACATGCATGCTACATACATACTACATATATACTACATGCATGCTACATACATACTACATGCTACATACATACTACATATATACTACATACATACTACATACATGCTACATACATACTGCATGCTACATACATACTACATATATACTACATACATACTACATACATGCTACATACATACTGCATGCTACATACATACTACATACATACTACATGCATGCTACATACATACTACATGCATGCTACATGCATGCTACATACATACTACATGCTACATACATACCACATATATACTACATACATACAATACATTCATACAATACATACATAGACATACAGTACATATAACATAGAGTAACATACTTACCAATACTTGTCACATTGTTCCCCGAAGCCATTGTCGTCTACGGAATAAATATTAACATAACAAACCACAAAAATACTCACCCACGATCCGAAGCAGTCCACGAGTGTGTCCCACGACGATCTTGGGTAGAGAACTGCAGCATCAGATGATGCTGCCGTTCTCTACGGGCTGCAGGAATCCAATGACGGAAGGTAGGTATCCTTCCGCACTGTATTCCTCCGCCACTTAAAAAAAAAAAGTCCCTAGTCTCACTTTATGCCATTGCTGTGTGGGAAATTCCCACACAGCAATGGCATAAAGTGAGACTAGGGACTTTTTTTTTTTTTAAGTGGCGGAGGAATACAGTGCGGAAGGATACCTACCTTCCGTCATTGGATTCCTGCAGCCCGTAGAGAACGGAAGCATCATCTGATGCTGCCGTTCTCTACCCAAGATCGTCGTGGGACACACTCGTGGACTGCTTCGGATCGTGGGTGAGTATTTTTGTGGTTTGTTATGTTAATATTTATCCCGGAAAAGACAATGGCTTCGGGGAACAATGTGACAAGTATTGGTAAGTATGTTACTCTATGTTATATGTACTGTATGTCTATGTATGTATTGTATGAATGTATTGTATGTATGTAGTATATATGTGGTATGTATGTAGCATGTAGTATGTATGTAGCATGCATGTAGCATGCATGTAGTATGTATGTAGCATGCATGTAGTATGTATGTAGCATGCATGTAGTATGTATGTAGTATGTATGTAGTATGTATGTAGCATGCAGTATGTATGTAGCATGTATGTAGTATGTATGTAGTATATATGTAGTATGTATGTAGCATGCAGTATGTATGTAGCATGTATGTAGTATGTATGTAGTATATATGTAGTATGTATGTAGCATGTAGTATGTATGTAGCATGCATGTAGTATATATGTAGTATGTATGTAGCATGCATGTAGCATGTATGTAGTATGTATGTAGTATGTATGTAGCATGCATGTAGTATGTATGTAGTATGTATGTAGCATGTAGCATGCATGTAGCATGCATGTAGTATATATGTAGTATATATGTGGTATGTATGTAGCATGCAGTATGTATGTAGCATGCATGTAGTATATATGTAGTATGTATGTTGCATGTAGTATTTATGTAGTATGAATGTAGCATGTATGTAGTATGTAGTATGAATGTAGCATGTATGTAGTATGCATGTTGTATGTATGTAGCATGTAATTTTTTTTTTACATTTAACACATTAGCCGGATGATGGGACTACTACTGTCCCATCATTGGCTAATGTGTCAATCACTGTCATGATAGCAGGCATCGCCCGATGGGACTTGTAGTCCCATCGGACGATGCCTGCACAGACCCCCGGAGCCTGCACAGCCCCCCGGCAGGCCGGCACAGCCCCCCGGCAGGCCGGCACAGCCCCCCGGAGCCTGCACAGCCCCCCGGCAGGCCGGCACAGCCCCCCGGCAGGCCTGCACAGCCCCCCGGAGCCTGCACAGCCCCCCGGCAGGCTGGCACAGCCCCCCGGAGCCTGCACAGACCACCGGCAGGCCGGCACAGACCACCGGAGCCTGCACAGACCCCCTGGCAGGCCGGCACAGCCCCCCGAAAGGCCCGTACAGACCCCAGAGAGGCTGTACAAGGGCAGGAAAGGGTTTTTCTTATTCCGATACCGGAAGTCCCATAGACTTGAATGGGACTTCCGGTATCGGAATCGGCGATACCGATACTTTTTTTAAAGATCGGCCGATACCATCCGATACGATACTTTGAAGTATCGGACGGTATCGCTCAACTCTAGTATTTACATGTTATTTTTTGCTTTTATTTCATGTTTCTATTTTTCTGTAGGAAAAAGTATACCGTAGATACCTACAGTTAGAGGATGCTCCATGTGTAGTAAAAAAATAAAATAAGCCAGAGACCTCCAAAATCAAATGCACTTCAACCAAAGAAACAAGCAAAAAACACCCTGCAGTTTGTTTCATATTTTACTAGTGACTCACAGTGAACATCTGCCTGTAGGAGGAAAACAGCGAAAATCACAACATTTTGGAAAAAAAAAACCTGCTGTGTAAGAACACATAATCTCTTGGATGATAAGTTATGTAGAAAATAAAGAAAAAATAAATAACTATATAAAACCTATGTGAAACTGATTATAGTGCATTTATTTATTGTATATAGAGGAGCTGGTGCCATTATACAGCAAGCGATCTGCCATCTCCCAACACCACAAACAACATTAATTATCCATACACAACCTTACATTGCCATCTGCTGTTATAAGACATCAAAGAGAACTTCTGAACCCATAGGAAACCCTTCCAAATCCGCAAAACAAAACCTTGTTGAGATAAGGGACATATGTTCTCCAATGTTGCTTTTTCCAATTTTTCTTTGGTTTAAGCACGGTAAAACGTGAACCACGCAGAACAATTCTGCAGCAAATGTTGCAAAGAGTGAAATCTAAATCTGCAGCATAAACTGCTTCATTAGTGCAGCAGGTCAATTACCTATGCAGATGATGAAATTTGGTAGAATCTTATCCACTCTGCTGTTACTTTAATAAAATGCAGAATTTCCTCCCTCAAATTCAGTGAAATCTGTCTGTGAAAAAAACACACTTAGGCCTTCACACGTCCATATAAAACACATACGTGAAAAACTGGCACCAGTGTCATCAATTTTTTCCATCCATGTGTCCATATTTACCATCAGTGTATTGTAAGGGGGTGAAGAGAGGAAGAGTCCAAAGAAGGGTAAATGGCGTGCTTCCCTGCTCCTTATCCAGAACCACTTAGCCAGACAGCAGGATTGCCGGGGGGAAGACTTTCTGCCCTGGACCGACTGGACCATGTGACTGCAAAGGACAGGGAAGAAAAGGAAGAGGCGGTGGACTGGAAGGTGTGCAGGCAGAGGGCGCGAAAGCAGAGCGCGCCAGGCACGGTGGAGACCCACCAGAGACAGGGGAGAGCATGCCAGAGAGAAAGCAGGCTGCAGCACCGCGCTCCCAGAGAGAGAGAACTCCCTGTCAGAGTTCTGGGACTGAAGTACGAGACACAGTGCGCGCTGTATGTGAGTACGTGGATTCGGTAGCCTCCGTGACCAGAGAAGACCTTCCCCCTGACAGTGAAAAGACAGTGACCCGAGCGCGCAGTACTGGGGACCGCAGTGACAAGCCGGGGCCCCTGAGCGTGGCCAAGAGACTTCCCAGTGTGCGTAGCATCGTTACTGCAGAGAGACTGACAGCATACCATACAGAGACTTAGTGCAGGGGAGACTCAGTTCCACAGTGTCTTCCTGCTTTAACCCCTGAGGTCCCAGCTTCACCCTGAGAAGAGACTGCAGAGACTTAACCCCTGAGGTTCCAGCTACATCCAGAGGAGACTACAGAGACTGCGAGCGCTGCTGTTGACGGCACAAACGTGGGAGAAAGAGACCCTGCAATCAAGCTTTCCTCGGACTGATAAGTCATATTAATGCCAGTCGAACCGTCTCAACTCTGCATAACTGTTTAGTAGTTTTCTTAGTCTAGTTTGCTGTTTATATTGTTACTTTTACTCTTACTCATTTAATCCCCGTACTGCTTCTCCCTGCGTGGAGAATTTATCCCCTGTAAACAAACCCTTTAACTCTTGGTCTGTCTCTGTTCCATGGCGACATCCTCAGTACCTGCAGGTAATTACAGTATCATTATTGTTCATCTGTGTATTCATAATTACCATCAGTGTGCCATTAGTGTTTTCCATCCGTGTGTCCGTATTTACCCTCGATGTGTCATCAGTGTTTTCCATCAGTGTACAATGCAAAATAATATTGTGGTACCGTGTTAGCCAGAAAAATCGATGGAAATTCTTATGTCCTGTGAGGTAGCGCTGTCATTCAGTTATGGGATCTTCGCTAGGCAGCGAACAAAACACATCCGGCACCGTGTTTTCAATAACCATAACATAGTCCATGAGGTTTATTCATCCATCATAAACCCACAGAAGCAACATAAACGGCATATAACAGCATAGCGTCCATTATAACTTCACTCTGGTAGCAATGTCCAGCATACAGGCTCTCTTAGCCTCATTTATCTCACCCACGTCCGGGTCTCCTCATGGCTGCTTCAGCTTACTGCAGACGTTCATTCCCTCCCCTGGGAACTCTCAGACACGTGCAGCCATTAACACAGCGCTTACTGCTGTCAGAAGGCAGCCCCCGTCTCTCTCTCAGACAGGGCCTTCCACACTGGACCAACCAGGTTGCAGAATTCACCACCTGTGACCTACCCTGGCCACATTATATGGTTCATAGCCACGCCCACTGGGTCACATGACTCTGACCTCAACACAGGTCCTTCAAGCAATTACACACTCTTTCCAACAGTGCTTTAAACACACCCCCTGGGTGGGTTTGTAGGTAACCAGGCTGCCCATCTCCCTAGTTACCTGGAGACTTCTCCCTTACACATTGAAGCAACACCTCAGCAATATCATTGCTGAACAACACATAAATCTCCATCCCAAAGCCACCCACTTTGGGATACATAACGGCTATTCCGTATTCTGCCATTCATCCTTTCTCCTGGGACATCCACACAGCGCCCCCTAGCGGACTCAGTGGTTACTACACCACAGTCCCAAAAAAATGAGAAAAGTGTTCAAGGAGTATTGGCTAACCAGAGAAATTATATTTGCAAGCTTTCAGGGCTCAGGCGGCCCGTTCATCAGGCTTTATTACAAGTGAATTACTGAGAAGACATGGCACCATTTAAATAGGAATTACACAAGGACATGAGGTGATGCTAGCTAGAGATAGGCCAAGGAAATCAAACTAAGGGTTTTGTTATACATGCAGATGAGGTGGATGTGTTCTGTTAGACATGTGAAGACCTCCTTGTAGAGGTGTGAACTGTGTCCATGTAATGAGTCTTGAATCCAGGTGTCAAATTGAGTCCTATTGTTAGAGACTGAAACATATTTATAAATTTGAACTCCCAGATTTTTCTTTCTCTGTCACTATTAAAAGGACCTTTCAATATTAGAACTTTTAGATCTGCCATACTGTGTCCAGGTTTAGATAAGTGTATTTCTACAGGCATGTCCAGCTCATTTTTTATTGTATACCATCAGTATGCCATCAGTGTTTTCTATCAGTGTTTTTTATCAGTGTGTCCATATTTACCATCAGTGTTTTTTTCGTTATGGATGAAGAGAGAAAGAAATTACAAAGCCTATACTTACACAGACAGCACACAGACAGTACATTGATGCCATCTGTGTGCTCTTTATGTTTTTCACAGACACATGCAGTGGGTCCAGGAAAGTATTCAGACCCCTTTAAATTTTTCACTCTTTGTTTCATTGCAGCCATTTGGTAAATTCAAAAAAAGTTCATTTTTTTTCTCATTAATATACACTCTGCATCCCATCTTGATTGAAAAAAAACAGAAATGTAGAAATTTTTGCAAATTTATTAAGAAAGAAAAACTGAAATATCACATGGTCATAAGTATTCAGACCCTTTGCTCAGACACTCATATTTAAGTCACATGCTGTCCATTTCCTTGTGATCCTCCTTGAGATGGTTCTACTCCTTCATTGGAGTCCAGCTGTGTTTAATTAAACTGATAGGACTTGATTTGTAAAGGCGCACACCTGTCTACAAGACCTCACAGCTCACAGTGCATGTCAGACATTCGTTGAAAAAAATTGTGTGGGCTCCCAGGCAATTTTCTCCGCCAGAGAAGGAAAGCCAGTGACTGAGGGCAGGTATTAACATGGTTATTGCACCCCCGGCTACAAACATCTGCCCCCAGCCACCCCAGTAAAGGCGCATCTGTAAGATGCGCCTTTCCTGGCACTTAGCCTCTCTATTCACACTGCCTTTAGCGGTGACATATGGGTTAATAAGGGGTTAATGTCACCTTGCAATTGAAAGGTGACATTAAGCCCGGTTAATAATGGAAAGGTGTCAATAAGACACCTATCCATTATTAATCCAATAGTATGAAAATACAGACTGGTGTGGCTGGGGGCAGATGTTTGTAGCTGGGGGGGCCAATAACCATGGTCCCTTCCTAGGCTATTAAGCCCTCAGTCACTGGCATTCCCTCTCTGGCGGAAAAAATTGCGCGGGAGCCCACGCAATTTTTTTCCAGGAAAATACCTGTTAATTTAACACCTACATGTCCCAAATTTTACCCACATACACTAATCTAATTATTAGTCAAAGACATATATAAATCAAAATGAAATGAAATGGTTTACTGTATGTAAACCATGTGTCATTTCATGTCAGGTTCTGTAATGATTTTACAGAAGCCGTCAATTGAATTATCGGATATTCTGCTATCAGTTTATGAAATATATATGTATATATACCATATATATATATATATATATGTATATTGTAGGGATTCTACTTACTCAGGTGCAGCGGGCGACAATCATGAGACAGGTTCCTTTAAATTTCATGAGGTTTATTTGCATCATAAACCCATAAAGCAGCACGTCACAAAAGAAATAGCCTTTAGCTTAGGCAAAAGAGAACACAAATGTCCGTTACTTCAGGCTCAGTCCTGGAGCCTCACCACACACGGGAGGCTTAGTCCTCCCCAAATACAACTCTCTGTTTCAGAAGCAGTCTACATTATAATAGTGATGTGTCGGTCGCGAACGATCTGACACAAAGAGCCGGCTCCCTGCTGTGAACTATGTTAGCCGCCACCCAAGTGAGAGCCACTAAAATCCCCGAATGGCTCTCAGTGGGCCTAAAATCCCTATGATCGGCAGGCGTAACTCCGCCCACCCGGACAAAACTCCGGCCACTCAGCAAACAAATTGGTTAATATAAAGTGGGCGGGGTTTACAAGGTAGGTGTACCTGTGTTCTTCCATTTCCTTACTATGTTCCTCACAGTGGAAACTGACAGGTTAAATCTCTGAGACAACTTTTTGTATCCTTCCCCTGAAAAGCTATGTTGAATAATCTTTGTTTTCAGATCATTTGAGAGTTGTTTTGAGGAGCCCATGATGCCACTCTTCATAGGAGAATCTAATAGGAGAACTACTTGCAAGTGGCCACTTTAAATACCTTTTCTCATGATTTGATACACCTGGCTATGAAGTTCAAAGCTCAATGAGGTTACAAAACCAATTTAGTGCTTCAGGAAGTCAGAAAAAAGTAGTTAGGAGTGTTCAAATCAAGAAAATGATAAGGGTGCCCATACTTTTGCACCGGTCAAATTTTGTTTAAATGCAGATTGCACATTTTCTGTTAGTACAATAAACCTCATTTGAATCCAGAAATATAACTGAGTCCATCAGTTATTAGATATATGAAACTGAAATAGCTGTTGCAAAAACCAAAATTGTTATAAAGAAAAAAGGTTAACATTAATAGGGGTGCCCAAACTTTTACATATGACTGTATATATATATATATATGTGTGTGTCTCAATGACATGTATGTATGTATATATAATGTATTCTATGTGTATATATCTATTCTTTCTTTTCTATTTTAACCTGTCATTGGGATCCATTATATGTCCATTTTGCAAATTGGGGAGAATATCTCGCCATGCGGATGACATACGGATGTCACACAGATGCTTAGATGCGAGAAAATCGCATCCTCGCATTGCACACGGATGACATACGGATCACTGTTCATGAAACATTTGTGCAATTCTCATCCGTGAAAAACGAACCGATTTTTTTATACGTTGTGTGTGGCTCCGGTCTTATTCTACCCCCTAAGGATCGGGAACACAAGATTTGTACAAGTAAGTGTAAACCTTTTTGCACATTTGCTCTCTGCCCGGGGTGCATACTATACCATAACATCTGCAGCTTGTAGCCATCGCCTGGTTTAAAAGTTGACTGATTGTCTTTACTGTGTAGCAATTTACCAAAGTGGATGACCTAATTTCATAATTAAGAGGTTATTTTCTGCAAAGCTGTCTTGGCTGTAGAGCTATTGAGGCGAGAAGCATGGAGGTTCCCGAGGATAGTCACATTTCAGTGCGTAAACATGATTTTAATTACCAGTAAACAGCTGTGTGATGCTCTACATGAATATTATCGGAGGGCTTCTGGAGAAAACCATGTCCCAAAACCACTCAGCCAGATGAATTCTCTTCTTCGAGTGTGAAATTGAACTTATCATATATGCCTTATAGGTCTTAATTAAGTCGAGCGTTCACTGCTGATACGGTATCTTTATATTTTGCCGTTGCTGTCGGACTTTGGTGCACACAGATTATTAATCCAAACAGAGCTGTGGACAACTAGGGACATCTCCGAAATTGGAGTTGAGGAGATAGCAGAAGAGGAAGCCCTGAAGAGCTGTAGACACAAATGTTAATGGGTCTTTCAAGGTCAATCCTTTACAATTTCCCATGAGATAATCTAGACCGTAGTCTCCATTGTGTGGCTCATCAGCTGTTCCAAAAACGACAAATCTCAGCATGCCCGGGTACTTGGTGGTTTTCATGGCATGTTGGAAGTTGTAGTTCCCCAGCAGTTAGTGAGTCAAAGGCTGGAGATGACTATTCTATATTGTCTCATGGAAAATCGTAAAGGATTGACCTTGAAGGACTCATTAACATTTATGACTATAAGTCTCAAGGATTTCCTCCTGTGTTATCTCCTTGTCACCAATTTTGGATACGTCCCCAGTTGTCCACAGCTCTGTTTGCTTTAATGAACCGTGTGCATTAAGGTACGACCATAATGGCAAGTGTCACCAATTGCAGCCACGGTGTGGATTTGTACTGTACTTTTTGAAAATCTTGTGATATGCAGCTTTGTTTACACTTGAAAAAATGTGCAAAATATTTTTAAAAAAATGCAGTGTGTGAACAAGCCCTTACTGTGTATGGACTTTTTCAGTGGGATCTAAGGGGTATTGTTAATGTCAGAGTTAGGAGACTTATACACCATGAATGCTCTTCTGGGAAATTAATTATGAAAATTGCCTCTTCAGAAAGGATGAGGACTTGAACTCTAGCATGATCTAATAGAAGTAGCAATTTTAAAAGTTAATATCAACCCTAACGAGCCTTGCAATAAGACTTAAGATAAAAGCCAAACCAGAATCTCAATTTGTAGACAGTGTTTTGAGGTATTGCCCCTCATTAGTGCAAAGTATGAGATCTCATTTGGCTGGGAGAGACGCTTAAGACTGGGATCTAAGAGGTAATGTTTTTCCTTGTGGTAAGTGACAGCCAGGCCAGGCATGTCAAAGTAGGGAGACTTATACGCCATGCATGCCGCTCTGGGAAATTAAATATGCAAATTGCCTCTTCAGAGAGGAAGATGACTAGAACTCTAGTGCAACCTATTGTAAGTAGCAATCCTAAAAGTCAATAAAGTCTCCTCACATTGACACGCCAGGCCTGGTTGTCACTCTTCACAAGGAGTAACTTTACCCCTTAGATCTTAGTCTTAAGCCTTTCTCCTAGCCAAATCAGATGTCACATTTTGCACTGATGAGGGGCAATACCCCAAAACACTGTTTTGTCTGCAATTTGAGATTCTTGTTTGGCTTTTATCCTAAGTCATGGGGCAAGGCTCGTTAAAGGGTCAATACTGACTTTTACGGGTTGCTACTTCCTTTTGGTGGCTCTAGACTTCAAATCCTCTCTGAAGAAGCAGTTTGCCTTTTAGGCTTTTTCCCACAATGTGACATTTATGTGTTGTTTTTTTCAAGGGTTAAAAATGTAGCGTTTTGCAGTGCCAGCAGAGTGTATGAAATTTCTTAAATATCATGCACACGTGATTTATTTTGAACGGGTGGAATTGAGCCATCAATGCGTTTTTATTTAAATCTGCAGCATGTCAATTCTTTCAGCGTCTTTGTTGTGTTTTTCACCTCAGATGAATGGGGATAAAAAAAAGGCAGGCAAAAATGCATCAAAAAATGTATGTATTCTGCACAACATTTTTCCTGCCTATTCTCTGATCTTTTGTATCGAAACATCTGCTGCAACTTGTGCACTTTTCTTAAAGCGCTGTATTTCTCAATAGTAGTGACGCATAATGTAAATAAAGTCCCACAATGCAGTGTATGAATGCTACCGCCATACAATCACCAAATATCAGCGCTATGCAGAATGTAATCCACAAGCAATATCTATACATCACTGTACAAGTAATATTTCTGGAGGTCACATTTGGATTCGGCTGAATTTGCTCTAATTTGCTTGGCATACGTCTTGGCAAACTTCATTGCCTCTCTTAGGCTATGGCTATCCGCCATTTATCTTCTGTATGCATTTTGGATTTCTTCATACCACTTTTAATTGAAGACTTTGGCACCTGATTATGAAGCTGATGAATCTGCTTGTTTGCTGGAGGCTGGTGTTGTCATTAGGGTCATTGGGGGGTAACGAGCATGAGTTTGCTGCTCTTCCTTTTCTTGCAGGCTGAATGACTAAACATTGCTGAAAAAATAGGGATCTTGAATTTACAAAAAATGTGTCCTCAAGATGATGGGACGTGCTTTGTTCATTCGTGCTTTGCCCTAGCGGTAGCAAAGTCAGACTCCAAAACTAGTTTTCAGGTTGTCTGGACATGCTGGGAATTGTAGTTTCCGAACAGCTGAAGAACCTCAAATCTGGACACACACATAATTATCAGTGTGATCATAGGCGTAAAAAGAATGTCACCCTACAGCAACACTCAGAATGCCCCCTCCCATATTTTATTTTACTTATATCCGTGCACACCAATTATTCCATAATATCTTTTATTTAGATTTTTAGAACTTTAAATATTCTGGGTCCCATCCGAGAGTCATAAAGTAAAATTCTGGCTTCTCCGGTGCGTTAATTGTATATATTCATTTATAAAGCTATTGTTAAAGGGGTTGTCCACTTGTACAAAAATATCTTTACCCTTTAAACTTAAAGGGAAACTTTCATTAAGATCAACACCTTTCATCTACACCTTTATATCTTCTATCTGTTGCTGCTTTCCTGACTAATTAAAATTGTAATTCATGTGCAAATGAGATGTTACAAGCTCTGGGTGTGACAGAGCACATTAAGGGTCACCGCCTCCTGAGGTTGTTTCAATTTCCAGCACCAACCTCTTAAGCTTGATTGATAGCTGTATGTAATGTCAGGAGCCAGGCAAGAAAATGAGACAGTGAGCTATCAATTAACTTAAAAAGGATATGATGCTGGGCAGGGCAGCTACTTATGTGCTCTGTTGCACTCAGAGTAATTAACACCTTATTTGTATATGAATTAAAATTCTAAACACTTGTAAATGCAGCAACAGATAGAATCATAGAATCATAGAATCGTAGAGTTGGAAGGGACCTCCTGGGCCATCTGGTCCAACCCCCTGCTCAAAGCAGGATTCGCTAAATCATCCCAGTTAGATGTCTGTCCAGCCTCTGTTTGAAGACTTCCATTGAAGGAGAACTCACCACTTCTCGTGGCAGCCTTTTCCACTCATTGATCACTCTAACTGTCAAAAAGTTTTTTCTAATATCTAATCTGTGTCTCCTCCCATTCAGCTTCATCCCATTGCTTCTAGTCTTTCCTTGTGCAAATGAGAATAAAGTTGATCCTTCTACAATGTGACAGCCCTTTAGATATTTGTAGACAGCTATTAAGTCTCCTCTCAGTCTTCTCTTTTGCAAACTAAACATTCCCAAATCCTGCAACCTTTCCTCATAAGACAGGGTTTGCAGACCGGTCACCATTCTGGTCGCTCTTTTCTGAACTTGCTCCAGTTTGTTGATGTCTTTTTTAAAATGTGGTGCCCAAAATTGGACACAATATTCCAGATGAGGTCTGACCAAAGAGGAGTAGAGGGAAATAATTACTTCACGTGATCTAGACTGTATGCTTCTGTTAATACATCCTAGAATTGCATTTGCCTTTTTTGCTGCTGCATCACACTGTTGACTCATATTCAGTCTGTGATCTATTAGTATACCCAAGTCTTTTTCACATGTGCTGTCACTTAGCCCTATTCCTTCCATTCTATATATGCTTTTTTCATTTTTATTGCCCAGATGTAGTACTTTGCATTTCTCCCTGTTAAAAACCATTCTGTTAGTTGTGGCCCACTTCTCCAGTTTATTTAAATCTTTTTGAATCCTCTCTCTCTCTTCTCTAGTATTAGCTATCCCTCCTAGCTTTGTGTCATCAGCAAATTTAATCAGTTTACCCTCAATTCCTTCATCTAAATCGTTGATAAAGATGTTGAACAATACAGGGCCCAGGACAGAGCCCTGTGGTACCCCACTTGAGACATTCTTCCAACTGGATGTGCAGCCATTTACGACCACTCTTTGGGTCCGATCACTAAGCCAGTTATGAATCCACCTAACAGTTGCCTTGTCCATTCCATACTTAGTCATTTTTTCAATAAGGATTGTATGAGAGACTTTGTCAAATGCTTTGCTGAAGACAAGATATACTATATCTACAGCATTTCCTTGATCCACCCAATCAGTAATACCGTCATAGAAGGAAATTAAATTAGTCTGACATGACTTATTAGTTACAAACCCATGCTGACTCTGTTTAATCACTTCATTCTTATCCAAGTATTGACATACATGTTGTTTAATAATTTGTTCAAAGATCTTTCCTGGTATAGAAGTCAGACTCACCGGCCTATAGTTGCCTGGGTCCACCTTCTTCCCCTTTTTGAAGATAGGAACAACATTTGCTCTTCTCCAGTCTTCTGGCACTTCTCCTGTTCTCCAAGAATTTTCAAAGATTATGGAGAGGGGTTCAAAAATTTCTTCTGCTATCTCCTTCAGTACTCTGGGGTGTAATTCATCTGGACCTGGAGACTTGAATTCATTTAGGTTAGCTAAGTGTTTCCTCACTATCTTTCTGTTTATAGATATCCTGGATTCTTCTATTCCCTTAATAGGACAGTGAATAACAGTTGATGTTACATTTCCTTTCTGAGAGAAAACAGATGCAAAATAGGAATTTAAAAGTTCAGCCTTCTCAACATCTTGTCTTACCATTTCATCATTTTCATCCTGTAAAAATCCTATAGCATCTTTGACTTTTCTTTTACTTTTGACATATCCCCAAAATCCTTTATTATTGCTTTTGACATCTCTTGCAAGTCTCAATTCATTTTCAGCTTTAGATAATCTGATTTGTGCCCTGCAGGTTCTGCAGACAGCATTATATTCTTCTTTAGATATGCCTCCCTCTTTCCATTTTATAAATATTTTTTTCTTCCTTTTTAGCATGTGAAGATATAAAGGTGTCAAGTAATTTACATTTCAAAGATCCCCATGCTCTTATATGTGGTTCAGAGGGGAGGATTTGATTTCACTGACAGATTGGGTATACTAATAAATCACAGATTGCACATGAGTCAACAGTGTGATGCAGCAGCAGAAAAAGAAAAAAAAAAGAGAAGCATACCTCTACTCCTCCTTGGTCAGGCCTCATCTGGAATACTGTGTCCAGTTTTGGGCACCATGTTTTAAAAAAGACAACTGGAGCAAGTTCAAACAAGAGCAACCAGGATGGTGAGTGGACTGCAAAGTATGTCAAGGAACAGTTAATGTTTAGCTTGCAAAAAAGAAGGCAAGGAGGAGGCTTAATAGCTGTCTACAAATATCTGAAGGGATGTCACAGTGTAGAGGGATCATCCTTATTCTCATTTGCACATGGAAATACGAGAAGCAATGGAATGAAACTCAAAGGGAGAAGATACAGATTACATAGTAACATAGTAACATAGTTATTAAGGTTGAAGGGAGACTTTAAGTCCATCTAGTTCAACCCATATCCTATCCTAACTTGCCCTAACATGTTGATCCAGAGGAAGGCAAAAAAAACCCATGTGGCAAACAGTAAGCTTCACATTGGGGAAAAAAATTCCTTCCCGACTCCACATACGGCAATCAGACTAGCTCCGTGGATCAACGCAATATTAAGGAAACTAGTGTATGTACCCTGTAATATTATACTTTTCAAGAAGGGCATCCAGTCCCTTCTTAAATTTTAGTAGGGAATCACTCATTTACAACATCATATGGCAGAGAGTTCCATAGTCTCACTGCTCTTACAGTAAAGAATCCGCGTCTGTGAGTATGCTCAAACCTTCTTTCCTCCAGACGTAGAGGATGCCCCCTTGTCCCCGTCACAGGTCTAAGAGTAAAAAGATCATTAGAAAGGTCTTTGTACTGTCCCCGCATATATTTATACATTGTAATAAGATCACCCCTAAGCCTTCGATTCTCCAAACTAAATAACCCCAAGTGTAATAACCTGTCTTGGTATTGCAGACCCCCTAGTTCCCTAATAACCTTGGTCGCTCTTCTCTGCACCCGCTCCAGTTCAGCTATGTCTTTCTTATACACCGGAGACCAGAACTGTACACAGTATTCTAAGTGTGGTCACACTAGTGACTTATATAGAGGTAAAATTATGTTCTCCTCATGAGCATCTATGCCTCTTTTAATGCATCCCATTATTTTATTTGCCTTTGCAGCAGCTGCCTGACACTGGCCGCTAAATGTGAGTTTGTCGTCCACCCATACACCCAGGTCTTTTTCAGTGACTGTTTTGCCCAGTGTTTTACAATTAAGCACATAATTATACATCTTGTTCGTTCTACCCAAGTGCATGACCGTACATTTATCCCCATTAAAGCTCAGTTGCCATTTATCAGCCCAAGCTTCTAGTTTACATAAATCCTCCTGTAATATAAAATTGTCCTCCTCTGTATTAATTACCCTGCAGAGTTTAGTGTCACCTGCAAATATTGAAATTCTACTCTCTATGCCCCCTACAAGGTCATTAATATATATGTTAAAATGAAGCGGGCCAAAAACTGACCCCTGTGCTACCCCACTGCTAACCGTGACCCAGTCCGAGTGTGCTCCATTAATAACCACCCTTTGTTTCCTATCCCTGAGCCAGCTCTTAACCCACCTACACATATTTTCCCCTATCCCCATTGTTCTCATTTTATGTATCAATCTTTTTTGTGGCACCGTATCAAAAGCTTTTGAAAAGTCCATGTACACCACGTCCACTGCATGCCCTTGGTCCAGTCCGGAATTTACCTCTTCATAAAAGCTTATCAGATTAGTCTGACAGGAACGGTCCCTTGTAAACCCATGTTGATATTGGGTCATGAGGTTATTCTTCTCCAGATACTCCAGTATAGTATCTCTTAGAAAACCCTCCAGGATTTTACCCACAGGTTAAACTTACTGGCCTATAATTTCCAAGTTCAGTTTTTGTCCCCTTTTTGAATATTGGCACCACATTTGCTATACACCAGTCCTGTGGTACAGACCCTATTATTATGGAATCTTTAAAGATTAAAAATATTGGTCTATCTAGGACTGTGCTTAATTCCTGCAGTACTCGGGGGTGTATCCCATCAGGGCCCGGGGATTTGTCAATTTTACTGATTTTTAGACGCCGCCGTACTTCCTGCTGGGTTAAGCAGGTGACATTTAACGGAGAATTTTTATCCCTGATCATGTTATCTGTCATGGGATTTTCTTGTGTAAATACTGATGAAAAAAGTCATTTAGCATATTGGCTTTTTCCTCATCCTCATCCACCATTTCACCCAGACTATTTTTAAGGGGGCCAACACTATCATTTTTTAGTTTCTTACTATTTATGTAGTTAAAGAATATTTTGGGATTATTTTTACTTTCTCTGGCAATGAGTCTCTCTGTCTCAATCTTTGCTGTCTTGATTTGCTTTTTACAGAATTTATTTATTCTTCTGTATTTAGCTAATGCCTCATCACTACCTACTTGTTTTAATTCTCTAAATGCTTTATTTTTATCTCTTATTGCACCCCTTACAGATCTATTTAGCCAGAGTGGTTTCCTCCTATTTCTCGCATGTTTATTCCCATACGGTATATATTGTGCACAGGTCCTATTCAGGATGCTAATAAACTTCTCCCATTTTCTTTGTGTATTTTTATGTCTCAGGATATCGTCCCAGTTAATTGCACCAAGATCATCTCTCATCCGTTGGAAATTTGCCTTCCTGAAGTTTAGTGTCCTTGTAACCCCTCTACTACACATCTTATTAAAGGATACATGAAAACTTAATAATTTGTGATCACTATTACCCAAGTGACCCCCAACCCTTACACTTGATATGCGGTCTGGCCTGTTGGTTAATATTAGGTCTAGCAGTGCCCCCCCTCTTGTTGGGTCCTGAACCAGTTGTGAACAGTAATTGTCTCTCATAGTTGTCAGAAACCTATTACCTTTGCTGGAACTGCAGGTTTCGGTTCCCCAATGTATTTCAGATATTAGATATTAGAAAACACTTTTTTACAGTGAGGGTTATCAGTGAGTGGAAAAGGCTGCCATGAAAGGTAGTGAGCTCTCCTTCAATGGAAGTCTTCAAACAGAAGCCGGACAGACATGTCTGGGATGAGTTAGTGAATCCTGCTTTGAGCAGGGGGTTGGACATGATGACCCAGGAGGTCCCTTCCAACTCTACCATTCTATGATTCCCTTTGGAATGTTATTCTGGCTCTGCTCACTTCCACATCGGAAGCCAGTGACCTCACATCTGATATCTGACAGCTGACCTTATTCTGTTTGTGGTGTCAATGCATTTTTGGAAGTAGTAAAGTATTTCACACTTTTCTATTGACAGCTGATATCTTCAGAGAGACTAAGCTTCAACCCCTTTACCTCCCTTGTGCTTTGTGTCATGGACATTTTTCCTGATAGAAATGTCACTATGTGCCTGATTTTATCAGGAGGGGCGGCTGAGTTATGAAAAAATTGTGTCAAACAAAGGTGCCCCTTCAGGGCAATCTAGAAGACCTGATCTTCCCATAGGTATTAATGCAACTTTCATATGGCAAGTAAGGCTTGCAGAATATATACTCATAATATAACTTTCAATGGTTTCCAAAAACTGCTGTCCCCCCGGGTGCTACACTGTCAACAGGGGGAAAGGGTTTTCTGAAACCATTGATGGTTATACCATGTATACTATGTATACTATGTGTTCTTGCTCTGTATACAGTGTACTGTCTATTACAGACTTCTCCCATACTGTGCTGGCACCCAGTACCCTGGCACCCGTCCCTCTTCTTCACACATGCTAATTTTGATAAGTGAAGCTTAATTAACCACCAGTGACAATAGCACGATGTATTGAGGCTTCCGCATACCCCTTGAGAGTCACTTTATGCTGCCGACTGTGTAACCAATTTTTCTGTGGATAGATATTTTAATAAACCAAAAGAACATGCATACAGTATAATAATGGATAAACCATAAAGCACAGACATGTTTTAAGCAACACAGTGTTGGAAAAGACATCAGTTACATCAAAGTTTTTACTTTAGTGGAGTTTTTAGCCCTCATAAACCTTGGCCATCCAAGCACCACTCCAACTGTAAGGCCTCTTTCACACTTCCGTTTTTGACCATCAGTCAAAATCCGCCATGTTTTGAAAAAAACGGATCCGCCATTTTTTTTGGCGGATCCGTTTTTTTCCCCATTGAGTTGCATTACTGGCGGATCTTGACGGATGGCGTTCCCTTGGATCCGTTTTTTTGCGGATCCGCCAAACTTTTTGCGTCCGCCGGCATGCCTGGACTGACCTTGCAACTTTTTTTTGTTGTTGGATCCGCATTTTCCAGTGCGCATGCCCGGAGAAAGGAAGTCAGGGAGAAAATTAACCCTAATACACTTTCGGGTGGACGAAAAAAATTCTCTCTCTCTCTTTCTCTCTCTCTCTCCTTCCCGGCCAGCGGTTCCTTTAAAATTCTTCATTCTGCGGATCCTTCAAATTACGGATCATGTGGCATCCGTTCACATCAGTTAAGAACGGATCCGCTTTTCCGCCTTTTTGGCGGATTTTAACTGACACAAAAAACTGAAGTGTGAAAGAGGCCTAAGGGGGTGAGATGTAATGTCTTTCTTGCCTCCCTTCCTCGGATTACCCTTCGTATGTTAATATGTACATATTGCTAATTGATAATATCTATGATAAATACCTGCGGTACGTACTGCTACATAAAAATATTTTTTATCGCTCATCTTTGATGGTATTGCCACAAGTATATCTGTGTTACCATTCTGTAGAGGACTGTTTTTATTACCTTGTGTTCCTTTAATATAATATTGTATAATATGTGTGACCAATATTCACGTACAGTTCGGGTATGTCAGTGCATCCTTTTTGGGGGGACATTAGAGGAGGGCACTTTAGTATGTAATTTCTATAGATAGGGGTAGGTGTAGTTTTGTTGCGGGCCACTAGATGGGGGGCATACTAGTGCGCCTTATAGGTGTCACGATCCATTTTTGGATCTGTGTCAGTGTGGGCTTCTCATATATAAACTTTTTTCCTTTCAGGCCATGGGGGGTTAATTTCAGTTTTTGCCCCCGGTGGCCGCTGGTGTTACTACATGTTTTGTGAGTCTGTTATTGCTGGTGGTGACCACTCCCTCCTTCCTATATAAGGTCACCTGGTACACCAGCTGACTGTTGGTAATACAGGTCCTTTGGAAACCAACCGTTCTAAAGACAGGAGTTATCTGGAGCAGTGGTGTTAGCAGGCAGCTTATCTGGTGCAGTGGCTATACAGCTGAAAGTGGTGTTTGGGTGCCTTACTCTGCTGTCCAGTGCATGACAGCAGAGGAAGCTAAGTGTTGTTTGTTTCTCTCTGCTATTTTTCCTTGTTGTTTTATTAGTACAGTGGTGGGACCAGTGTCCGCACTTGCCAGTTCCCTAGTAAGGGATAGGTGCAGGGCAAGTGAGGGACCAAGGTATCCTGTTCGGCGACAGGTTGAAAGAACATGTATAGGGAATGTCAGGAGAGTTCAGGGCACTTACTTAGGAGAGTGCAGGAGGTGTCCAATTACCCGGTCCCTATTGCAGGGCCCACCGTTGTAACTGTGTCCCCGGTGTCCCCTTGTTTGTCTTTGTTGGTTTTGTGACCGACCAATTGTCGTGTCGTGTCACACAGGGCCAGTCACTTCGTGACAATAGGTATAGCTGATAGGATGTTTATAGAGGGTTAATTGTAGGAGGGACTGTAAGAGGGAAGATTGTAGGAAGTTAGGTCAGATGAGGCCAGGGTGCCTTAGTGTTCACATGGGCTATAGGCCCGGACACCTTGGCAGCCACGCAACGTTCAAGTGCTTTAGCCCACGTTACCCACGGCCACTGTGTGTCATAGCAGTGGGCCAGTGCAGGAAAGGAAAGCTGTGGCGACTTATCGCCTGGGCCGATGCTTTTAGGGCAGGAGTCGGTTGGACAGCTGAGATGAAGTAAGTTGGAGCTTCAACGAGATGAGTACAGCTGGGCCGGATGCTTTACCAGGGGCAACTAAACCTGGTGACTGATGATTTCGAGTCTGGGGTGAATCAGGCAGAAGGAATTGTCATCATGGCGAGGTCAGGCCAGGATGGAACTGGTGAACAATCTAGGATAGTCCGGTCCATGCGTGTACTGCACAGAAGCGACAGCCAGAAAAGGAAAGATGAGGAAACCAGTAAATGTCACGATGTACCAACTGTGGATGTATCGTGTGAAGTACTCAGTAAAGAAAGTGTTAAAATTAACTTGGACTGTGTCTCCATTGCTGGGGGTCACCTGAAAGAGGGACCATCGTTGCTTGGGAGGTGCCCAGAGGAAGCTGAATCTGAAGCTGATAGAGGTATGCTGGAGAGAAGAGTACAGGTTTCTGTAGGGGAAGGACTGGACATGGATATTGCGGTATTCATGTCACGACTACAGTCCTGTCCCTCCCGTACACAACAGTGGACAACCAGGGGTATTACACGGAGGGTATTTAAATAAATGGACGTCCACATAATACATGAATGGTTTGAGTCCTACTGAATGTGAGATGCTCTCATAGAGAGGCTTTCCATCTGGCTTATGGAAGGGGGAATTGAATGGGGGAACTAGTGCACGTTGATTTTGGCATTGTAAAAATGTTTAAGTTCAACTCACAGCTGAGATCGTGAGTGATCCTAATCCCATCAGGGAATATACCCCGAACCAGATGGGATCATCCAGTTACAGATCATATTTATGTTTATTATCTTCTTTCCTACACAGAATACCTCCACATTTGCAGGGATTGCTTCCAATTTTTTGACAGTTCCAGCAAATTGAGGACTGTTGGCAACTACTGCATATCTTAAAGGGGTTGTCTGGTCTTAGGCTACTCTATGTGACTCCAGATTAATGAATCCTCTGCGCGCTGTTAGGACTCTCTGGTGCTAGCACCAGAAGCAGGCAGTCATGTGACCGCAAGTATACGATTTGTATACTTCCGGTCACATTCCAACTAGACATGTCACTCCTCGCTCAATACAAGGGTATAGAGCGAGGCCTGACATGCATACGTCTAGTCTGCACGTTATCACATGTATGGAAATCACATACTCGCAGTCGCACGCCCGACGTTCTTGGCGCCAATACTGGAGAATCCTGTGCAATCGTATTGACAGATGACGGACACGTTCAGTTGGAATGTGATCGGAAGTATACAAATTGCATTGCATATTTGTTGTCACATAAGCGTCCGCTCCTAGCTCCGACACCAGAGAATCCTCACAGCACGCAGTGCAAACAATGTGAGGATTCACAAGTCGACATTCACATAGAGCGACTGCAGACTTCTAGCATAAGGCCAGACAACCCCTTTAAGGTATACAGTAGTTGCTAACAGTCTTGAATTTGCTGGGACTGTCATGATTTTTTGGAAACAATTCCCGCAAATGTGGGGGTATTCTGGAAAGAAAAGAGGATGTAGATAAATCCGACGTACAACTGGGTGATCCAACCTGTTTGGGGGTACACATTCCCTGTTGGGATTAGGGTCATTATTGACCAGAATTAAGATTATCCAACCCGGAATTTGCCCCCTTCTTCATAGGTTCCATACTATCTACCTCTACGGTGAGCAAAGCTGCCAGATGATATTACTGCCAACATTTTAGAAAATGAGTTTAATAAAGGGTCCTACCTGATTATAATATTGTGCATAAAGAATAGATTATGCCATTTAAGTACCCTTAACATAGGAGTCGAAGGTGATCAAAAGTAGGATTCAAGACAGAAGGGGGAAGGGGACTGACTGTACAGGAGCCGGCATATTGCAAATGTCGGCACTTCTATATGTCCTTGGCTGTAGAATATGATGGAGTCACATAGGAAATGGAAATAAATGATAAATACATTGAAATACAGATATGTCCTTCTTACTCTATCCTCTTGGCTCGAGAGCAGTGGTGCGAGATTAGCTTTGGGAAAAAAAATTATGCAGCAAAGTAATGTAATTTTTTTTCCCAAAAGCTGGTCATCTCGCACCATTAATCTTGGGATATCTTAAGCCAAGTGGAAAAGTAAGGAAGGACGGATCCATCTATAAGACTTTGAAACTCCAAGACAACGAAATAAAGAGTTCAAGAGTGATGCCGGTCTGACACTCAGGGAGTCTCTGTCGGTTCCGCGAATCTGTATCTAGAACCAACAGATCAGAAGACACGAAAACACAGAAGAGCCAATAATGATGTGCACAACATCATGTCTGCTTGACTTTTCCCGCTTCAAAAAAGTCATTTATTTGCAGTGGGCTGTGAAATCCCTTCCAAAATACGTGAAGCCTTATCTGTCACACAGAGACGAAGCTCCCCGGACTCTCCCGGCTACGATACTCTTACTGGAAGATTCAAGCGAACTGTTAGGGATTTGCGCCAGGGCTTGATAAATGTTATCTCATATTCTGTGTTTTGCATGTTGGGAGAGCGAGGATAAATGAAATCATACCTAAGACTATCGATTCCGAAATATCCTAAGCTGCTAGAGTACAGCGCCATTGATTTACGTTGTCAGCTCGGACATAAATTGTGATTGCTGTAATTCAGATACATTGTTATTTTAATTGTTCTGCATAATTCCGGTGTTTGTGCCGCGTGTGACAAATAGTCCATTCGGGAAAAAATCCATTGTATTAAATCATGTGTTAAAGCCTCTTATTCACATTTAAAACTGGCAATTCTTGTCTCCCAGTGAGTTATAGACGTCTGCTGTGGCCGTCCAGAAGTCATTCTTTTAGGCTTTATAGAAATCATTTTATCACCATTAAGGGAGAACAGATTTAGATCCTTTGTAGAAGGAAACTATTCCAGATTCTATCCAGCATGCACTTGGTCTGTAATCACGGGTCAATTTTGTAGTCATTAACAATAAGTTACGTTCTGATTTTTTTTTCTATTTGCCCGTAATTCTATTCAGTTTTCTGGGAAGGAACAGTAATTCTAATGTATAGGTGTAAATCCAATTATATTAAGCTTTATATGCCACTTAAAGGAGATGGCTAACAAAAAGACCCTACCATATCTATGCCTGCACTCTGTTTCTTTTTCTGAATGGTATTCTGAGACTGTTGGCGGAACCCACACAGGGAGCTTGTGGGATAATTCCTCATACTGTGTCTCATTAACTCTCTGGTCTGAGCCTTAGACCGGATCTTACACTATTCAAGTCCCTAGCTTCTTCTTGTCAGTGCCAGTTATAGGTTTAACCTAACCCTGGTTCAGTCCGTGTACATCTGCTATCTTGATTCTATCTAAGCTTCTACTGTATCTTCTGCTGTCAGGGCCAGTTATAGGTTTTTCCTAACGCTGGTTCAGTCCTTGTCCTCATACCTCTGCTTCCTTGATCTTATCTAAGCTCCTATCTTCAGCCTGTCTGTGCCAGTTATTGGTTTTAAATTCAATAAAAAAAGTTTGCGCTTAGAAATGAACCCCCAAATCTTTTACTTATATTAAAAGTCTTGTAAACAAAGGTTAAATTGAATTAAATGTTTCACGTGGGTAGTCCGGACTCCAAAAAGTTAATTAGCAATGAGCGCTGAAACTCTTGATATAGGTGAAAGGTATTTCATTGGTAAAACATGGATTAAACCACGGATCTTCCAGAGTGCTGTCCCGGATGGTGACAGGCACTCCATGTTCCCCTTATTCCAACGGTGCGCCTGCGTGTAGCTTGCACAAGGAGTAGCTGTGGCGTGTGATGAGCTGACAGGACCTTTGTGATGTCACCAGTCACGTGATAGGTGCAGGGAGCGTGGCGGACCAGTTCCTCTCCGACTAGTTTTGGAAAAAACACGATTTCCTTCATCAGAGATGGTCCAATGGAGGAATCCGTGTTTTTTCTGAAACTAGTCGGAGAGGAACTGGTCCACCATGCTCCCTGTACATGCCGCCGTCCGGACATCTCTACAGAAAATAACTCAAGGTAATAACTACCCACTTGGGAAACATTTAATTTAATTTAACATTTGTTTACAAGACTTTTAATATAAGTAGAAGATTAGGGGGTTCATTTCTAAGTGCAAACTTTTTTATTGAATTTTATACTTACTGACCACATTGGTGGTGTGTTGTGAGTGCATTCTCCCCTCCGTCACTGAGGCCTGGTGAACTCCCTATTCTAGTGAAGGAAGGTAGTGAGCCTGATTATCAGGCACCTGGGACTAATGAAGACGATGGGCTGAGTGGAGTCACTGACTGGATTTAAGGCAGCCTACGCCCTTTCTGCCCTGCGGGTGATTTCTCTGTGGACTCTTGGACACCAGTCTCATTCCTGCTCTCCTAAAGCTAAGTTTTCTGTTTTGCCTTTTTGCATTTAAGATTTGTTTTTGTTTTTCTTGCTTTTTGGATTCTGCCACTCCCTGCTGGAGTGTGCAGTGTTCCGTTAGCTCTGTTTTCTGAAAGTACCTGAGTGCTGATTTAGTTTTTGAAGCTTAGTTGCTTCAGGGTCATTTTTATATCAGCTTGTTGGCTTTTGTCTCTGATAGGGTTTTGGCAGATTGCAGACAGCAGCCTTCCTATCCGTTCCTATCTAGGTAGTTTTTGGCCCCGTCTTTGCTCAGCCTGTCTTTCTGTCTGTGTAAGTGTTTTCATCTTGCTTCACCGTCATTATATGTGGGGGGCTGCCTATTGCTTTGGGGTCTGCTCTGGGGCAGTTAGATTTCCCCTTTCCTTCTTTAGGCCTATGTATCTCTCCGGCTGTGATCGAGGGGTCTAGGTCATCGTAGGAACCCCCCACGGCTACTGCTAGTTGTGTTGATAGGTTCAGGGGTCTGCAATCTGATAGTTGCCAACTTCTCTGGTTTTCTGGACTTAGCTAGCATTTCTGTTTTTGCCTCCTACGGTGACTCAATCATAACCGAATCACCCGCCTAACCGCAGATCCTGGGGTACTCAATAGCAGGAAAGAATTGTGTTTAAAAAAAAAAAAAAGGGAGTTTGTATATTCTTTCCTCTATATCGCTGAGGCCATAGGGGGAATTTTTTTTTTTCCTCTCAATGGAGATAAAGCAAGTGTCTGATCGTGTGGAGCCGCTCGCTGCTGAAGTGCGAGGAATTTCCGCCTATCTTGCTCGTTCACATGCTGTTGAACCAAAGATCCCCACACCTGATGTATTTTTTGGGGATCGATCTAAATTTTTGAGTTTCAAAAATAATTGTAAATTATTTTTTGCTTTGAAGCCTAACTCGTCAGGGAGCCCCACGCAGCAGGTTAAAATTGTCATCTCTTTGCTGCGCGGCGATCCCCAGGATTGGGCGTTTTCTTTGAGACCAGATGACCCTATTCTGACTAATGTGAACGCATTTTTTCAAGCCTTGGGGTTGCTGTACGACGAACCTAATGCTATTGATCAGGCTGAAAAGACCCTGTTAGCATTGAACCAGGGTGGTGACCCTGTGGTGACCAAGCCTGCTACCATCTTAGGTGAAGGGGTAGTTCTTTCTGCCATCTCGCCCGATTTGAGACTTGCTCTGCAAGAGTTCCAGGAGGACAAACCTGAGCATTGCCCCAGTGGAAAGTTGTATGTTCCTGACCAGTGGAAGAAGAGAGTGATGTCTGAAGTTCATTGCTCTGCATTGGCTGGTCATCCGGGTATTTTTGGTACTAGAGATCTGGTGAGTCGCTCTTTTTGGTGGCCCACCTTGTCTCATGATGTCAGGAATTTTGTGCAGTCCTGTGGGACTTGCTCCCGGTCTAAATCTTGTTCTCGCTCTAGTGGGTTGTTGATGCCTTTGCCGGTCCCCAGGAGGCCATGGACCCATATTTCAATGGATTTCATCTCTGATATGCCGGTCTCTCAGGGAATGACTGTTATTTGGGTGATTTGTGATAGGTTCTCTAAGATGGTTCATCTTGTACCACTCCCTAAGTTGCCATCTTCCTCTGAGTTGGTGCCCCTGTTTTTGCAACAGGTGGTTCGCTTGCACGGGATTCCTGAGAACATTGTATCTGACAGAGGAGTTCAATTTGTGTCTAAATTTTGGAGGACGTTCTGTTCCAAGTTGGGAATTCAGTTGTCCTTCTCCTCTGCTTTTCACCCTCAGACCAATGGGCAGACAGAGAGAACAAACCAGACCTTGGAGTCGTATTTGAGATGTTTTATTTCCGCTGATCAGGATGATTGGGTTTCATTTTTGCCCTTGGCCGAATTTGCTTTAAATAATAGAGCTAGTTCTGCCACTTTGATGTCACCTTTTTTTGTAACTTTGGGTTTCATCCTCGATTTTCTTCAGGGCAGGTGGAGCCCTCTGCCTGCCCAGGTGTTGACACTGTGGTGGAGAGAATGCACCAGATCTGGGACCAAGTGGTGGATAAGTTATCTCTCTCCCAGGAAAAGGCCCAGCAGTTTTCCAATCGACATAGGACCATTGGTCCCCAGTTTAAGATTGGTGATATGGTGTGGTTATCATCAAAAAATATTGCTATGAAAGTGGCTTCTCCTAAGTTTAAGCCTAGATTTATTGGACCTTACAAGATTTTGGAGATTATTAATCCGGTCTCTTTTCGTTTGGCTCTTCCTGTCACATTTAAGATCCATAATGTGTTCCATAAGTCCTTGTTGAAGAGGTTTGTTGAGCCAGTTGTGCCTGAGGTGGCACCTCCGGACCCTGTATTGGTTGAAGGTAACTTGGAATATGAGGTAGAGAAAATTCTGGATTCCCGTCTGGCTAGACGGAGACTCCAGTATTTGGTTAAGTGGAAGGGTTATGGTCAGGAGGATAATTCCTGGGTCTCTGCCTCTGATAATCATGCCAAAAGATTGGTGCGTGCCTTTCATCGGGCTCACCCTGATCGCCCTGGTAGCGTTGTTGAGGGTTCGGTGACCCCTCCTCAAGGGGGGGTACTGTTGTGAGTGCATTCTCCCCTCCGTCACTGAGGCCTGGTGAACTCCCTATTCTAGTGAAGGAAGGTAGTGAGCCTGATTATCAGGCACCTGGGACTAATGAAGACGATTGGCTGAGTGGAGTCACTGACTGGATTTAAGGCAGCCTACGCCCTTTCTGCCCTGCAGGTGATTTCTCTGTGGACTCTTGGACACCAGTCTGATTCCTGCTCTCCTAAAGCTAAGTTTTCTGTTTTGCCTTTTTGCATTTAAGATTTGTTTTTGTTTTTCTTGCTTTTTGGATTCTGCCACTCCCTGCTGGAGTGTGCAGTGTTCCGTTAGCTCTGTTTTCTGAAAGTACCTGAGTGCTGATTTAGTTTTTGAAGCTTAGTTGCTTCAGGGTCATTTTTATATCAGCTTGTTGGCTTTTGTCTCTGATAGGGTTTTGGCAGATTGCAGACAGCAGCCTTCCTATCCGTTCCTATCTAGGTAGTTTTTGGCCCCGTCTTTGCTCAGCCTGTCTTTCTGTCTGTGTAAGTGTTTTCATCTTGCTTCACCGTCATTATATGTGGGGGGCTGCCTATTGCTTTGGGGTCTGCTCTCGGGCAGTTAGATTTCCCCTTTCCTTCTTTAGGCCTATGTATCTCTCCGGCTGTGATCGAGGGGTCTAGGTCATCGTAGGAACCCCCCACGGCTACTGCTATTTGTGTTGATAGGTTCAGGGGTCTGCAATCTGATAGTTGCCAACTTCTCTGGTTTTCTGGACTTAGCTAGCATTTCTGTTTTTGCCTCCTACGGTGACTCAATCATAACAGTGTGTGTTCCTGTTTTGCAGCAAGTGATCCCCTCTCTTCTCACAGTTACTAGTGCCCCCTATTACCTATATAAATTGCAGTTATAGGTTTTACCTAACCCTGCTTCAGTCCTTGTCCTCATACTTCTGCTTCCTTGATCCTATCTAAGCCCCTAGTTTCTTCCTGTCAGGGCCAGTTGTAGATTTTACCTAACCCTGGTTCAGTTCTTCTGGGAGGGAAGGACCTTCATGCTGGACAGCAGGGGGCATGGGGCGTATAAAGAGGACTGAGCGTGGGAACAGATCAGACTTGGTGGGAAAGCGACTGGAGAAGGTTGACTCCCTCTCCACTGCTCCAGCTGACAACCCCACTCCACCCTTCCCCTGTTTGAGTCAGTGTGTGGTATGAACAGTGTCCTACCGACTTGTTCATATGTGTGCATGTCACATGTGTTTTTAATCCAGTTTTTTCAGTGCCTATGCATGATTTGAGAGACCCCACCCCTCTCTTGTGTGACATGCACATAAAGAGCTGGCTTACACCACGTGCCCATACTAGGAAGCGGCCTATTTTCATCCTGTTCATTTAGACACTGTTCACATGTTCAGGTTTTAAATACATTAGAAAGGGACTGCTTCAATAGGGTTACCTTGACGCTGTGAAGCAGCTTGATATACATTTTTTTGCAAAAAAACGTATCAACTAAATACCCTGTATTTGTTGTCATCTTTTCATCAGCACTTGCTGACTACTGTTATATGTTTTACTGCAGGATATTTCTGCACAATTGTCATTCTGTGCTCTCTGTTTGTGTTTAACCTCACATGATTGTCCTGCAAGATGTTGATCCCAGGAATGGGAGGTTTAGGCAAACAGATTCCTAAACAAATATAGTTTTTTTAGTTTTTTTTTTTTCAATTGACAACTCCTTGTATTGTTGCATTGGGTATTTTTTTTATCCTTGATGTCCCTTTATAATTATATTCTTTGGATGTACCTAGGTTTAAAGAATATTCTTGCCCAAAAGCTACAATAAGTAGGAGCTATTATCAGAAAATTGCCTATTGTTTTCATTATTCACTAAATCAGGTTTCGTGTTAAATGTTTTTTTTTTATTTCGGGCAATGTTATATATTTTATATCACACTCAAATCTTTCAATTTTCACACTGGCCATGTGGGCTCTTTTAGATTCCAATTTCCTGTTGTTTGAGGAAACAACATATGTACATAGCCACAATCATCATACTTTGGCCCTATCTTTTGTAATGAAGCTTCTAATGAATGTGTGCAAAGGTCATTGTAAAGGTAGGAGGAGCTGTGACATCGCCTATTGTGATTTATGGGATCCTGTGTTATCAGAGGTGTCACCTGTCACTGTAATCCTGCCTCTGCTGATAATGAGCCTGCCGAAAATTATTCCTGAAAGGATAGAAAGTATTAATCTAAAAAGAAATCCCTAGTGGCTAGTGTGAAAAGTGAAAGATTACTCATGTTTATTTATTTTTATAAAGATTGTAATATTAAGGGGAAAAAGATACTAATTTAAACAGTAGGTAACTTTCTTTTAATCACAATTCCATTCCAGTTCCATGTTAGTATGCCTTGTACTGCGAGTAGACCCTGCAGGAACTCCAAGCCTATAATCCATGTGGAAACAATGGTTCATAGACGGCTGGATATTATCCCATTGTTTCTGACTCTTAATTTTGAGCTTTTTTTCTCCATTGATTTTTCTGGAGCTTGTCTTCAGTATCTGGCAGGTTCTCATTTGGAATCGTATTAGGTGACCCTGCACGTCCAGAACAGGTTAATGGGGATGAAGCCTGATGTGACAAACTGTCAAAATTAGGATACGCTGTCACTGCAGTGAAGCTTGGCAGAAGTTTACTAGTTGCCTTCTTCAAGTCCCACAGCTGCCAAATCCTCTGTTGGTTCCACATCTTCTTTCCCTTTGTGCTATTTTTTTTTCCTATCACAACGCAACAAGAATATGAAAACACGGAAAAAAAATCGTCTTCAGCATATCAGCAAAGTGCAGTCTGGTTATCCCGTAAGAGCCGGACAGTTCATTGTATCTAACCTGGCTCCTCTGCGTCTAGGATGAATTAAGAGTCTAAATGTGGATGATTTTAACCCATTTTTAAAAACTCTACTAATTGGTTTAGACTAAGGCTATGTGCCCACGTTGCGTTTTAATCCGGACACTCAAAACCGGACTCCTTCCCAGAAATTGCGCGCTTTTTCCGCGCGATTTTACCACGATTTTGCCACGATTTTCACGTGCGATATTCAAGCACTTTCCAAGCGATTTGAAGCATCGCTTGGAAAGTGATTGACAGGTTGGTCACACTCATCAAACATAGTGTTTGACGAGTGTGACCATGTTTTTACTATTGAGGCCGCCTATGCGGCATCAATAGTAAAAGATAGAATGTTAAAAATGCTAAAAAAATAAAAAATCGGGGTATATTTACCTTCCGACCTCCCGCGCAGTCTCAGCGGCGCTCCCGTTCCCAGCGATGCCTTGCGAGACCTGTGATGACGTTGGTCTCGCGTTACTATAACGATCTCACGAGACCGCTAGAGTCACGAGAGACTACGTCATCACAGGACCGTGCCGCAAGGCATTACTGGGAACGCTTAGGCCGGGAATGCAGCGCGGGACACCGGAAGGTAAATATACCCCGATTTTTTATTTTTTATTCTTTTTTTTACAGGGGTATGGTACCCAGGGCCTGGAGGACAGTCTCCTCTCCTCCACACCGTGGTACCAACCGCACATGAGACGCTTAACTTCCCGCATGGTGGGCATAGCCACATGTGGGAAGTAAGCGATTCTCATGCATTCCTATGGGTGCGGAATCGCGGCAATTCTTTGCGATTCTGCAAAAAAGAAAGAGCATGCTGCGATTTTTCCGCGATGCGATTCCGCCGCGGAAAAAAGCGCAGCATTAGCACAGCATGTGCGGAATGCCATAGGAATGCATGGGGGGCGTTCTGTACGAGTTTTTTAAACATTTTTGCAGCGTTTCCGTGCTGAAAATCGCTGCAAAAGCGCTTAAAAAATCGCATCGCGGGCACACAGCCTAAAGGGGAGTCCTGCATTCATGGATCAGTTGTTCTGGGTGTTTCTCTCTGGAGGACCCATTACTTCTATTACATGACTGGACAAATTTCTAATTTTAGAGGGTGGCAAAGTGGGCCACGATCCATTTCCTAAAGGACCCTATGGATTGTACTCTCAAAACTTAATTTAGTATATCATTTACACTTTTAATGCCTTGGATTATTATGGTTTTTAAATTTAATCCCCTTCACTATTTAAATGAATTTTTCAGAATTTAAAAAAAAAATTGGTTGAGTACGAAAAATGGTAAAAATACACTACTCATTTGTTGAATTCCCAGCCTCTCCATAGTTTCCGTTCCCAAGGTCCTGCACTGATGACATCCCATCCATGATTCCAGTAATCACTGCAGCCAATCAATAATCTCATATGTGATACTTGCATGTATGACATATGATTGGCTACAGCAGTCATATGAAGAATAGAGGAGACGAAGGAGAGATCCGGCTTCCGGTCCAGGTATATATAAAATAGATTCCTTTTTTGCAAAAAATTAAAAATATTTGACAAGAAGATTAACAATTGCACGCCAACAATCTAAGTTGTGAGGGAGAGACTTGGGGGTCTCATCACCAGACGCGTTTTAAGCACTACCTGCTCTCTTAGATTTAGTTGAGTTTTGAGTTTGAGTTTGAATGAATAAACCAAGTCTAAGAGCGCAAGTAGCACTCAAAACGCCTCTGGTGATGAAACCCCCTAAGCCCCCCACTCATCTTCTTGTCAAATATTTGTAATTTTTTGCAATAAAGGAATTAGATTCATGTATACCTCGATCGGAAGCCGGATCTTTCCTTCTTCTCCTGGATATACAGTGGGTATGGCAAGTATTCAAACCCCTTTAAAAAAAATTTCAGTCAAGATGGGGTGCAGAGTGTACATTAATGAGAAAAAAATGAACTTTTTTGAATTTACTAAATGGCTGCAATGAAACAAAGAGTGAAAAATGTAAAGGGGTCTGAATACTTTCCGTACCCACTGTACTGGGTGCTGAGCACTGCTGTAGATGGCGGGTTTCCGTGCCGATTGTTCCACGATAAGATTGAGCTTGTCTTTTTTCCTTCTACATAAGATGATTGGGACATCATTACTCCAGGAACACAGCAGAATACTAGTGTAAAGCAATATGCACACATTGAGTATTTGGTCAGAATTTTACCCCAGTATTTGTAAGCCAAAACCAGGAATGGAACAATCAGAGGAAAAGTATAATAGAAACACGTCACCACTTCTGCATTTTTCACCCACTCCTGGATTTGGCTTACAAATACTGGGGTAAAAAACTCACCAAATACTCAATGTGTGCATGTGATCTATGGAAGGGTCGCACCAGGTGTTTCAGGCAGATTATGCTAATCATACTGTGATCAGAGTATGATCATAATGTGATCAAATTTTCTCGAATGTGGAGAAGATGGGAAAAAAAGTTCTCAATCTTCTCCATTCAAGCCATGAAAATCAAGCCACCGTCCAATTTTTTCCACGGACCAGTAGACATGCATGACCGAATGCTATCCAAATATCAGATGCAAATCGTGTATGCTGCAAAGATATTTCTTCAGGGAAAAACTCTGCTAAAACTTTTTAAAACCGCTACGGAAAAAGAAGAACTGAATAAAATCCATAAAAAAGTGAATTTCCTGATGCAGTTTCAGCTTGACAAACTCATTTTTCAGTACCTCAAAAGCTCTATGTGAACACAGACATACAGTGTTGGCCAAAAGTATTGACACCCCTGCAATTCTGTCAGATAATACTCAGTTTCTTCCTGAAAATGATTGCAAACCCAAATTCTTTGGTATTATTATCTTCATTTAATTTGTCTTAAATGAAAAAACACAAAAGAGAATGAAGCAAAAAGCAAAACATTGATAATTTCACACAAAACTCCAAAAATGGGCCAGAGAAAAGTATTGGCACCCTCAGCCTAATACTTGGTTGCACAACCTTTAGCCAAAATAACTGCGACCAACCGCTTCCGGTAACCATCAATGAGTTTCTTACAATGCTCTGCTGGAATTTTAGACCATTCTTCTCTGGCAAACTGCTCCAGGTCCCTGATATTTGAAGGGTGCCTTCTCCAAACTGCCATTTTTAGATCTCTCCACAGGTGTTCTATGGGATTCAGGTCTGGACTCATTGCTGGCCACCTTAGAAGTCTCCAGTGCTTTCTCTCAAACCATTTTCTAGTGCTTTTTGAAGTGTGTTTTGGGTCATTGTCCTGCTGGAAGACCCATGACCTCTGAGAGAGACCCAGCTTTCTCACACTGGGCCCTACATTATGCTGCAAAATTTGTTGGTAGTCTTCAGACTTCATAATGCCATGCACATGGTCAAGCAGTCCAGTGCCAGAGGCAGCAAAGCAACCCCAAAACATCAGGGAACCTCCGCCATGTTTCACTGTAGGGACCGTGTTCTTTTCTTTGAATGCTTCTTTTTTTCTCCTGTAAACTCTATGTTGATGCCTTTTCCCAAAAAGCTCTACTTTTGTCTCATCTGACCAGAGAACATTCTTCCAAAATGTTTTAGGCTTTTTCAGGTAAGTTTTGGCAAACTCCAGCCTAGCTTTTTTATGTCTCGGGGTAAGAAGTGGGGTCTTCCTGGGTCTCCTACCATACAGTCCCTTTTCATTCAGACGCCGACGGATAGTACGGGTTGACACTGTTGTACCCTCGGACTGCAGGGCAGCTTGAACTTGTTTGGATGTTAGTCGAGGTTCTTTATCCAACATCCGCACAATCTTGCGCTGAAATCTCTTGTCAATTTTTCTTTTCCGTCCACATCTAGGGAGGTTAGCCTCAGTGCCATGGGCTTTAAACTTCTTGATGACACTGCGCACGGTAGACACAGGAACATTCAGGTCTTTGGAGATGGACTTGTAGCCTTGAGATTGCTCATGCTTCCTCACAATTTGGTTTCTCAAGTCCTCAGACAGTTCTTTAGTCTTCTTTCTTCTCTCCATGCTCAAAGTGGTACACACAAGGACACAGGACAGAGGTTGAGTCAACTTTAATCCATGTCAACTGGCTGCAAGTGTGATTTAGTTATTGCCAACACCTGTTAGGTGCCAGAGGTAAGTTACAGGTGCTGTTAATTACACAAATTAGAGAAGCATCACATGATTTTTCGAACAGTGCCAATACTTTTGTCCACCCTCTTTTTTATGTTTGGTGTGGAATTATATCCAATTTGGCTTTAGGACAATTCTTTTTGTGTTTTTTCATTTAAGACAAACTAAATGAAGATAATATTAACAAAGAATTTGTGTTTGCAATCATTTTCAGGAAGAAACTGAGTTTATCTGACAGAATTGCAGGGGTGTCAATACTTTTGGCCAACACTGTAGCCTCGCACCTCTCTTTCAACTCTTTTGACGAGTCCCTGGCGCAGCTTACGGTGTTCGGAATTGGCAGGGGCACTGATGTCACGTCAACAACAAATCAGTGCCCCCCTCAGAGCTGCTGAGCTCAATGATGCCCTGTCAACAGCAAATCCGTGTGTGCCTCAGAGCTGCTAAGCTCACTGATTGACTGCAGCGCTGTTGAAGTAATGTCAGCACTGCAGCCAAGACCAGACACCAGGACACTAAACACTTGACCTGGGGACTGTGAATATAGAGCAGTTAGTTTTTCAGAAAAAACCGTAGCTGAGGATAAAAAAGTTCTGAAATGGGACAACTCCATGAAGGAATTTATGCTGTAATGCTGATTGTTAAAGGGAATCTGTCACCCCTTTTCTCG
Source organism: Dendrobates tinctorius (assembly GCF_039654945.1). Lineage (NCBI taxonomy): Eukaryota > Metazoa > Chordata > Amphibia > Anura > Dendrobatidae > Dendrobates > Dendrobates tinctorius. Next base: position 20,504,536 of record NW_027361707.1, read on the forward strand.
AGCATCAGCTGCCGGCACCGACATCAGTGGCTTATCTACAGTATTCTGTAATGCTGTAGATAAGCCCCCGATGTAACCTGAAAGAAAAGAAAAAGGAGTTAGATTATACTCACCCCGGCGTCCGGTCCGATGGCTGTCGCCGTCTGGTCCGGCGCCTTCCATCTTCTAACGGTGATGTCCTCTTCTTTGCTGCCTGTCATGGCTCCGGCACAGGCACACTGCTCTGCCCTGTTGAGGACAGAGCAGAATACTGCAGTGTGCAGGCGCCTGACCTCTCCCGGCGCATGCGCACTGCCGGACTCTGCTCTGCCCTCAACAGGGCAGAGCAGTGCACCTGCGCTGGAGCCACGACGGGAAGAAAAGAAGAAGACGGCATCGTATGAAGATGGGAGGTGCTGGACTGGGCGGCGACACCCATCGGACCGGACGCCGGGGTGAGTATAATCTAACTTTTTTTTCTTATCTTTCAGGTTACATTGGGGGTTTATCTACAGCATTACAGAATCCTGTAGATAAGCCCCTGATGTTGGTGCCGGCAGCTCATATTCGAAGAAAGGGGTGACAGATTCCCTATAATAGTATTTGTAATATTTAGCATTTATGCTATGGAGATGAGTGCTGCTGTGCAATTTCCTCCATCTATTAAAAAATCTGCATTTCAATAGAATCTTAAAAAAGAAAATAGTGAAGGTCACACGGCATCCTCTGATGTGCAGCCAGGTGCACAGATCCCAATGTTTCGTACCGTTCCACCGCATGGGAGCTCAGCGCAGCCGGAGATGAGTGAGGCTGCAATGATTCTCCCAGTGTGCATTGATGATTCAGTACTTTTGACAGGATCTCAGGCAGTGGAGTATTTGACTTCTGCTCGCCTTCAAAGAAGAATTCCAATTAATTTAAATCTTCAATTCCCCTGCCCAACCATGTCTGATGGCACATAATCAATATCAATCAGATGCAACTATAAAAGCATACACCTAACAGCAAACCAGCTCCATCAGTCCATCAACAGTCTGCGCTTGTCATTATCCGCAGCACTCATCTTCTTTACTCCTATAATAGAACACGTATGAAATCAGTTTCTATCAAAAGACTTTTCCACCTTCATGTGACTTTATGGGAAATTATTAAAAATACAGTATAGAAGCATTATCTATAACTTTGCAAGTGATCCATGATTGCTAATCATAATGAAACAGACATCTAAGGAAGTTTCTGTATGTGGCCTGTCGATATGGAGGAGGAAATGTAAATAGGACGGACGCCTCATGAGATCACGTATTAAGGCCGGGGTCACACTAACCGACGCAAAATACGGTCCGTAGTTTACATGCGTAATACGGATGAATGGCCCCTAAATAGTGGTCCGTATGTCATCCATAAGCAAGGCGTGGTCGCGTATTTTGCGCATGTCAGCATCCGTATGTAATCTGTATGGCATCCGTATGGACTCCGTATGGCGAGATTTTCTCGCAGCCTTGCAAAATGCACATTTAACGGTTTTGAGGCCTGGCAACTATTTAAATCATTAGCCTGCACCCTATTTATTGGCTCAGGAACAAGTGGCTGCCTCCATTCTGTCCATTTGTCACCTTGCCTTCACTAGGTGTGTTGGGGTTGTATGTGCAACATGGCAGAGGGTCTGACTTTCAACACAACTGAGCAGGTTCTCTTCAACTGGCTTTTGTCACGCCGCTTTGGCCAACCATACCCAGTGATAGTGGATCCGCGGAGGAGGAGACGCATGTGGGTACATCCACTTTTGAGGCAACGACTCACAAGAGGTCATTTTCACCGCCTCTATTCTTCTCTGCGGGAGCATCCGGGTAAATTCTACCAATACTGTCGCATGAGCCTTGCAACATTTGATCGACTCTTGGAGACAGTGCGCCCTGGGATAACCTTTCAGGACACAAGGATGCGCAAAGCTATATCTGCAGAGGAGCGACTTCTACTCACAATACGGTATGTACTACACAACCATATTCTCTATGTTCATGATGTGTTGGCCTAAGTATGTATTTTTTGCTTCTTGGAGTAACTTTTATGCCCTCATCTTAGTCCACATATGTGTTAACTTACAGACCCGAATGTTATGTGTAATATGTACTGAATATCACTAACTCATTGTGCAAACAAAGATGTGTGTGTTATTTGCTCTGAAATCCTACCAAGTTTGTTATGTATAGACCTGTTTTGTAAATGTGTGCATTCTAAAATATTCCTTTTCTGTTGTTCTTCAGCTTCCTGGCCACTGGCCTGTCTTATGCTGCCCTACACCATGAGTTTCTGATTGGAAGATCTACCATTTCAGGCATAGTCAGGTCAACATGTAGTGAAATCTGGACAAGACTACATCAAATCGTCATGCCCGAGCCCAGGATGGAAGACTGGTTGAGGATATCAAGGGACTTTGAGGAGGAATGCCAGTTTCCAAATTGTATTGGGGCCCTTGATGGCAAACATACCCGGGTGCGTAAGCCGCCGAACTCTGGCTCCCAATTCTTCAATTATAAACAATACTTTTCTGTTGTATTGTTGGCTCTGGCCGACCCTCAATACAAGTTTATAATTGTTGACATTGGGGCCTATGGAAGGACGGGAGACTCTAGAGTCTTCAATACTTCCATTATGGCTCGGCGGCTACGCACCAACCAGTTGGATCTACCACCACCACGCCAGCTACCAGGCTCCACTGAAGAATCTGTCCCTTATGTCCTTGTGGCAGATGAGGCGTTTCAGTTAACACGCAATGACATGAGGCCATATCCCCGGCGCAACCTTGACCACAGGCGCAGAAGTTTTAACTTGTGCCTATCACGTGCTCGGCGACTGGTAGAGTGTTGCTTTGGCATTCTTTGTGCCAAATGGCATGTACTTCAGTCTGCCATTCAGCTGAGTGAACAAAATGTTAATGAAGTGGTGAAAGCCTGTGTTGTTCTGCATAACTTCACCAGGATACATGATTGTTCCTCCTCTGCTGGTGTTGTGCGTGGGCCGGACAATGTGCGTAGGGTGAGACCATCTATCAACCCTCAACGTAGACCGCTCTCTGGCCTCAAAGTGTGTGATATTTTCACTAATTACTTTCTGGCACCTGAGGGTGAAACTTCTTGGCAAGAGCATGCTGTGTCTATGTTGTAAATTTTGGTTTGTTGTGTGTCCAAAAATATATATTTCTACCCCTTCTGAATCTATGACTGTTTAATTGCGTTGGTAAGCGTATGTTGATACGGTTTTTGAGAATTGAGACAGAGACGTAAAGTGTAGTAGACAAATTTTACTTTTGCCTTTTTTCGGGTTTTTTTTTTCTTAAAAGCAAACATATTCTTGCCCTATGTAAAACTTGGGCAATGGGCCAAATTGGCCATTTTGCAGATTAGAACATTGTTGCAAAATAAACTTTACAAACATATCCAACAAAAGATATAATGCAATAACAACATTGCAACATTAGACAATTGGATTCAAAAGTCAAAAAGAGGAGGTCTCCATCATCAAAATGATATAAAAAATACAAATTTTTATTATGAATGTTTTCAATTCATATTAATAAGCCACCATGACAGGCAAGGCTACCTTACGCGTTTCTGAGACATATTACATGTCTGCAAAAAAGACAATATTTCAGCGCACTATACATGGAAACTCAAAGGATCACATTACAATACTCACTTGATAATACATAGAGAGAGCGTGATGTTCTTGAGGCTGTTTGGCTTGATTTGGAAAGAAACTTAGCTGCCCACAAATTTACGAATTTTATATGGACATCACGCCTTTTCTATGTATTATCAAGTGAGTAGTCTATTTTGATCCTTTGACTTTACCAGTATAGCACGGTGAAATATTGTATTTCTTACAGACATGTAATATGTATTACCTTACGCGTAAGGTAGCCTTGCCTGTCATGGTGTTTTATTAATATGCTTTCAAAACCTACATAATATATGTTGGTTTTATATTTTTTACATCATTTTGATGATGTAGAGCACCTCTTTTTTACTTTGGATTGTGATTTTTAGCACCAGTTGTAACACACTGGACATCTCCTGCCATCAGTCAGCTTATGGACACTGATGGACACACTTATGGACACTGATGTATAGTATGCATCAACAATTTGCATGTTTGTAGCCACTTATAAATTGTGGAATGTTGGGGAAGGAGAAGGCAGAAGAGTAGCCTGTGGTTGCTGCTGACTATTTTGAGCAACATCGCCCTCTGTGGGTGCATACTGTTGCCCATGATGTTGGTACTGACCTTCCTCCTGTGATTGTTGGGGGTAGTGGCCAGAGTAATACTGCTGAGGGGCTTCTTGTTGGGGCGGGTAGGCCCGTGTCTCATACCCACCAATATAGCCATGTCGTCCCCAACCAGGTTGGGACCAGCCTCCAACACTGGGTGGGAAAAAGTGGCCATATTGGTGGGGTTGGCTATAGGCAGACATATGTTGCTGCTGTAGGGAAGGTTGGGTCGGGGTAGGAAGGGGGTGAGGTGTAGGGCCACGTATTTGAGGATGTTCAGACCCTGCTTGAGCAAGCATCTGTGTTGGTGGTCTCATGCGCATAAGGTTTCTGGGGAAAGCTGCCACCTCTCCAGATATTCAAAAAGCTCATATAGGGTATTGGGGTGTGTGCTTGCATCAAGCATGATCTGAAAACATCCTCGAATACGGAGCCTCACCTCACGGGAAAAGGCACGGAGATAAAGGGCAAGGCTACATGAGTAGGCCTCCTCCCCATCATCTGCATTGACTCTAGATAGGTAATTTAAGACCCCAGTGTCCACATTGGTCCTGGTATCTTGAATAGCCATCTGCCGCCTTCTTCGTCCTCGCCGGGATGTTACAGCAGCCTGTGGGGAGCCCCGGATCTGGGCAGTTGGGCTGCTGCTCATGTTGCCCTGCTCCTCCAGTATGGGTGATGGCCCAGCAGCAGACGGTCCTGGTGGTGTTGTTTGTTGGGCAGGCAATGGGTTATCTTGTGATGACTCTTCACCCATGCTTCTTGTTGGGGGAGAAAATGGGCCAGCCACCTCATCCCCTACAGGATCAATTATGGCCTCTGTCTCTGAGCCCGTTCCTCGATCCGTAAGGTTGGATTGAGTTCTGTTATGAAATAGAACAGAGCCAAAAATACATCAATATTTTTGGCCCTGTAAAGTATGGGTGCAATGTGGTGTGAGGTATCTACTTACGGTCTCAGACCCAGAATTGGGGCGAGGAAGGAGAAGCGGTCATAATATACGTATTTTCTTTTTAAGTAGCCCGCATCCCCACTCCTGGACCGCAGCTGACGTTCCCGCCGGTACTGATCCCGGATGCTGCGCCAGCGTTTCATAACATCTTCCACTGCAATGTGACAGGAAATATTATCAATTTCACATATTTGATCGGTCACATTTGCTACCAGTAGTCTAGACATGTGGCCTTCTGGGGTGTGCTTTCTAGCCAGGGTGGCATATCTAATTGGCCCATCCAGGCCAGATACACAGGGTCTGAATAGTTCATGTATCAAGTAACTACACTTAATAACTTGGTTGGCTAAGAGGATGAGGAGCTTGTGGCCTGGGCCAAATTATGGCAGTGTGAAACTGTCGGGATCCCTCAGATTACTCTTTCATCTGAAGGACCGATGTTCTTAGGTGTGAAGCATCATATGTCTCTAATTAAATCAGCTCCGTCGAGAAGAACTACACAGACACCAGCTGTATAATACCACTCGGGATGCCTGCCAAGACGCCTCTGGCTTATCAGTTAGGCTTCCGTCTTTTATAGTAAAGAATTTAAACATTTTACAGACATGCGCAGTACAAATGATTTTACAACTTGTTTTCGACAAAGAAAGTCATTTAGGAGAAAAAGCAGAGGTATTTGACCTTGGTTCACAAGGGAGATGTCTGAGACATCTCCTCGAAGAACAGATAAGGTTTTAAACAAGAGAATGCAACATAGACAGAACTCAATTTAACTCCTTCAGTTCCTATCATTCCCCCCTTTGACATCTTCATTTTCCACAATCTGGAACACTGGATCCTGCAACAACAGCGGATAGTGGCTCGTTCACCAGGTACTATCCCAGGCCGACGGGTTGCCCAAGGGAGACAGGTCTTCTACCTTCTCCATCCCCCAGATACTGAAGCCACGTCCATCATTGCAAGAGTACGCTCCTTCATGCCAGAAATGAGATGTCAATCTAGGACTCAAAGGAATAATAGTTAAATTCTTGTTGTTTACAGTCAAACTTCCTTATCTATTTCTACATCTTTTCTTGCATAATAATAATAATAATAATTTTTATTTATATAGCGCCAACATATTCCGCAGCACTTTACAATTAAGCGGGGACATGTACAGACAATAAATTCAATACAAGTTAAGACAATTCAAACAATGACATTAGGAGTGAGGTCCCTGCTCGCAAGCTTACAATCTACAAGGAAATGGGGGGACACAGTAGGTGAGAAATGCTTGTTAATTCAGGTCTGGCAATTATAATAGGGGATACAGAGATACACCAAAAAACAAGTTTCAATAGCACATATATTAGGAAGATACAAACAACAATACGTAATAGACTTAGTATAATCCCAGTTATCCAGCCTCCAATACCCTTAAACCAATTAGCTGGATTAAGAAAGGAGAATGTATCTGACCACCAACTATCCTTAGTATGATCATTGTCTTTATTGTACTGATCTCTAAGTTTTTGAACATCCTCTATTTTTGATCTTAACTTTAAACTACTGTTGGGATCTATATAATGACAGCAAGCTGGTCCGATGACTTGACACATACCTCCTTGTGCTACAGTTAAATAATCTAATACTATGGTATGCTGATTAGTGACTATAATAAGCTGATTTTGGACAGCAACGGTGGTGTTCAATATCTCCAATATATCCCATATTTGGTCATCTAAGTAATCTGTAGCCCTGACTAATTTATCCCACATTTGAGTAATCATAGGATAAATAAAAATAGAACTGACAATTTTATTAGCCACACTCATCTGCACTATATGTGGTCTCCCAGAGAGGCGAGGTGTATTGTCAGCAGCTCTTTTGTACAACGTGTAGAATCATAGAATCATAGAATCATAGAATCATAGAATCGTAGAGTTGGAAGGGACCTCCTGGGCCATCTGGTCCAACCCCCTGCTCAAAGCAGGATTCGCTAAATCATCCCAGTCAGATGTCTGTCCAGCCTCTGTTTGAAGACTTCCATTGAAGGAGAACTCACCACTTCTCGTGGCAGCCTGTTCCACTCATTGATCACTCTAACTGTCAAAAAGTTTTTTCTAATATCTAATCTGTGTCTCCTCCCATTCAGTTTCATCCCATTGCTTCTAGTCTTTCCTTGTGCAAATGAGAATAAAGTTGATCCTTCTACAATGTGACAGCCCTTTAGATATTTGTAGACAGCAATTAAGTCTCCTCTCAGTCTTCTCTTTTGCAAACTAAACATTCCCAAATCCTGCAACCTTTCCTCATAAGACAGGGTTTGCAGACCGGTCACCATTCTGGTCGCTCTTTTCTGAACTTGCTCCAGTTTGTTGATGTCTTTTTTAAAATGTGGTGCCCAAAACTGGACACAATATTCCAGATGAGGTCTGACCAAAGAGGAGTAGAGGGAAATAATGACTTCACGTGATCTAGACTGTATGCTTCTGTTAATACATCCTAGAACTGCATTTGCCTTTTTTGCTGCTGCATCACACTGTTGACTCATATTCAGTCTGTGATCTATTAGTATACCCAAGTCTTTTTCACATGTGCTGTCACTTAGCCCTATTCCTCCCATTCTATATATGCTTTTTTCATTTTTATTGCCCAGATGTAGTACTTTGCATTTCTCCCTGTTAAAAACCATTCTGTTAGTTACTGCCCACTTCTCCAGTTTATTTAAATCTTTTTGAATCCTCTCTCTCTCTTCTCTAGTATTAGCTATCCCTCCTAGCTTTGTGTCATCAGCAAATTTAATCAGTTTACCCTCAATTCCTTCATCTAAATCGTTGATAAAGATGTTGAACAATACAGGGCCCAGGACAGAGCCCTGTGGTACCCCACTTGAGACATTCTTCCAACTGGATGTGCAGCCATTTACGACCACTCTTTGGGTCCGATCACTAAGCCAGCTATGAATCCACCTAACAGTTGCCTTGTCCATTCCATACTTAGTCATTTTTTCAATAAGGATTGTATGAGAGACTTTGTCAAATGCTTTGCTGAAGTCAAGATATACTATATCTACAGCATTTCCTTGATCCACCCAATCAGTGATACCGTCATAGAAGGAAATTAAGTTAGTCTGACATGACTTATTAGTTACAAACCCATGCTGACTCTGTTTGATCACTTCATTCTTATCCAGGTATTGACTTACATGTTGTTTAATAATTTGTTCAAAGATCTTTCCTGGTATAGAAGTCAGACTCACCGGCCTATAGTTGCCTGGGTCCACCTTCTTCCCCTTTTTGAAGATAGGAACAACATTTGCTCTTCTCCAGTCTTCTGGCACTTCTCCTGTTCTCCAAGAATTTTCAAAGATTATGGAGAGTGGTTCAGAAATTTCTTCTGCTATCTCCTTCAGTACTCTGGGGTGTAATTCATCTGGACCTGGAGACTTGAATTCATTTAGGTTAGCTAAGTGTTTCCTCACTATCTTTCTGTTTATAGATATCCTGGATTCTTCTATTCCCTTAATAGGACAGTGAATAACAGTTGGTGTTACATTTCCTTTCTGAGAGAAAACAGATGCAAAATAGGAATTTAAAAGTTCAGCCTTCTCAACATCCTGTCTTACCATTTCATTATTTTCATCCTGTAAAAATCCTATAGCATCTTTGACTTTTCTTTTACTTTTGACATATCCCCAAAATCCTTTATTATTGCTTTTGACATCTCTTGCAAGCCTCAATTCATTTTCAGCTTTAGCTAATCTGATTTGTGCCCTGCAGATTCTGCAGACAGCATTATATTCTTCTTTAGATATGCCTCCCTCTTTCCATTTTATAAACATTTTTTTCTTCCTTTTTAGCATGTGCTTAAGTTCTGTGTTCACCCATCCTGGTTTCCTTAAATGCTTCCTATTCTTCCCTCTTTTCGGAATTGTTAACAACTGTGCTTTGAGAATTTCATTTTTCAAGATTTCCCATCCTTCCTGGACATTTTTGTCTTTAAGGATATCCAGCCATTGGATCCCTCCAATTATCTTTCTGAATCCCTTAAAATCTGCCTTTCTGAAATCTAACCTTGACGTCTGAGTCTTCACAGGTCTTCCGCCTCTAGTTATCCAAAATTCTAAAATAGCATGGTCGCTACCTCCTAGGGTTCCAGCCACTTTTACCTCCTCAACCATTTCCTCCCTGTTTATAAGGATTAGATCCAAGGTAGCAGTTCCCCTTGTTTTCTCCCCTACCTTTTGGAAGATAAAGTTGTCAGCAAGAGAGGATAAGAATTTCCTTGACCTGTTAGTTTTGCCTGAGAGAGATTCCCAACAAATGTCTGGATAGTTGAAATCTCCCATGACAACTATGTCATATTTTTTGGAGAACTTGGCCATTTGATGCATAAAGAGTTCATCCATATCTTCAGCTTGCACAGGCGGCCTGTAGTAAATGCCTACAATGGTGTCCTTTCCATTGTTCTGTCCTTGTATTCTTACCCAAACAGTTTCCACAGAACTCCCAGTCTCTGAAGCTTCAATCTCTGTGCAGATATACGCGTTTCTAACATACAATGCAACACCTCCTCCTCGTTTATCAAGTCTGTTTCTTGCAAATAAGTTGTATCCTTCTAGTCTTGTATTCCAATCATGTGTATTGTCCCACCAAGTTTCAGTGATTCCAATGACATCATATTTCTTTTCCTGTGTTAGTAGTTCCAATTCTCCTTGTTTGTTGCCCATGCTTTGTGCATTAGTATAGAAACATTTTAGTTTGTGATTGGTTTCTCTTTCTCCAATATTTTTATTAATTAGATTCTTTCGTCTTTGTTCTTCCTTTCCACTTCTATTAGCAGAGTTCTCAATAGCATTTGTCAGGTGTATGGCTTTTTCTGGTCTTTTGCTTCCCTTCCCATGTTGTTCTAGTTTAAAGCTCTCCTTACAAGTGTAGCAAGGCGACTTCCAAATACATGCTTTCCAGTCTTCGTAAGGTGCACCCCATCTCTAGCAAGTAGTCCATCGTATAAGTAGTTCACTCCGTGATCCAGAAATCCAAATCGTTGCTGACGGCACCATCGACGTAGCCAGTTGTTCACCTGCAGAATCTTATTCCACCTCCTTGTTCCATGGCCATCCACTGGGAGGATGGAAGAGAAGACCACCTGCGCTCCCAGTTCTTTCACTTTCTTGCCTAAGTCTTCAAAGTCTCTGCAGATGGTTTCCAGGTCGTTTCTTGCGGTGTCATTTGTCCCCACATGTAGTAGCAGGAATGGGTAGTCATCTGTAGGTCTGAAGAGTCCTGATATCCTGTCAGACACATCTTTAATTTTTGCACCTGGAAGACAGCACATTTCTCTTGAAGTTATATCCGGTCTGCAGATAGCGGCCTCTGTTCCTCTCAACAGGGAATCCCCCATGACCACCACTCTCCGTTTCTTCTTCACAACATTTTTCTTTCTCCATCCAGGAGGACTCTGAAGGCGTACAAGGTTGCTGTTTGTTGGCAAAGTCTTATCCTGATGTATTTCTTCATCATTTTCCTGCGTGAGAGCCTGGTACTGGTTTCTGAGCAGTATGGGTGCTGACTGCCTCCTGATCCTCCTGCTTCTCTGGGTCACATGTCTCCATTCCTGTTTCTTCAGGTGCACTTCGAATTTCTTCTCTTTCTGTAACATGAAGAGATAATTCTGCTCTGTCCAAGAACTCTTCACCTTCCTTAATGATCTTCAACGTAGCCAACCTCTCTTCGAGATTTTGCAATTTTTCCTCCAACAGGGACACAAGCTTGCATTTGTGGCATGTGAAATTTGGCTTTTCCACTGGTAAGTCTGTGAACATGTAGCAAGAAATGCAGCTCACCAAATGGCTCCTGGCCTCTTCCATCTTGAGATTTCTTAAAAACGATGAAAGATGAGCCAAAATTCGCGCGCCGATAGGCGCGCGGTTTTTCCGATTTCCTCTTTTCAGCTGCAACGGCCAAAACCCAGTGATCGTAGAGCTCGCGGAGACTCTTCACTTATCCCAGAAGGCACTGGGAATATGCAAATGATCTCAAGACTCTTCCCCTGGTTTTCCGATTTCCTCTTTTCAGCTGCAACGGCCAAAACCCAGTGATCGTAGAGCTCGCGGAGACTCTTCACTTATCCCAGAAGGCACTGGGAATATGCAAATGATCTCAAGACTCTTCCCCTGGTTTTCCGATTTCCTCTTTTCAGCTGCAACGGCCAAAACCCAGTGATCGTAGAGCTCGCGGAGACTCTTCACTTATCCCAGAAGGCACTGGGAATATGCAAATGATCTCAAGACTCTTCCCCTGGTTTGGTGTGTTTAGGTATGCTCTGAGTATTCAACTGGTCATTCGGAATAACAAAGGTAGCTGGAGTCAAACGACCCAGAGTACAAGTACCTTTTACCCCTACTGGCAACCATTTATATGCATTGTCTCCACATATCCAGTACATGTCACTAGGTAGGTCCCATAGGGCTGAATGTTGTAATACCAGTCTATGAACTAAATCTATGAACGCAGATACATTCTGAAGCATACACCAATTTGGAAGTTGTCCTAAAGGGCTACAATACCCTACATCGGGATTTCTACAGGTGGGAGTTCCTTTCTCATATCCAGATGACTCGTTGCAAGGTATATTACTCTTATGCTTTGTTAATTCCTGTGGCTAGTTTGCAATGCGATGCGTGGATCCAGGTTGGTCGTCCTTCCAACTTAACAGAAGTAGGCGTTGTTAGGAGTACTTAGTAAGGTCCTTGATATCGGGGTTCAAGGGTCTTTCTAGAGTGTTTCTTGACATATACGTAATCACCAGGTTGTAGACAGTGATTCCTTCCACACTATCTGGATCTGGAGTGGAAGAGAAAACTAGAGAATGCATTTGAGTTAAATGCTTTTGCAACTGGATTACATAACTTGTCAAATTATCCACATTGAGTGTTAAGACCTGTGGGTAGTACAACCCTGTGTTCGGTGGTCTTCCAAACAGTATCTCGAAGGGTGACAGTTTAGTTTTCCCCGTGGGTGTGTACCTTACTGAGAATAATGCTAATGGGAGACACTCTGGCCATGGTCTATGGGTCTGCTCCATGGTTTTCTGTATTTTCAATTTTAGTGTCCCGTTCATTCTCTCTACCTTCCCTGAACTCTGTGGGTGGTAGGGTGTATGAAATGCTTGTTCTACACCTATCATTTGCATTACATTTTGCATTACCTCAGCAGTAAAGTGTGTACCTCTGTCTGATTCAATTGTTTCAGGGACACCGAATCGTGGTACTAGTTCCATCACCAGTTTCTTTGCAGTGGCTCGAGCTGTAGCCGTTTTCACCGGGTAGGCCTCTGGCCATCCAGAGAAGAGATCTACACATACTAGGATATTTGCATACACTCCTACCTTGGTAGCTGTATGTCGTCAATCTGCCGTCTCTGAAACGGGTAGAGAGGCCTAGGTGTCGCTTTCTTAGGGACTTTTACTGTTTTACCTGGGTTGTGCTGTGCACAGATGAGGCATGATTGTACAAGTTTCGCGGCTGCACAACTGAAGCCAGGAGCGATCCAGAAGGCATCTACCATGGCACACATGTGACTTTTTGAGGTGTGATTGGGGCCATGTGCTGCTTGCGCCATGATTGGGAACAGGGACTTTGGTGGGCACATTTTATCCTTATTCTCCCATACTCCATTTGAGTTCAGCTCAGCTCCCAGTCTCCCCCGGTGTACCTTCTCTGTTTGGGCAGCCTTTTGCTGGAGGGATTTCAGGACATCTAGACCCAATGTGGCTGGAATACGCTGACTCCCCGCCACCGTCCACTGCTCTCTCTAGGCCGCCTTGTGCTATTTTAGCAGCCTCGTTCGCCCTTCTATTGCCCTCTACCTCCACGGAGTCACCTTTGTGTGTGCTTTTACCTTGACAATGCCAACCTGGACTGGTAACATCAATGCCTCCATCAATTGTTTCACCAGCTCTGCATTTTTAATGGGCTTCGAATCTGTGAAAATATTAGCGACTTTACCTGCAGCGGCTCTACACGCCTCAGTGAGTGCCTTCAACTCTGCCTCCTGCGCCAACATGTGAGGAGAGAGTGGTTCCGCTCGGATTACCTCATGTGAGGATACTACTGCATATCCAGTGTAGAATCATCCATCCTGGTGGTATCTGGGGCCATCTACAAAAAAGAAACTCAAAGTCTGCATTAGGAACAGGTTTTTCATGAATGTGTGCAAACCCAACTGTCTCCTGACTCATCAGTTCTATGCAGACATGTTCATGCGTCATGTCAAAGTATCCTTCCTCACTTGCCAATACGGTCACCAATTCCCCCTTTTCTGAATCCACAGGCAGGAGGGTGGCTGGATTCAGAACGCTACATCTTTTGAGGAGTGACATACTCAGGAATTAGTAGAGCACACTCAAGTCGGAGCTGTCTGGCCATAGACAGATGTTTTGGTTGAACTTGTAGGAGTATGGCATGGATGTCATGTGGGGAATAGATTGTCAAAAGAAACGTCAGTGTCATCTCACATGCCTTCCCTATTACGTCTCCACTTTTTTCCTTGTGCTCCAGCATACATGACAGGTCGTCTTATTGTCCTTGTTTGCTCAATTTCTTTAGCTACCTTAAGGAGGTCTTTCGGATCTACATGTCTCCATTCAGGTCTGGCTGTCTGTACTGCGTCTCGTAAGTCTTTGTTCATACCGTCAATGAATGCATTCACCAGTATTCTAACATCAAGTGGGTTTATGCAAATGTACCCTATGTCTGCCCATTTCAGCTGTAACCGTCCAAGGTATATCTCTACTCTCTCTCCTCTTTGCTGTGTCACATTAGTCAGGAGTACAGACTGCTCTGATTGTTCCACTGCAGCCCATTGTCTTAGTGACTCACAGTACGTCTCCCCAGATCGTGCAGATTTATCATCCATGCCCCAAGCCTGATTCTTTGTCACATCTGTGTGTGTCTTAATTATATGATCTAGTGCGTCACCTGCCTTTAAACTCACCAACCTCTCTAGGTCTGCCCAGGTACACTTATATGTCTGCTGTACTTCCTTTATGTGTCTGTAAAACGGGAATGGTTGGTCTTCAGGGTCAGGCAGCTGCTTCAGCAAAGCTAGCTGGTCAGAGGGGCTCCAGGGATAATACACCTGTATCTTTCTTATTCTAGTCACACTTCTAGGTCCTGATGGGGTTGGCCGTCTGATGTCTACTGTCAGCTTACTCCTCAAGGGCCAATGTCCCCACTACCCACTATCCACACTATTATGTCAGCTTCTTATGATCTTGTCTGGATAGGATTTAGTGCAATTCGCTTAGGTCAGTAGCACAGGTCACACAAGTAGCTATTCAGTCTGGGTTTGTCTGAGTCTGACCACAGTGTTTACAAGTCCATCTGTTTTGTCTGGGTCTCTGGTTACACTTTGTCAATCAAACATTCATAATACACCTTCCACACTGCTGCACATTCTCAAGCATCATTTATTCACTTGCTATTTTCTTCACTTGTCTGTGCCTTTTTGTACATCCAAACATTCACACTCTGGTATTTTTGCCTTTTTCAATATTTGTCCCACTTGTTTTACTGCTTCCTTCCTTCTCTGTCTTTTGTAATTTGACACAATTTGCTATACAAATCAATCACACAACTAGAAGCAGGTTCAAACACATTAATGACCAAGCAATCACTTACAATTCCCTTCTAAATTAGGCACCATATCTTACTTTTAACTTCCAATCTTCAATTAAGTACTGTTGCTTTAAAATGCACAAATCTTTCAGCGCGTACCTTACGGATAGAATTACAGAGAATTTTGAGCACAGCTCACACTCAGCAGAGATAAGAGCGAAGGGAGAAGAAAAACTACGCAGCGCCATCCTTCACCCCTCCCGTCAGAATGCAGCGTCGTCCTTCACAGAATTCTGTAGTTCTTTAGACTTATCAAAATCAATTTCTACAAAGAAACTCAAAATCACGGGATTTCACTGTAAGGGCAGATAACTGTATAATGAGATTAACCATGCCTTGCCCTTTTTCTGGCCAAATGCATTCAGGAAACTTTACAATGTAATGCCACATATAACACGAACTATATCATTACTCATTTCATTCAGTCTCAGATGTAGATTTGAAATATCTATAACGCATCTGTCCGGGATTCCACCACAACTAGAAAGGTCACAAATCTCTTGACACAAAAATGATGTGTGATGATTCATTCATACGTGCTCATTCACTGATTTTTTTTTTTTTTTTTTATACTCAATTACTCATCTCTCATCTTATTCAGAGGTTCTCATAGACATATATACAAGGATTCACACAGCCTGCCTATCTTGCACTTTGGATTTGATTAATACTTTTTCCAGGTTCTTTGCTGCACTACTTCCATATCTATCCTCAATTATATCACATAACCGGTTTCCTTCTTCAGGTGTCTTTCCCTGACTGTTCCCCATCTTATCTTTTATTCTTATCCTGTCTCTCTTGTTGTCTTCCTGTTAGTCCCCTGCCTTAGGTGGTGTATTGGGTAAGCTCAAGACTAGGCTCTACTATACCTCGTTACCTTCTTCCTAAGGTGCTAACAGGCTAAATGGAGTGTCTGTTCCTCGGTGTACTACGTGTTTCGTGTACTTATATGCTATGTAGCATCCGAACAGAAATACTCCCACAACACACAGGATTGTAAATAAAGTGTCCATCTATCGGGGTTCTTCAGTCATATCCTGTCACAGGCTCATTTCACGGTCCTGTGCTCATTCGGTCACACTCTTATCTGTCACAAGGTTTATTCGTAAAGGGTGTTGATTTAAGCTTAGGCGGTGACCTCCCCGAAAGGACGCTGTCACATGACCCAGTTAGGCAATATCACCACTCTTTGAACGAATACCTACTGTGCAGCTTATTTTTCTACTTTCCACAACCTTTCAAATCAAAGTAGCCATTCAACAACCTCCTCTATTCCTAGTGCGGAACCGTCTATTGTGAAAAACTTGTCCGTCCGGGCTGCGCAGTATGAACTGTTCACCCAGCCTTATATTCCATAATGTCAGACCTCTCCCATTTTGATTTGCATCAGCTCTTTTTCTAAAAATAGCTGTGCACACACAGAACCTACAGTAACCTCTCATTCGAGCAGAAATTACATATGCGTGTCACACCCGATTTCCTCAGAGTTCTTATATGGACCTGATTTTACGGCCCCCTCCTCTACTAGATTCCCCTTTATACGGACCTTAGTTATAATGATAGATTATGAAGAGCAGAGAAGAGAAAAATTGATCTCTTACCTGGCCAGGTGTTTAGGTCTGCTGTTCACAATTTCATCAGTAACTGGAGTGGTCTGTAGATCGGGTAGTCTTGGAGAGGTGCCTATATCAGGTCCCTGTTTCGGGTGCCAGGAAACTGTCGGGATCCCTCAGATTACTCTTTCATCTGAAGGACCGATGTTCTTAGGTGTGAAGCATCATATGTCTCTAATTAAATCAGCTCCGTCGAGAAGAACTACACAGACACCAGCTGTATAATACCACTCGGGATGCCTGCCAAGACGCCTCTGGCTTATCAGTTAGGCTTCCGTCTTTTATAGTAAAGAATTTAAACATTTTACAGACATGCGCAGTACAAATGATTTTACAACTTGTTTTCGACAAAGAAAGTCATTTAGGCGAAAAAGCAGAGGTATTTGACCTTGGTTCACAAGGGAGATCTCTGAGACATCTCCTCGAAGAACAGATAAGGTTTTAAACAAGAGAATGCAACATAGACAGAACTCAATTTAACTCCTTCAGTTCCTATCAAAACTATGTGTCACAACAAAATCTAACCGCCTCCTGAGGAAAAAAGTAGAAGCACAGGAAGGGGAGGGGGGCAGAATCTGTATGCATTTTTGGTTGTGAGGTAATTTTAATCATTTTTGGGCCTTGTACTTACTCAGTTTCTGCTGCTCCTCACGTGGCCGATCACCAAAGTCATGGAACATCTGGCGACATATGCGCCTCCATGACGCCTCCTTTCTTGCCCGGTTTGCATAATTGGCATCCCGTTGGTCCCAGAGTTCTGGCCAGTCCTGTACCAGTACAATGAGCTTCTCCACATTTAGGAAATATGGCGCCATGACGCTGCTGTAGTCTGTGGAGGCGTACTTCCTGGATGTCTGGAGAGCTATTTGAGGTGATTTGCATGTCTAGGCTTCCTGATGATGGATTGGGCCATTTCCTGTCACCAGCCAAAAGACCTGCGTATTTCTCGCAAGTCACACGTGTGGTCCGTGTGTAATCCGTATTTTTTGCGCACCCATAGACTTGCATTGGCGTATTACGGGCGTAGTACGCTGACAATCGCAGCATGCTCCGATTGGCACAGACTGTAGAATATGCCCGAGAAATATACGGCTGTTGGGAGCAAACCCATAGAGAATCACTGGTCCGTATGTAATGCGTGCTTTTAACGCCTCTCACTCGTCCGTATTCCTCGCCAGTGTGACCCCGGCCTTAAGGCAACTATTTTGCAATGTTAGAACACAACTTGAATTTGCTAGCCTAGAAACATCTAAAGCCCCCGTTACACACAGCGATATCGCTAGCAATATCACTGTAACGTCACCGATTTTGTGACGTAGCAGCGATATTGCTAGCGATATCGCTATGTCTGATACTTACCTCCGACCGGCTCCCCCGCTGCTCATCGCTGGTCGCGCAGGAACATCCTGGATCATTTCTCGTTGGGCGCTTCCTGCTGGGCTTCCTGTGGCGCCGACGAGCGACGCGTGGACGCGGGCGGGAGGACGTCAGGATCGCCGCGTCTTACAGGTAAGTAGCAACCCCCGACCCCTGCTATGTCGCTGGTGAGATCTGCCTGTGTGGCAGCTCACTAGCGACCACTTAGCGATGCACCAGCAATCCATATAGTTATCGGGATCGCTGGTGCATCGCTAAGTGTAACGGTACCCTTAGACTTACCCAAATCCTCTCAATTTACCCCAGCATCCCAAGGCTATCTTCACCAACTCAACTCACCATTTATGCCCATTTTCCTAGTGTTTTAATATTCTTAATAAGTAAAAATCACATATTTAGTGGTCCAAATTATAGAAAGGATTAATACCTATGTTGTTACTGGTATAAGTTATTGAAGAATTCAGTACCAAGATCTCCTGGTAGTATATGGCATTACAGCCGTCAAAATAACATCTCTGATTGTCTAGAGCAGTGTTCTCCAACTCCAATCCTCAAGAGCATCCAAAAGGTCATGCTTTCAGGATTTCCTTAGTATTGCACAGGTGATGGAATTATTGCCTGTCCAGGTGATGCGATGATCATCTTGGCAATACTAAGGAAATCCTGAAAACAAGACCTGTTGGTGGCTCTTGAGGACCAGAGTTGGGGAACACTGGTCTAGAGTCTAGACTATTGATGGGCTACGTATTAACATCTCTGTTGAGTTTGGGTATTCAAACGATGAATGTCAACATTCCTGGCCGACTAGAGTATTGAAGGGATCAATGTCAACATCCCAGGTGGAAGGGGTCATTGAATGGATTAATGTTAACATCTCTGCTGGTCTAAAGTTTTAGAGGGATCAATGTCACAATCTTGGTCGTCTAAAATATTGAAGAAATCAATGTCAGCAACCGTTGTGATGTAGAGTATTGAAAAGATTGTTATTGACAACCTGGATGGTCTACATTATTGAAGGCACCAATGTAAACAAGCCTTGTGATCTAAAGTATTGAAGAGATTGACACCAACATCCCTGGTGGTCTAGAACATTGAATGGATCAATGTCTACATCTCTGGTGGTCATTTTTGATGCTGCTGTTTTTGTTTTATTGTTGGTGTATTATGCTTTAACCCCTTAACGACCACCGATACACCTTTTAATGGCGGCATTTAAGGGTACTTATTCCACAGTGCCGCTTTTTAATGGCGTTGAGAAATAAGTATATAGCGCCCCCAGACTTGGAATTTCTTCTGGGTCACGGCTACCGGGGGTAGCTGAGACCACAGAGAACATGATTCAGATCGGTTTTTGCGGACCCCAGTGTTGTGGTCGCTGTAATAACAGAATAATGGCGACCACAAAAAAAGTCCCATTTAATTTCTCATCGCACATCAGAGGAGAGAGAAATGGGGTCCCCCCGATCCTCCCCCGATACCTCCGGTGTCTCTGCATCCCCCCGTGAAGTCCCCCTGCCGCCGATGTCTTCTTCCGCATGTGCAGTAGACCAGCCGAGATCTGCCAGCCGGCACCTGGCAACAATAGGAAATTTTTTCCTTCCACATTGCTTTAGTTCTCATGAAGCACCTGAAGTGTTAATAAACTTCTTGAATGTGGTTTTGAGCACCTCGAGGGGTGCAGTTTTTAGAATGGTATCACTTTTGGGTATTTCCTGTTATATTGACCCCCCAAACACACTTTAAATATGATGCGGTCCCTTAAAAAATGGTTTTGTAAATTTTGTTGGAAAAATGAGAAATCACTGGTCAACTCTTATAACGTCCTAACAAAAAATTGTTTCCAAAATTGTGCTGATGTAAAGTAGACATGTGGGAAATGTTATTTATTAGCTGTTTTCTGTGACACCACTCTCTGATTTAAGGGTACAAAAATTTAAAGTTTGAAAATTGCAAAATTTTTGCCAAATTTTTTTCATAAATAAACGTAAGTTATATCGACGAAATTTTACCACTAACATGAAGGACAATGTGTCACGAAAAAACATTATCAGAATCAGTGGGATCCGCTGAAGCGTTCTAGACTTATAACCTCATAAAGTGACAATGGTCAGAATTGTAAAAATTATTATTATTATTACACCTACTACATATTGGGAGAGGATCTTGGAGATGGGAATACTCCTTTAATACAAGAAATGAACAGCTGCTTTGTGGAAGAAAACATTATTTTTCCATTTATAATTATACCAGACAGCGTAGGCACAGTGCGCACAACACTCGGGAGTCGCAGTCTTGATTTATCTGGATTATTTATAGTCGTACGGTTCAAACTGAAATCGACAAAGACGTCTGTGACGAGATGGGCAGGGCAGTAACATGGAGGATCGGAAATGATGAAGGCAATCTACTTAGTATTGGGGGGCACATGGTGGTCTTTGTAACTGTTTTCTCTCTTTGTGAAGCCGAAATTGATGCAGAAAAGGGATCATAGTTTTGGAATCATCCCAGCTGAGCAATGTGGCTCACAGGGAATCTATCACCAGGTTTGTGTTATATAATCTGAAAGCTGCATTATGCAGAGACCCAGATTCCAGTGATGTGTCACTTACTAGGCTGCTTGCTGTAGTTTCTATAGAATTATTTCATGAAATTATCAATAGAGGAATAGTAAACCTGCTGCCATCTAGTCCAACTACATCCTCACTACTGACGGACAGCTTTCTGCCTAATGCACAGTGTACACCAATCAGTGGAGTGGGCTGGGTTATACTGGGCATCAGCACTCAGAGAACTGGTAGGTCTGCAGCAGAGAAAACCGTTTTTAATCAAAACTTCAGCATCCAGTAAATTAACTGATACAATGCTGGAATCTCAGATGGCGTAGCAAAAACTTGGTGACAGATTGACTGATGGGAACAAAAGGGGCTTAGTGCTACGGTAGCTACGATATCCTTTTCATTCTAACATATAATTAATGTCTCAATTCCCAGACAACCATTAAGTCTTTGTTCAGATTGGTCACAAGTCTAGAAGGTAGATGTTTGTATGCAAAAATGGTCATATAATTAAAAGTTAAATGGAAACCTAATTGGAAAGGAGGAAATATAATAAAATAATGAATGATACGCTATTATATTTGCCTGGTAAATCCTCTGCTGTTTGAGTGCTGCTGCTCTGGCGCTTCCTGCTGCTCTGGCGTTTCCTGCTGCTCTGGCACCTCCTGCTACTCTGTCGCTTCCTGCTGCTCTGTCGCTTCCTGCTACTCTGGCACCTCCTGCTGTTCTGGCGCTTCCTGCTGCTCTGGCACTTCCTGCTGATCATTGTTTACTTGTCTGCAGCAGAGACCTAGACTCTGCATGCTGCTGTCAATTAGGGATTTGCCTTCAATTGTCATCAACCTGTGGCTCTCCACTTATTGCAAAAGTACTGAACTATACCCAACATGCTGGGAGTTGTAGTTTTGCAACAGCTAAAGATCACCGATTGGAAACCATCCATTGAAGTTGCCTCACACCTTTGATAGTTTATCGGGCTGTACACATGTTCGATTATTTTCTTGGACCAAGTGTGAGACTTCCAATTTTGATCCTAGTTTCAGACCAAAATAAGCAATGAAAGTCTATAGGCCCTTGAAAAAAATAGGACCACATTTGGATGACATAAGAGTGCGGTCTGAACATGGACTGACAGAATAGAGAAGGTTGAAAATTTTTTTTCATCTACACGTCTGGAAAAAAAATGATGCCACTCTGATCAAAGTCTGATCAGAATTATCAGACCGTTTTTTTTGTCGAATGTGGAAAAAATGGTCGCGTGACCCTACCCTGACCCTTACTTAAGCTTGGAAGGCTTGACTTAATTATCAGCCTCCGAATTGTTCAATGGTAATTGATCAGATCATTAAAGGAATTGGTAATAAATGCATTTGAAAGATTTTTTTTGTGCTAGTCACTATTACATTTAACTAATAGCATTCTCTAAATCAATGCAGATTTGATCAATCCGTTTTAGTTCTGTAGGCTTTCAATTATATTCTCCCGTAACGAAGCAGTCCACATAGCCATACCTATAATATACTGTATCACTGCCAGTAGGTTCCCTGTGTAATAATGTCTGGTCGTCATGATTTACAGAAGCCTGACTTACAGGAATCAACTGATTGTTGGACCGGCTTCATGAGAAACACTTAGCTACTAAGACCCTGTTGTTTCGTGAAGCTGGCACCTATGTCCTCCACCAGACTCCTCGTTTTCTCTACTGTTGGATATCACAAGACCTTTGTAGTCAATCGGTGGTCTTGATCGGCTACAGTTTGCATGTGAAGTCCTCTGGCTCAAGGATAAGGAAGGAGACCGGCTGGGGGTGTAGGCAACGGCTGAGGATGTTGATCGGCTGCAGTGGTCATGTGAAGTCTTCTGGCTAAAGTATAAGGAAGGTAATTGGCTGGGGACATAGACTGCAGCGATAAGGTGTAAATAGCCTGGGTCTGTTAAATGAGGATGTGGCATTTTTTTAAGACCCCCCATGCAACATAAAATATATAAATGGACTATTTAGCCCAAATCAGGTATCAGGTATGAAAGGATGGTGAATAGGGGCGGACATATTATTGGTGCAACCATACAGGGACCCAAGAGGTCCCCTGACCTGGCCAGTTCTATCTTGAAGCAGGTGGAATTGTGGATTATGTCGAGCTCTTGGGCTGCGAAGGGCCTATATATTGTTCTCGCACAGGGGCTGTCTTTCTGACTATGTATGGCAGTGATGGAGTTGGATCGAGATCACTCTCATCCCAACCCGGGTCTTTGTTATACTGGGACTTTCTTTAGAAAAACAGAACAAGACCATCACATTTTTGGAGTAAAATAATGGCGTTATATTTCAAAGACAGCAGAAATAGCTCGGTGTGATTTCATGTATGATTTACTGGAGAATGAATATGTAATAACACTGCCGCTTAACTTGTCAATTTCTTTTTTTTGATAGTAAATTACCCTCTCGTATAAGATCAGCAATTCAGATGAAATAGTTGGTTAGGTTAAAGAGAGAAAAGTGTCTTGTTTGCCAAATTCATTACCCAGGAGAAAGATTTGAGTTTAGAAAATGTCAATCAGATCGCTGTCTCTCCCCGGATCCATAATCCAATTTGCTGTGAAATGCCAGCACATTGCCTGTACTCCTGGGAATATAAATACCTCCATAACTGGAGTGAACACACACGGCTCTCTCAGCTGACGTGCATGTTGTGGCCATGTGGAAACACGAGAGTGCATTTTTAGAAGATTTGGTTAAAATCCTTAACAAGAAGAATTTTTTTCTGTCTCTTAAAGTTACTATGGGCTTTCTCGACTTTAACCTCTTATTAACAGAAAGAATTCCTGGTGATCTGACGATTGCTATAGGTCCAGCTTCTGAAAATCACTGCGATCAGCTGATATTGAAACTAGCTACACATTTCCCCTGCAGTGGCCACTAGAGGGGAAATGAAGTATTACATGGTTCCAATTCAAATGGATTCCCGATTGTATTATACATGATAGAGCCGAGTCTGCCAGTACAGGTGCCACTTAGTAAAAGGTTCCATAAAATTACATTATGTCATAATCTATGATGATTCAGTAGTGCACAATGAGAGGTCTTTGAAGGGGCTTCTATGTGGCGCCCCTAAGAGGGGTCAGTCGCCACAGAGGTACTGCATCTCAGCTAGAGGTGTGGTACTCCCCTCTCAGGTAAGGAGGGGCATTACCCAGAACCCACACACTTACATCCAACAATGTACCTCCCAGGGCCCAGGAGGAGCTAGGTAGAGGGTGTGGGTGGGGAAAGAAGGAGGGAGGAAGCTGAAGGAAGAGAGAGTTGGAGGGAACAATGGAGTTTGTGCTGGGGACTTGAGCAGAGAGAAGCTCGTCTCTAGACCAGAAGACAGTAGAAAGATAAAGGAAAGACAAAAGAAACAGAAAGATAAGCTTCAGTGAAGAGAGAAAGAAGGGGTCCTAGGGGCACGGGAAGTGTGGAATCCACCTGTGGTGCCCGAATCCACTCCGACTGTAGTTGGGTGGAGGGACCAGGTCGCAGTAGGGGACCGGCCCCAGACTAGTGGAGAAACAAAGGACTCAGCTAACAAACCGGAAGCTGTAGCGACTGTATGTGCTACAGCCAACTCCATACACATTCGCAGAAAAGGTGGCCAGATAGGATCAAGGGGACCTAGAGTACATCGCCTGACAAGATCTGAGGCTGCTGGCTCGGGACACTGTGTGTGAAGGTGCAGGGCAGGAGAGACGGCCAGGGAAGGAACCTCTGAAGGGGGTTTTGACACGGTGTTCACCAAATTACTTGAGAGCTGTCTGGACCACCAACCCGGAGGACAAAGCTGGGGATTCTAACTGGAAGAACTGTGAGTAAAAGTTTGAAGACTGAACTCCACTGTGTCCTATTTACTGCCTCACCTGCCTTGCACCACAACCACCATCATCATCTTTTACACCTATAACTGCCCTGGGGCCTAGCTCTGCCTGTGGAGAGCTGTAACAACTCTGCTGCATCAAAAACAGCCCCAGCGGACTCTTTAGCAGCGTCGGCTATCACCTTCATTGCCAAACACCACGGGTGGCGTCACTAATATATTTCCCCATAAACTACTACTCCCATCTTTTATTTACATTGCACGCCCAGAGTCACGGACCGGGTCAATGCTGCCGTGACACATCTCGTGAAGGATCTACCGGCCCGGTCCCGAGTAGTCCCAGCCCTAGGGGGTGCTGCATCGAAGCCAAAGTTGGTTCTATTTCCAAGATTGAGGTGAGGAAGTGACTCATGTTCATGAGAGTAGAGGGCAAGGCAGAAACATATTCTTCAGTCCAGAACAGGTATGATTCAGATAGGGGATCAACCAAGATCTTGATGCCATAATTCACTTTGAGAATAAAGTATAGAGGTAGATCATGAGACTGTTGCGTGGCACTTGGAAAGAGGGGTCTCAGTCACAGTTGGTCCCCTTCTCTTATTTAGTGACCAAAGCCAAAAAGGGCTGAGGAACTGACTCAGGATCATGACAAAAGTGTGTGGACTAATGAAAAAAAATAGACTTCTGCCCTGGGTTCCAGATGGTGGTACCATAATGGAGACTTAATTTGATCTTTGCTTTTGGGTTTCTGCTCTTCTATGTGTGGCTCTCAGCATCGTTAGAAGATATATCCTTATTCATGATAAGGCAGGGCCAGTTTATACCTTAGAGCCACACCATGAGATGCTTAGGTGGCATTTGGAGAGAATATTACAAGTAGTGTTGATCCTTTCACCTTTCTTATTGGGTGACCAAAACCTAAAAAAAGCGGTGAGAATCAGACCATGGTCATGACAAAAGTAAGGGTTCAAACCTACTGCAATATCACAGCATGGTATAATTCACCCAAAAATCAACATATTCTTGTTCTGTTGATCCAGAAGAAAAAAAAAACATACAAACTTTGTAGAAAAATGTTGGCACATATCCATGTGAGATGAGAAATATATTTTTTCCCTAAATCTAAGGTTGCCAATTAGTGCAGTGCAGCCCTGCATCAACTACCAAAATCAAGCAATCTAATACATTGAAGCTTAAGGAACCAAAGCATGAGAAGATCATGAGGACAAGCTCCTTAATGAGCTTTGCTAATAGTTATAACACTCTAATGTTTTGCTCCCAAACTAAATAACCAAAATTTTTCATCCTTTCAGTTACAGTAATGCACCAGTTCTTTAAACTAAGACGGTGAAAACATATACTGTAATTATCTCCTGCATAATATAACCACGAGAAAATTTGTGTAAAAGAACTGCTGCAGATTTCAGTGTTCACCAGAATCTTCGGCCCTTAGGGGAGACTGAACAGTTTTCCTTGGAAATATACCAATCTTCATCATCTACAATATGGAGGAATATAGGAAGAACAAACAAAAGTGAGAGGTCTTACATTAGTGTAAAAAGATGGAAGTTGTGCCCACGTTCCCCTTTGTTGATATGTTTTACATTGTTATTAGGGATGAGCATACCTGTGGAAGTTTGGGTTCATCGGGTTCTATCAAACTATAGTCCAAAGTTTAGTTCGGGTACCAGAACTGTCACCGAACCTGAACCCAAACCCCATAGAAATCAATGGGGACCCAAACATTGGAGCTGGAAAATGTCTCTCTCACCCCCCACCCCTCCTCAAACTCTCGAACTGTAAAACGAACTTCCAAGAGAAGTCCATGTTCGGAGTTCATCAACGGATACTAATTGTCTTGTACGAACCCGAATGCATTTGGACCAATGTTATTCAATGAGACCGTGCATATGTCCAATTTTTTTAAAAATCACAGCATGCACGATTTGCCTCCAATTATCAGATCGCCCTTGGCCATTCAAGTCTATGTGAAAAAAATCAGATCATATTCGGATGACATCTGTGTGCCGTCTGATTTTCACGCAGTGATATTATAGAAGGGATGGAGAAACTTTTTTTCCCTTCACCTCCGAGAAAATTGGATCAGGCTTTGATCAGAGTGTGATTAGGATAATCGGACTGATTTTCTCAGATGAGAGAAAAACAGGTGTGTGACCCTAGTCTAACAAAAACAAGCTTGGCAAATCAGAGATTCTTTTTTTGGTGCCTTCTTATCACATATGTTAGAGGTACTCCTAAACATAGACATAAATGTGGTAAGATCAGACCGTGTCCCTGCATGGTCGGACACGACCATCACACAGTACACAGCAGGGGCACATTTACAGTGGGGAAAAAAAGTATTAAGTCAGTCAGCAATAGTGCAAGTTCCACTACTTAAAAAGATGAGAGGCGTCTGTAATTTACATCATAGGTAGACCTCAACTATGGGAGACAAACTGAGAAAAAAAAATCCAGAAAATCACATTGTCTGTTTTTTTTTCATTTTATTTGCATATTATGGTGGAAAATAAGTATTTGGTCAGAAACAAAATTTAATCTCAATACTTTGTGATATATCCTTTGTTGGCAATGACAGAGGTCAAACGTTTTCTGTAAGTCTTCACAAGGTTGGCACACACTGTTGTTGGTATGTTGGCCCATTCCTCCATGCAGATCTCCTTTAGAGCAGTGATGTTTTTGGCTTTTCGCTTGGCAACACGGACTTTCAACTCCCTCCAAAGATTTCTGGCTCTCACAGACCTGTAACTTCTTCTTTAAGAGTCTCCTCTTTCCTCCACTCATTACCTGTAGTAATGGCACCTGTTTAAACTTGTTATCAGTATAAAAAGACACCTGTGCACACCCTCAAACAGTTTGACTCCAAACTCCACTATGGTGAAGACCAAAGAGCTGTCAAAGGACACCAGAAACAAAATTGTAGCCCTGCACCAGGCTGGGAAGACTGAATCTGCAATAGCCAACCAGCTTGGAGTGAAGAAATCAACTGTGGGAGCAATAATTAGAAAATGGAAGACATACAAGACCACTGATAATCTCCCTCGATCTGGTGCTCCACGCAAAATCCCACCCCGTGGGGTCAGAATGATCACAAGAACGGTGAGCAAAAATCCCAGAACCACGCGGGGGGACCTAGTGAATGAACTGCAGAGAGCTGGGACCAATGTAACAAGGCCTACCATAAGTAACACACTACGCCACCATGGACTCAGATCCTGCAGTGCCAGACGTGTCCCACTGCTTAAGCCTGTACATGTCCGGGCCCGTCTGAAGTTTGCTAGAGAGCATTTGGATGATCCAGAGGAGTTTTGGGAGAATGTCCTATGGTCTGATGAAACCAAACTGGAACTGTTTGGTAGAAACACAACTTGTCGTGTTTGGAGGAAAAAGAATACTGAGTTGCATCCAACAAACACCATACCTACTGTAAAGCATGGTGGTGGAAACATCATGCTTTGGGGCTGTTTCTCTGCAAAGGGGCCAGGACGACTGATCCGGGTACATGAAAGAATGAATGGGGCCATGTATCGTGAGATTTTGAGTGCAAACCTCCTTCCATCAGCAAGGGCATTGAAGATGAAACGTGGCTGGGTCTTTCAACATGACAATGATCCAAAGCACACCGCCAGGGCAACAAAGGAGTGGCTTCGTAAGAAGCATTTCAAGGTCTTGGAGTGGCCTAGCCAGTCTCCAGATCTCAACCCTATAGAAAACCTTTGGAGGGAGTTGAAAGTCCGTGTTGCCAAGCGAAAAGCCAAAAACATCACTGCTCTAGAGGAGATCTGCATGGAGGAATGGGCCAACATACCAACAACAGTGTGTGGCAACCTTGTGAAGACTTACAGAAAACGTTTGACCTCTGTCATTGCCAACAAAGGATATATCACAAAGTATTGAGATTAAATTTTGTTTCTGACCAAATACTTATTTTCCACCATAATATGCAAATAAAATGAAAAAAAAAACAGACAATGTGATTTTCTGGATTTTTTTTTCTCAGTTTGTCTCCCATAGTTGAGGTCTACCTATGATGTAAATTACAGACGCCTCTCATCTTTTTAAGTGGTGGAACTTGCACTATTGCTGACTGACTAAATACTTTTTTTCCCCACTGTATAAGATTATCTCATCACAGGAACATTTTTTAGCACATCAAATTGTAGAAACCTTCCCCTTACTGTTGGGGTCCCTCAAGGATCGGTTCTAGGCTCCCTCCTCTTCTCCTTGTACACTGCCCCTATTGGTCAAACAATCAGTAGATTTGGTTTCCAGTACCATCTCTATGCTGATGACACCCAATTATACGCTTCTTCTCCTGACATCACGCCAGCCTTTCTAGAAATCACCGGCAATTGTCTAAACACTGTGTCTAATATCATGTCCTCACTATATCTCAAACTGAACCTGTCAAAGACTGAACTCCTGGTATTTCCTCCCTCTACTAATGTACCTATACCCGACATTGCCATTCCTGTGTGTGGTTCCACTATTACTCCCCAGCAACAGGCCCGCTGTCTTGGGGTCATACTTGATTCCGAGCTTTCCTTTGCCCCCACATTCGATCACTGGCTCACTCTTGTCATCTGCACCTCAAAAACATTTCATTTCTAGAATTCGACCTTTTCTTACTTTTGACTCTGCAAAAACTCTTACTGTTTCTCTTATTCATTCTCGTCTCGACTATTGTAACTCTCTTCTTATCGGTCTCCCTCTTACCAAACTCTCCCCTCTCCAATCTGTCTTGAATGCTGCAGCCAGGATCATATTCCTCACCAATCGTTACACCGATGCCTCTACCTTGTGCCAGTCATTACACTGGCTACCCATCCACTCTAGAATTCAGTATAAACTTATTACCCTCACCCACAAAGCCCTCCATAGCTCAGCACCACCTTACATCTCCTCCCTTGTTTCAGTATACCACCCTACCCGCGCCCTCCATTCTGATTATGACCTAAGGTTAGCATCCTCAATAGTCAGAACCTCCCACTCTCGTCTCCAAGACTTTACACGTGCCGCGCCAATTCTTTGGAATGCACTTCCCAGGTCAATACGATTAGTCCCCAATCCCCACAATTTTAAGCGTACCCTTAAAACGCATTTATTCAGACTGGCCTACCGCCTCAACACATTAACCTAATCTATCCCTGTGTGGCACAGCCAAAAGTTTTACCATAACCAGGTTCCCTGCATCATGTTCCCACATGCTTTATGCCTCCATTAGCCCTCTGTGTCCGTACTGTCACACACCTAACATTATGGCTGGTCGTGTCTCCCCTTTTTTCCTCATAGACTGTAAGCTTGCGAGCAGGGCCCTCATTCCTCTTGGTATCTATTATGATCTGTGTGATTATTGTTATGCTGTAATGTCTATTGTCTGTACAAATCCCCTCTGAAATGTAAAGTGCTGCGGAATATGTTGGCGCTATAGAAATAAAATTTATTATTATTATTATTATTATTATTATATTATAGAAATTATTATTATTCCAATATCTATTGATTAAAATGTATTTAGCTCATGGGAAAACCCCTTTAATATTTCTAGCCTCCTATTACACACAGAACAGTGGAGGAGAGAGCCTACAAATATAGGGATTTCAGAGGTGCACATTATTAAATCTGTTTTTAGTTGTCATGGCAATAGTACTGTATTTTGTGATGTACCCAGTATATTTGGAAAATCTAACATTTAGGTTTGGAGAATAATATATTTTGTTTCTGTCATTTCGTGTATTGCTCCCCTTTGTATTTCACCAGGTCTTGAGAAGTGCTGAGTACTTTTATACTCTCACTTCATAAACCACTTTACTATCATAATGAAATTTGTGCCACTGATGGCTCCAAGATTACGCATCAGAAATGCAAATCCATTCAGCCATAAAATGCACACAACAGCCACCTCCAGTTGTACCCCAAAATGATATAACTATTACTTATTGCTCTATTTGAAAAGCTTTGCTAAATATCTTGTATATACGCCAACTGAACAAATCCTTTATTTTTTTTTAAAGCAACGTGGAAGAGAAGTTTAAAATTAATTCAGAATCTTCATGTGACTAAAAAAATCCCATTAATTTGAATTATTTTATATTCATCGGCATGCTTCTTGCATCATATAACTGAGATGTGTCACAATAGTGCTGACCTGGCACCCATGATCGTCTTGTTTGGCATACCCCCTTGCTATCAAAAAGGTTAAATATGCCATGCAACACAGTGAAAATCTGGATCTACTCCTAGATAAATCTCCCAAGATGAGTTTTTTTGGTGAGTTTTTCACTTAATGCAAGTAACCTATTTACCTATTTTACTTATTAATAAGTGCCGAAATGGTGCTGAAAATTCCTACGGAGAGTATTTGGTGAGTTTTTTAATGTTTCAGATTTTCTGTAGCATTTCTGCACCTGTTAGCCAAATCAGGTTACATGCTTTTATACAGCTCTGGCAAAAATTAAGAGGCCACTTTCAAATGTTCAGTTGGTCTGATTTTTCTCTTTATAGGTATATTTTTGAGTAAAATGTAAATTGTTCTTTTAGTCTATAAACTTCTGACAACATGTCTCCGAATTTCCAAGCAATAAATTTTGGGTTTTTTTCTGAAAAGGAGAAATGGTCAATATTAAAGAAAAAACCTCAGTGCTTTCAGACCTCAAATAATACAAAGACAACAAGTTCATAATCATTTAGAAACAACAATACTAATGTTTTAACTCAGGAAGAGTTCAGAAATCAATATTTTGTGGAATAACCATGATTTTTTAAAAACAGCTTTCATGTGTCTTGGCATGCTATCCACCAGTCTTTCACGATGCTTCTGGCGCTATAATTTAAGCAGTTCTTCTTTGTTTGATGGCTTGTGACTATCCATCATCCTCTTGATTACATTCCAGAGGTTTTCAATGGGGTTCAGGTCAGGAGAATGGGCTGCCCATGACAGGGTTTTGATGTGGTGGTCTCTTAATTTTTGCCAGAGCTGTATAGACGGGGTTTTTGTCTCTTGTTGGTGTGTCCTGTTGTAAAGCACCACTCCAGTGGGGGGGTTTTCAGGGCTGGAGTGGCAGTTTAAATGTAAACCACCTGCTCTCCAGTCATATATACTCACCCTCTGGATTCTTCACAGTTTTTCAGCACAGTTACGGTCCCGCGGCACCATCTTGTGACAATAGCTTTTGACTGACCAGAGGTCAGAAGCTGCATCACAAGTTCTCAGAACAAGAACGAAGCTCTCATAGACTTGTATTAAAAAGTGACCTCCGCCACTCATGAAACATCAGAGCTGCGGGCAGATTTCTTTTCACTGGAGAGTAATCGGAGCTTCAGCGAAGAAAGATGAATACACCAGAAGGTGAGTATCAGACAAGGGGTAGAGGAATTACATTTAAGGCACCATGCCAGCTTTGAAATGAGAAAATAAACACTGGAGTGGTGCTTTGTTTTTGATACCTTTTGGTTTTTGGCATTGACAAAGCTTTACTGAAATACTTATAGTGGAGAAAATACAGTAAGTGATACACTGCCGATTTTGCAAGTTTTCCCACCTACAAAGAATAGAGTGAGGTCTGTCATTTTTATTGTAGGTACACTTCAACTATGAGAGACAGAATCTAAAAATAAAAAAAACAGAAAATCACATTTTATGATATTTACATAATTCATTTCCATTTTATTGCATGAAATAAGTATTTTAACTATAGAAAACAGAACTTAATTACAAAGGTCAGACGTTTCCTGTAGTTCAAGTTTGCACGCACCACAGCAGGAATTTTAACCCACTCATTCATACAGATCTTCTCCAGATCTTTCAGGTTTCGGAGCTGTAGCTGAGCAACGTTGAGTTTTATCTTCCTCCAAAGATTTTCTATGGGGTTCAGGTCTGGAGTTTGGCTGTCCTCTGACCTGACAGCCACTCCTTAGTTGCCGTGGCTGTGTGTTTTGTGTCATTGTCATGCTGGAAGACCCAGCCACAACCATCTTCAATGCTCTTACTGAGGTAAGGAGATTGTTGGCCAAAATCTTGCAATACATGACCCCATCCATCCTCCCTTCAATATGGTGCAGTCGTCCTGTCCACTTTGCAGAAAAGCACCACCAAAATATGATGTTTCCCCCCACCATGCTTCACAGTTGGGATGGTGTTCTTGGAGTTGAACTCATGCTTCTTCTTCCTACAAACACAGCGAGTGGAGTTGACACTAAAAAGTTGATACTAAAAGAAACTTCTATTTTGGTCTCATCTTAACACATGACCTTCTCCCATGCCTCCTCTGGATCATCCAGATGGTCAATGGCAAACTTCAGACCGGCCTGGACATGTGCTGGCGTGAGCAGGGGGACTTTGCTTGCCCTGCAGGAATTGAATCCGTAGTGTGTTACTAAAGGTAATGTTTGAGACCATGGTCCCAGCTCTCTTCAGGTCATTGACAGGTCCTCCCATGTAGTTCTCGGCTGATTCCTTAACTTTCTCAGATCATCATTACCCCACGAGGCGAGACCTTCCATGGAGCCACAGACCGAGGAAGATTGACAGTCATCTTGTGTTTCTTCCATTTACTGATAATTGTACAAACAGTTGTTGACTTCTCAACAAGCTGCTTGCATATTGTCCTGTAGCCCATCCCAGCCTTGTGCAGGTCTACATTTTTGTCCCTTGTGTAAAATTAGGCAAAAATAGGTAAATGCCACAAAGCAGCTATAAAACATAAGTAAAATATACTGTAATCAAAGCAAATTTCTTTTGAAAAACAGAAAAATGTAGCAGAACAAAGCACTTTTTTGAATGTAGGAACATGGCATAATAACTACCATTCAATTCTGGCAAACCAAAGTTTCACAGATACAGAACTTGGTGTTAGGTGTCGGGTTCCTGTTGCTGCACAGCGGGAATCCCGAGCCCTGCTCCCGGCGGTCTCCCATTCCTCCCCAGCCCCAGAGGAGGTTGCTCAGCAAACTCGTCGGTCCTAGCGCTCTGCCCAGACCAGCTCTGTGGGTTTGCTTGCTGCTGCCACCTCTGGCACAGCTATGGCAATGCATGCAGCTCAGCAGCGAGTTTCTCCAGGGAATAAGTCCACATTTCGGGCCACTGAGCATGCCCGTGGAGTGATCTCCCATTGGAGATCGAAGGTCACGTGCTCAGGTCCTGCGTGTGTTCGGATTGGCCCATCCAAGAAGCCAGGAGGGTCCCGGACGCACGCGGCTATAAAAGGTTCGCATGGCCGCTCGGCCATGCGCTGGGATATGCTGTAATTTCAGACTATGAGGATTGAGTGGTGTATGCACGTATGAATGTCTTTGGTGACTGACTCATTATGAAACCCCTACCCTTGGTACGCATGTGTTGTGCAGCCTAGCCTGCTAGCGCCCAGGCTTAGGTGTAGGTACGTCAGAGTCTGAGTCAGGCTTTAGGCATCATCAGTGACTTGGCACGCCTCAGTGCACGTGCTCCACACTCCATTGCCAGGGTCTATAGCGGCGTTCGTGGCAGCAACGCCGCGCGCTCAGAGGGCCTAGAGGGACTCTAACACCGTGTCCATGGGGTAGAGTTCTATGGCAGCTTTCTGTGCGCGCTTTAGCCGGGCTCTGTGAGCTAAACAGGCGCCGGCATTTATGTTCAGCGGTAGTTCGGCTCTGTGAGTTAACAGAGTTCGCTCCTGTTCACACGGGGTGACGTAACCCACATGTGACCTTTCCACACCGCTTTATACTTCCGCCATTATCTAGCAGCAGTGTACCACCTCTGCACGGTGGACCCCGGGCTGTGAACGTAAGTAATATTATTTTATAATTTGGTGCGTTCCGCCAGCCCTAACACTTGGTACAGATGGACACTAGTTCTATAGCACATGTGCACAGCAAAGATACTTCTTTATTCTAGAAAGGTCTATGCCATCTTGGCTTTCTGCCTAGAGACATCTGGTCTAGGAGGGGGTTTTAAAAGTTAGGAGTAGAGATGTGCAAACCCGAACTTAAAGGTTTGGGTTTCATATGGGACAGTTAGTGTTCGGGGCTAAACGCCGAACACGGACTTCTCCTGGAAGTCCTTTCAATGTTTGAAGTTCCAAAAGAGAGAGAGAGAATTTTCCACCTCAAAAGTTTGGGTCCCAATTGTCATCAATGGGGTTCGGGTTCTGGTTCAACTTCAGGTACCGTTTTGGTACGCAAATCGAACTTTAGAATAAAGCTTGGGTCGGATATGAGAACCCGGACTTCCACGGGTCTGCTCATCCTTATTTAGGAGTAGACCAAAAACAGTTGGGTCCAAATGAGTCTGCAAAATGCAAAGTCTGCTCTTATCTAGTGTCACGTCGCCATCAGACTCGGGGCCTGCTGTTCCACCCTTAGCCACGAGGAGGCGACGGACGGTCACGCTGCCCGTGGGCTCGGGGGCTGCGGTCCGGGCCTCGACCACCAGGAGGCGTCGGACTGACACATCGCCATCGAGCTCAGGGCCTGCTGTTTCCGCCTCGGCCACTGGGAGGCGCCATGGTTCGCGCCTGAGGGATGGCAGCAACAGTGAAAGGGTTCCTGCGCAGGCGTCTAGTGGACGCAGACTCCGCTCCGCTGTCTGTCATGAAGGGGTTTGTGCATCATCATCGGGTCTGGTCCTGGGGGTGGTTCTGATGACATCAGCAGTCCGGGAGCCTGTGAGGGATGACCTGATCCCTCAAATACTTTGGGACTGGTCTTGCAAGCCGCCGGATATATTCTTGGTTCCCCTACGTGTTACTTTGTGATTGCCTATCGTTAACTCTGACCCCAGCCTGAATTTCTGACTACTCTATTGCCTGCCGTTTTTGTACCTTGCATTTCTCCCGATTACTGACGCTGACCTTGGCCTGGATTCCTGACCCCCCTCTACTGCCTGACGATTTTGTACCTCCGCTACTCTCCGGTTTGTGACCTCTTCCTGGACTCTCGACTCTGCCTCTGCCTGCCGTTTCTGTACCTCCACTGCTCGCCTGGTTTCCGACTTCATTTTTGGCTCCCTCACTGCTTTTCTATTGCGACCGTTCTGCTCTGGCACTCTGCTCCTGTTCAGACAGCGCTTCCTGGGCTCTGCAGTAAATCCAGATCCCTGTATAGGGGTAAAGGGTGTCGGTGCTACTCGGGGCGCTGTCTTTCTGCAGCCCAGACTTGCAGATGGACGTAACATTATATCCGGCCAGAAAAAATAAAACTGTCTCTTGTGTGTATATATATATATATATATATATATATATATATATATATATCATACATATATAAAGGCAGTTTCTCTGAATTTTTTTTTCTTTCCTCTCTTGCCTGAGCTGATTGTTGGCCTAAAACACCTGTTTCAGCCCCAGTTTACAGCCTGGAGGATCAGTCTCACCTTCCTGCTCGAGCATGCTGCAGTTAGGAGACTCCAGGGACAAAGCTGAACGTCAGAGATCCGCAGCCCGGGAACATCAGCCTCTGAGCAGCTCTGGCTATGGTTGCGCAGAGGCTCAGGTACCGCCCGCAGATGCGGCCAAAGTTTTACTACCTATTTCTTTGTATTTTGGTCAGGATTCTCTGTGTTTAAAAGCCTATGTCGATAGCGGGTCTGAAGGGAATTTTATGGACTCTTTTGCTGCTAAAAAACTTGGTGTCCCACTACTGAAACTTAGCATTCCAATTAAAACCACGGCTATTAACAGCACGTCCAAGATTGATATGTCAGTAGGAGCACTACATACTGAGCTTATTTCCTTTTTTGTGTTGGACAACCTATCTTCTGCAGTCATTTTGGGGATGCCGTGGCTACGTCAACATAACCCTGTCATTGACTGGCACCTGGGTGATGTGGTGCGCTGGAGTTCGCAATGCCAGGATAATTGCATGTCTGTACCAGTAAATCAAGCCAAGCTAAAAAACCCCCCCCCTTCATACCGTTTGCTCTCAGGGATTATGGAGATGTCTTTTTCGTTATAGAATCTGAGAAACTACCGCCCCACAGAGAGTATGATTGTCCTATCGACCTAATTCCAGATGCCCGTCTTCCAAAAGGGAGAATATTTAATCTCTCTGGTCCAGAGCGTCAGGCCATGAATGAGTACATAGCAGATAGCTTAAAAAAGGGGTTCATTAGACCATCTATTTCACCAGTTGGAGCCGGGTTCTTCTTTGTAGAGAAGAAAGATGCTGGTCTCAGACCCTTCATTGACTACCGAGAATTAAACGCAATCACTATAAAGAACCAGTACCCGCTTCCACTCATCCCTGATCTTTTTAATCAGCTAATGGGAGCCCGTTGGTTTACTAAACTTGACCTCCGGGTGGCATACAATCTAGTCCGCATAAGAGACGGCGATGAGTGGAAGACAGCGTTTAATACACCTCTTGGTCACTTTGAGTACCTGGTAATGCCGTTCGGACTCAGTAATGCTCCTGCAGTGTTTCAGCACTTTGTCAACGATATTTTCAGGGACATCTGTGGTGTGTATGTCGTTGTGTACTTGGATGACATTTTAATTTACTCTACTGACCCTGTGACACATGCTCAACACGTCCGTTCGGTACTGCAGAGACTGCGAGAGAACTCCTTGCTTGCTAAATTGGAGAAATGTGTCTTTTTTGCTGAGGAGGTACAATTTTTGGGGTACATGGTCTCAGGCAGAGGGTTCCGCATGGATCCTGCCAAGATCCAACCTATTAACCTCTTCCCGACCGCCCACAGTAGATAAACGTTGGCGCTTGCTGGGCTTTGTGCAGCGCCGACGTTTATCTACTGTCGGCGGTTTTGTGCCCCCCGGGACCCCCACATACCTTACAACGCGGGGATCCCTGTGCACAATGCATGCTGGAACCCCCGACGTCACCGAGACCTGATTGGTTCAGGTCCTGATGACGTCAGCGTCACAGCAGCCAATGGGAGCGATCGCTGGGAAAGCTGCTTGTTTCCCGGCGATCTCACTCATTGTAATGCGGCTTCTCCTCTGATCTAACACTGACAGATGATCAGAGGTGAAGCAGCATTACTGTGTGACTAGATCGCTGCCTGGCACAGCTGATCGCTGCCTGGCACAGCTGTGCCAGGCAGCGATCTTGTCACACAGTAATGCTGCTTCACCTCTGATCATCTGTCATTGTGAGATCAGAGGAGAAGTCGCGTTATTATGTGCCAGGCAGCAATCTTGTCACATAGTAACGCTGCTTCACCTCTGATCATCTGTCAGTGTGAGATCAGAGGAGAAGTGGCGTTACTATGAGTCAGATCGCAGGGCAGCGATCTTGTCACAAAAATAAAAAAAAGTAAAGAAAAAAAAAAGCAGGTACACAGGTTAGGGTTAGGGTTAGGGCTAGGGTTAGGGTTAGGGCTAGGGTTAGGGCTGGGATTAAGGTTATGGGTGTGTTGGTGTTAGGTTTGTGGTTAGGGTTATGGTTAGGGCTGAGATTAGGGTTAGGGGTGTGTTGGGGTTAGGGTTGGAATTAGAATTGGGGGTTTCCACTGTTTAGATATATCAGGGGCTCTGTAAATGCAATATGACGCCCGCAGACCTTTCCATCAAAGTCTGCATTTCAGAACGTCACTACTTCCCTTCCGAGCCCCACCGTGTGCCCAAACAGTAGTTTTCTCCCACATATGGGGTACCAGCGTACTCAGGACAAATTGGACAACAACTCTTAGGGTCCAATTTCTCCTGTTACCCTTGTGAAAATAAAAATTGCGGGCTAAAAGATCATTTTTGTGGAAAAAAAATGATTTTTTTATTTTCACGCCTCTACATTATAAACTTTACTGAAACACTTGGGGGTTCAAAGTGCTCACCACACATCTAGATAAGTTCCTTGGGGGGTCTAGTTTCCAAAATGGGGTCACTTGTGGGGGATTTCCACTGTTTAGGTACATCAGGGGCTCTGCAAACGCGACATGACACCCGCAGACCATTCCATCAAAGTCTGCATTTCAGAACGTCACTACTTCCCTTCCGAGCCCCACCGTGTGCCCAAACAGTAGTTTTCTCCCACATATAGAGTACCAACGTACTCAGGACAAATTGGACAACTTTTGGGGTCCAATTTCTCCTGTTACCCTTAGGAAAATAAAAATTGGAGGCTAAAAGATCATTTTTGTGGAAAAAAAATGATTTTTTTTATTTTCACGGCTCTACATTATAAACTTTAGTGAAACACTTGGGGGTTCAAAGTGCTCACCACACATCTAGATAAGTCCCTTGGGGGGTCTAATTTCCAAAATGGGGTCACTTGTGGGGGGTTTCCACTGTTTAGGTACATCAGGGGCTCTCCAAATGTGACATGGCATCCGATCTCAATTCCAGCCAATTCTGCATTGAAAAAGTCAAACGGCACTCCTTCCGTTCTGAGCTCTGCCGTGTGCTCAAACAGTGGTTTAGCCCCACATACGGGGGGTATTGGCGTATTCGGGAGAAATTGCACAAAAAATTTTGTGGTTCATTTTCTCTTTTTACACTTGTGAAAATAAAAAAAAATGGTTTTGAAGTAAAATGTTTGTTAAAAAAGTTAAATGTTTATTTTTTCCTTCCATATTCCATTCATTCATGTGAAGCACCTGAAGGGTTAATAAACTTCTTGAATGTGGTTTTGAGTACATTGAGAGGTGCAGTTTTTAGAATGGTGTCACTTTTGGGTATTTTCTGTCATATTAACCCCTCAAACTCACTTCAAATGTGAGGTGGTCCCTAAAAAAATGGTGTTGCAAATTTTGTTGTAAAAATGAGAAATCGCTGGTCAACTTTTAACCCTTATAACTTCCTAAAAAAAAAAATTATGTTTCCAAAATTGTGCAGATGTAAAGTAGACATGTGGGAAATGTTATTTATTAACTATTTTGTGCGATATCACTCTCTGATTTAAGGGCATAAAAATTAAAAGTTTGAAAATTGCAAAATTTTCTAAATTTTCGCCAAATTTTGATTTTTTTAACAAATAAGCGCAGATCATATCTAAAAATTTTTACCACCATCATGAAGTACAATATGTCATGAGAAAACATTGTCAGAATCAGTAGGATCCGTTGAAGCGTTCTAGAGTTATGACCTCATAAAGTGACACTGGTCAGAATTGAAAAAATTGGCCCAGTCACGAAGGCAAAAACAGGCTCGGGTGCGAAGGGGTTAAGGCTTGGGTGCAACCCAAATCGCTGAAAGCACTGCAGCGATTTTTGGGATTGCCAATTACTACCGTAAGTTTATCAGGGGTTTCTCAGAGATCGCCAAGCCACTCACGGATCTAACCCAGAAAGGGGCGGACGTAGCCAATTGGAATCCTGAGGCAATTCAAGCATTTTCTACATTAAAGGAGTGCTTTGTGGCCAACCCAGTTTTAGTACAACCTGACTTAGACCGCCCATTTATTGTGGAGGTGGATGCCTCCGAAGTCGGAGTGGGAGCAGTGCTATCGCAAGGCACTGCAGCCCTCACTCAGCTGCGCCCATGTGCTTTTTTTCCCGAAAGTTCTCTGCCACAGAGAAGAACTATGATATTGGTAATCGGGAATTTCTAGCAATCAAATGGGCCTTCGAGGAATGGCGTCACTTTCTCGAAGGCGCCAAACACAAGGTCACCGTCATTGCTGACCACAAAAACCTGACCTACCTGGAGTCAGCTAAAAGACTGAATTCCAGGCAGGCCAGGTGGGCCTTGTTCTTTTCAAGGTTTGATTTTTTAATCACCTTTCGCCCTGGTACGAAAAATGTGAGGACTGATGCCCTCTCTCGCAGTTTTTGCCCCACACAAACCGAAGACTGTGAACCCGTTCCGATATTAGCCAATGGGATCGTCGTGTCGGCAGTTTCCTTAGACCTTCTGGAGGAGATCCGTAGGTCTCCAGAAAGAGCTCCTGACACTACACCCCCCAAAAAATTGTTCGTTCCGAATACCTTTCGACTTCAAGTTCTTAAAGAGTCACATGACTCTGTCCTGGCAGGCCATCCTGGGCTCAATAATACCACCAGGTTGGTAACTAGGAACTTTTGGTGGCCGATGGTGGTCAAGGACTGTAAGGACTATGTTTCAGCATGTGAAGTCTGTGCCCGCGCCAAATCCCCCCATAATCGCCCTGCTGGCTGGCTTCAGTCCTTGCCCACCCCTGAGAGTCCATGGACCCACATCTCCATGGACTTCATTACAGACCTGCCGCCCTCAGATGGGAAAACGTGTATCTGGGTGGTGGTAGACAGGTTCAGCAAACAGTGCCATTTTATTCCCCTGTCTGGGTTACCTAACTCCGAAACCTTGAGCAAATTGTTCCTTGTGCACATTATACGTCTTCATGGTGTTCCGTCAGATATTGTGTCCAACAGAGGTACCCAGTTCGTCTCGAAATTCTGGAGGGCGTTCTGTAAACACATCGGTGTTGAGTTATCCTTCTCCTCGGCCTACCACCCCGAAACCAATGGGCAAACTGAACGTACTAATCAAGCTCTGGAGCAATACCTCCGTTGTTACGGGTCAGGACACCAGTCCGATTGGGTGGAACACCTGCCATTGGCTGAGTTTGCCTTAAATAATCGCTACCAGGACTCCATTAAAACTACCCCTTTTTTTTGTAACCTTGGATTGCATCCGCGCTTTGGGTCATTCTCGGCTAGGATGTCGGAGCTCCCTGGAGTGGAGAAAAACATACATCGCTTGAAAACAATATGGTCTGAAGTAAATGCGAATTTGAAAGGGGCTCAGGTTAGACAGGCTTCAGCTGCAAACAAACGACGATCCAAGGGGCCACACTTGGGGGTTGGGGACAAGGTTTGGCTTTCTACTAAAAACATCAAACTTAAAGTACCATCTGCCAAACTGGGTCCCAGATTTATCGGCCCATACGAAATTATAGAAGTGGTTAACCAGGTAGCCTTCCGTTTGAAACTTCCGCAGTCATTTAAATTACCTAACGTGTTCCACAAATCCCTTCTCAAACTGTATCGCTCACCAGTTCACCCTGTCCAGTCCCCTCCTTCTCCTGTTTCGGTCGGGGGTACCTTGGAGTATGAAGTCCAGGGTATCCTTGACTCCCGCCTTGTGAGGGGCTCAGTACAGTATCTGGTACACTGGAGGGGCTATGGCCCGGAGGAGAGATCCTGGGTTCCTGCTAGGAACGTCCATGCCAAGGCATTAATTAGGAAATTTCATCTCCTTCATCCTGATAAACCGGGTTTTTTCAGGGTCCGGAGGCCCCTCTTGGAGAAGGGGGTACTGTCACGTCGCCATTAGACTCGGGGCCTGCTGTTCCGCCCTCAGCCACGAGGAGGCGACGGACGGTCACGCTGCCCGTGGGCTCGGGGGCTGCGGTCGGGCCTCGACCACCTGGAGGCGCCGGTGTTATGATTGAGTCACCGTAGGAGGCAAAAACAGAAATGCTAGCTAAGTCCAGAAAACCAGAGAAGTTGGCAGCTATCGGATTGCAGACCCCTGAACCTATCAACACAACTAGCAGTAGCTGTGGGGGGTTCCTACGATGCCCTAGACCCCTCGATTACAGCCGGAGAATTAAATAGGCCTAAAGAAAGAAAGGGAAAATCTAAACTGCCCCAGAGCAGACCCCAAAGCAATAGGCAGCCCCCAACATATAATAACGGTGAAGCAAGATGAAAACACTAACACAGACAGAAAGATAGACTAAGCAAAGACGGGGCCCAAGCTAACTAGATAGAAAAGGACAGGAAGGCTGCTGTCTGCAATCCGTGAAAAACCCTATGAAAATAAGAGCCAACAAACTGACAGTGAAAAAGTCCCTGAAGACGCTAGGCTTCAAAAAGCTATGTCAGTACTCAGGAATATTCTGAAGACAGAGCTACAGGCAAAAGGAGATTCAGCTCACCCCAGCAGGGAATGGCAGAATACAGAAAAGCAAGGAAAACAACAACCAAACACAAATGCTAACAGGCAAAGCAGAAAACTTAGCTTTAGAGGAGCAGGAATCAGACTGGTGTCCAAGAGGTCCACAGAGAAATCACCCGCAGGGCAGAAGGGCGTCGGCAGCCTTATATCCAGTCCGTGACTCCACTCAGCCAGTCATCCTCATTAGGCTCAGGTGCCTGATAATCAGGCTCATTACCTTCCTTTACCAGAATACGGAGTTCACCAGACCTCAGTGACGAAGGGGAAAATGAACTCACAACAGTACCTCCCCCTTGAAGAGGGGTCACGCTACCAGGGCGATCAGGGTGAGCCCGATGAAAGGCACGCACCAATCTTTTGGCATGAATATCAGAGGCAGAGACCCAGGAATTAACCTCCTGACCATAACCCTTCCACTTAACCAAATACTGGAGTCTCCGTCTAGCCAGACGGGAATCCAGTATTTTCTCTACCTCATATTCCATGTTACCTTCAACCAATACAGGGTCTGGAGGTGCCACCCCAGGAACAACTGGTTCAACAAACCTCTTCAACAAGGACTTATGGAACACATTATGGATTTTAAATGTGACAGGAAGAGCCAAACGAAAAGAGACCGGATTAATAATCTCCAAAATCCTGTAAGGTCCAATAAATCTAGGCTTAAACTTAGGAGAAGCCACCTTCATAGCAATATTTTTTGATGATAACCACACCATATCACCAATCTTAAACTGGGGACCAATGGTCCTATGTCGATTGGAAAACCGCTGGGCCCTTCCCTGGGAGAGAGATAACTTATCCACCACTTGGTCCCAGATCTGGTGCATTCTCTCCACCACAGTGTCAACACCTGGGCAGGCAGAAGGCTCCACCTGCCCTGAAGAAAATCGAGGATGAAACCCAAAGTTACAAAAAAAAGGTGACATCAAAGTGGCAGAACTAGCTCTATTATTTAAAGCAAATTCGTCCAAGGGCAAAAATGAAACCCAATCATCCTGATCAGCGGAAATAAAACATCTCAAATACGACTCCAAGG
This sequence comes from Dendrobates tinctorius, assembly GCF_039654945.1. Lineage (NCBI taxonomy): Eukaryota > Metazoa > Chordata > Amphibia > Anura > Dendrobatidae > Dendrobates > Dendrobates tinctorius. The sequence continues at coordinate 20,547,665 of NW_027361707.1, forward strand.
TCTGGTTTGTTCTCTCTGTCTGCCCATTGGTCTGAGGGTGAAAAGCAGAGGAGAAGGACAACTGAATTCCCAGCTTGGAACAGAAAGTTCTCCAAAATCTAGACACAAACTGAACTCCTCTGTCAGATACAATGTTCTCAGGAATCCCGTGTAAGCGAACCACCTGTTGCAAAAACAGGGGCACCAACTCAGAGGAAGATGGCAACTTGGGGAGTGGTACAAGATGAACCATCTTAGAGAACCTATCACAAATCACCCAAATAACAGTCATTCTTTGAGAGACCGGCATATCAGAGATGAAATCCATTGAAATATGGGTCCATGGCCTCCTGGGGACCGGCAAAGGCATCAACAACCCACTAGAGCGAGAACAAGATTTAGACCGGGAGCAAGTCCCACAGGACTTCACAAAATTCCTGACATCATGAGACAAGGTGGGCCACCAAAAAGAGCGACTCACCAGATCTCTAGTACCAAAAATACCTGGATGACCAGCCAATGCAGAGCAATGAACTTCAGACATCACTCTCTTCTTCCACTGGTCAGGAACATACAACTTTCCACTGGGACAACGCTCAGGTTTGTCCTCCTGGAACTCTTGCAGAGCAAGTCTCAAATCGGGCGAAATGGCAGAAAGAACTACCCCTTCGCCTAAGATGGTAGCAGGCTTGGTCACCATAGGAGAATCAGCAAAGAAACTCCTAGAGAGGGCGTCTGCCTTGACATTCTTAGTTCCAGGAAGAAAACAGACCACAAAATCAAAACGTGTAAAAAACAAGGCCCACCTAGCCTGTCTAGGGTTCAAGCGTTTAGCCGACTCTAGGTAAATCAAATTCTTGTGGTCAGTGAGGACCACAACTTGATGTTTAGCTCCCTCCAACCAATGTCTCCACTCCTCAAATGCCCATTTCATGGCCAACAGTTCCCGATTCCCCACATCATAGTTACGTTCAGATGGAGAGAACTTTCGGGAAAAGAAAGCACAGGGATTCATTTTAGATGTTACAGGATCCTTTTGGGACAAAACAGCTCCTGCACCAATCTCAGAAGCATCCACCTCTACCTGGAACGGGAGTGAGACATCAGATTGCCGCAAAACCGGGGCGGAGGTAAATCTTCGCTTCAGCTCCTGAAAGGAAGCAACAGCCTCCGGAGACCAATTCAACACATCAGCACCCTTCTTAGTCAGATCAGTCAATGGCTTGGCAATACTAGAAAATTTTGCTATAAATTTCCGATAAAAATTAGCAAAACCCAAAAACTTCTGGAGGGCCTTCAAACAAGTGGGCTGAACCCAATCATAAATGGCCTGTACCTTGGCCGGGTCCATTTCAATAGTTGACGGAGACAAAATAAATCCCAAAAATGAAATCCTCTGTACTCCAAAAAGGCATTTCGATCTTTTGACATACAGGGAATTCTCCCTCAAGATCCGGAACACAGTCCGAATATGTTCCACATGAGAATCCCAATCCTTGGAGAAGATCAAAATATCATCCAGATAGATAATCAAAAATTTATCGACAAAGTCTCGGAAAATATCGTTCATGAAGCACTGGAAGACAGAAGGGGCATTAGTGAGCCCAAAAGGCATCACCAGGTACTCAAAATGTCCCTCCGGAGTATTAAACGCCATCTTCCATTCATCCCCCTGCTTAATGCGGATTAGATTATACACCCCCCTGAGGTCAAGCTTGGTAAACCAGCAAGCACCTCTAACTCTAGAGAATAGATCCGAAATCAGGGGTAACGGATACTGATATTTAATAGTAATTTTATTGAGGGCACGATAATCAATACAAGGCCTTAAAGAACCATCCTTTTTGGCCACAAAAAAAAAACGGCACCTAAGGGTGAAGAGGATGGTCTAATATGACCCTTCTCCAACGCCTCCATAATATAGGACCGCATAGCCTCGTGCTCGGGTACAGATAAATTGAAGATCCGACCCTTGGGAAATTTACACCCCGGGCTTAGTTCAATTGCACAGTCATAATTCCTATGAGGAGGCAAGGACGCAGACTCATTCTCACTAAATACATCATAAAAGTCCGCCAAATAGTCAGGAACATAATGCGACTGAGGAGAGGTGGAAAAAAACGGAGCCTCACTAAAGGCACACCGACAACCCCAGCTCACCACAGACACAGATTTCCAATCCAAAACTGGATTATGAATTTGCAACTCCAAAAATCTGCAATTTTCTTGATGGTCTGGGGCGACCCGCATGACCAACTGGGTCCAAAACTGAGGTTTATTTTTAGCCAAAGGAGTAGCATCAATCCCCCTCAAAGGGATAGGCGTCTGCAGAGGTGTCATCGGAAATCCACAACGTTTAGCAAAATCCAAGTCCATTAGGTTTAGCGCTGCTCCCGAATCCACAAAAGCCTTGGTGGAAAATGTGGACAGGGAGCAGATCAGAGTAATTGCCAGAAGAAACTTAGGTTGAACACCACCAACAGAAAACGTGTGTGCAAAGCGTTTCTCTCGTTTAGGACAAACAGAAATAATATGCGAGGCATCACCACATAAAAAACACAGCTTATTACGCCTTCTGAACTCCTGACGTTGCGCCTTAGACAAAACTCTATCACATTGCATAGGTTCAGACGTCTGTTCAACCGGTGGCAACACCTCTCGTGCAATCCTGCGTTCACATAAACGCCGATCAACCTGAATGGCTAATGACATAGAATCGTCCAGACCAGAGGGAACAGGAAATCCCACCATAGTATCTTTTACGGCTTCTGACAAACCCTTCCGAAAGAGAGCAGCCAAGGCATTATCATTCCAGGTAGTAAGGACCGCCCACTTTCGGAACTTTTGACAGTACAACTCTGCAGAATCTCGACCCTGGTTCAATGCCAACAGGGTCTTTTCAGCCTGATCAATAGCATTAGGTTCGTCATACAACCCCAAAGCTTGAAAAAATGCGTTCACATTAGTCAGAATAGGATCATCTGGTTTCAAAGAAAACGCCCAATCCTGGGGATCGCCACGCAGCAAAGAGATGAAAATTTTAACCTGCTGCGCGGAGCTCCCTGACGAGTTAGGCTTCAAGGCAAAAAATAATTTACAATTATTTTTGAAGCTCAAAAATTTAGATCGATCCCCAAAAAATACATCAGGTGTAGGGATCTTTGGTTCAACAGCATGCGAACGAGCAAGGTAGGCGGAAATTCCCCGCACTTCTGCAGCGAGCTGCTCCACACGATCAGACAGTTGCTTTATCTCCATTGAGAGAAAAAAAAAATTCCCCCTACGGCCTCAGAGATATAGAGGAAAGAATATACACACACCTTTTTTTTTTTTTTTTCTTTTTCAAACACAATTCTTTCCTGCTATTGAGTACCCTAGGATCTGCGGTATGGCGGGTGATTCTGTTATGATTGAGTCACCATAGGAGGCAAAAACAGAAATGCTAGCTAAGTCCAGAAAACCAGAGAAGTTGGCAGCTATCGGATTGCAGACCCCTGAACCTATCAACACAACTAGCAGTAGCCGTGGGGGGTTCCTACGTTGCCCTAGACCCCTCGATCACAGTCGGAGAATTAAATAGGCCTAAAGAAAGAAAGGGGAAATCTAAACTGCCCCAGAGCAGACCCCAAAGCAATAGGCAGCCCCCAAAATATAATGACGGTGAAGCAAGATGAAAACACTAACACAGACAGAAAGATAGACTGAGCAAAGACGGGGCCCAAGCTAACTAGATAGAAAAGGACAGGAAGGCTGCTGTCTGCAATCCGTGAAAAACCCTATGAAAATAAGAGCCAACAAACTGACAGTGAAAAAGTCCCTGAAGACGCTAGGCTTCAAAAAGCTATGTCAGTACTCAGGAATATTCTGAAGACAGAGCTACAGGCAAAAGGAGATTCAGCTCATCCCAGCAGGGAATGGCAGAATACAGAAAAGCAAGGAAAACAACAACCAAACACAAATGCTAACAGGCAAAGCAGAAAACTTAGCTTTAGAGGAGCAGGAATCAGACTGGTGTCCAAGAGGTCCACAGAGAAATCACCCGCAGGGCAGAAGGGCGTCGGCAGCCTTATATCCAGTCCATGACTCCACTCAGCCAGTCATCCTCATTAGGCTCAGGTGCCTGATAATCAGGCTCATTATCTTCCTTTACCAGAATAGGGAGTTCACCAGACCTCAGTGACGAAGGGGAAAATGAACTCACAACACGCCGGCTGACACGTCGCCGTCGAGCTCAGGGCCTGCTGTTTCCGCCTCGGCCACTGGGAGGCGCCGTGGTTCGCGCCCGAGGGATGGCAGCAACAGTGAAATTGTTCCTGCGCAGGCGTCTAGTGGACGCAGACTCCGCTCCGCTGTCTGTCATGAAGGGGTTTGTGCATCATCATCGGGTCTGGTCCTGGGGGCGGTTCTGATGACATCAGCAGTCCGGGAGCCTGTGAGGGATGACCTGATCCCTCAAATACTTTGGGACTGGTCTTGCAAGCCGCTGGATATATTCTTTGTTCCCCTACGTGTTACTTTGTGATTGCCTATCGTTAACTCTGACCCCAGCCTGAATTTCTGACTACTCTATTGCCTGCCGTTTTTGTACCTTGCATTTCTCCCGATTACTGACGCTGACCTTGGCCTGGATTCCTGACCCCCTCTACTGCCTGACGATTTTTTACCTCCGCTACTCTGCCGGTTTGTGACCTATGCCTGGACTCTCGACTCTGCCTCTGCCTGCCGTTTCTGTACCTCCACTGCTCGCCTGGTTTCCGACTTCATTTTTGGCTCCCTCACTGCTTTTCTATTGCGACCGTTCTTCTCTGGCACTCTGCTCCTGTTCAGACAGCGCTTCCTGGGCTCTGCAGTAAATCCAGATCCCTGTATAGGGGTAAAGGGTGTTGGTGCTACTCGGGGTGCTGTCTTTCTGCTGCCCAGACTTGCAGACGGACGTAACACATAGACCCCTGTAGAACATTTGGTAGGCTTCTCAGATATGGAGGCTGAGTATAATACTTACTACTTATAATACAGGGATGGCAAATACAAATGTGGATTACAGAGTGGTAAGAGTGCATACAAAGTCTAGTACAAGTAAGGCCAATGGCACATAAATAGTTAAGTGGAATATCCTGCTCCCTAGAGAATTATATGTCTGGCAGTGAATAAATAAATAAGAAGACAGCACTTACATGGATGAAACACTGGTTTGTGGGGCATCCCCGCCACCCCAACGCACGTTTCGCTTCTTCATCAGGAGGCGTGTCCTCTTATTTATTTATTCATCGCCAGGCATAAACACGTAATTCTATAGGGAGCAGTATATCCCACTTAGCTATTTCTGTACTACTGGCCTTACTTCTTCTACTAGACTTTGTATGCACTTTTTCCACTCTGTACTCCACATTTGTATTGGCCATCCCTGCTTGGTTAGCAGTCACCTGGATTATGCTAGATGTTTGCATTGCTTTTATCCTTGTTGAATAAAATCTGTTTTTTATTGGCAATTTAAACTGCTGCTCTCCGTTGTTTATATGATTTTTTCAGTTTATTTGCCTCTTCACTTTGATTTATGGGTATAATTCCATAGTTACTTTGAACCGTTGTGTATTATTGCATTTATTTTTGTATCTCAGAATGTATTATACATTAGTGCATCTGTAGTAAACTCCTCCAAGCAGTGGCAGCAGGCAACTATAATTTTACGTTGCATCTATAAAGGGAGAGTGGAGGAGAAAAGCCGGATTCAGACACAGAATTGTGCTCTCTTTATTATTTTTTTGGTGGCGGAGGGTCTCAAAAATATCTCTAGAAGTAATGGAAAACATCTAAAAAAAATATATGTTTTTTAATGTTAAAAAAGCCAGACATTTTTTTATAAAGCATTTAAATTTCGTTAAAAATTAACATATGTGAAGGAGTTTTCTACTCTTTGGCGCTAATTCATGCAAAAGTTTTTACACCTGAAAACTGGCTTTGAAAGGTCAAAAATTGGCCCCTTCGGGTGACCAGAGTAGTTGTACATGCTGTAATATATAGTGTTATACACTGTTGTTCTAGTAAGGGTATGACGTGAGATATTTACGGTATTTTATGCGCGTATAGCCGATAATTCTTGTCATTCTATTGATAGATGAGACAAAAAATAGGAAAAAAAATGTCATATTAAAAGACGTGAACATCTGAATCCTTTTTTCAATTTAAAAATAAACAGAAAAATAAACATGTTAAATTTCGCAAATCTACAAAAAAGTCTGATTTGTGAAAATAAACTAATTAACCTATATAGCACACACCATAAACATTTTTTCAATGATCTCGCATCTGAAAAATTGTAATAAAAAGCTATTAAAATATTGTATATGCCCCAAATTGGCGCTAGTAAGAACTAAAGCTTGGCAAAAAAAAAATTCATACAGTTCCATCCATAGAAAAGTAAAAATGTTACAGGAGACAGAAAATGGCAACACAAACCAATTTTTCTTTTTTTGTTTATTATAAATTTCTGAATTTTTTACCACTAAAATAAAAGAAAAAAATAACTTTCAAATTGGGTATGAAGACTCGCCAGGTAATTTTTACCTTGCAATAAACGCCGTAAAAAAACCCCTAAAAAATAATGGCAGAAGTATTTTTTTTACACCATTTTACCTCAGTTATTAATTTTTTCTCACTTTTCAGTACATTATATGCAAAAGGAATGGTGTCATTTAAATCTACAGTTCATACCAAAAAAAGTATGTCATGGCTTTTAGAAGAAGGGTAGAGAAAAAAAACTAAATTTGCCCCTTTCGAGAACTGGATCATATTTTGCAATAGACTTGAATGTAACATGTCGTTGCACACTAAAAAAACAAGTGAAAAACCCTATAAAATGATAAAATGGCATAAAAAATACAGTGTTTTTCTGTGAAAACAAGCAAACAATGGACTTTTAGTATGTTTTTTGGTCTACATTTGGTTGCTTTCTACCTGTTCTTCATTTACGCTTTATTCTTCTGTTAATTTGCGTCTTTTTAAAGGTATATTTTGTATGTTCTTTTGTGTCTGTGTGATTTTTCTTGCATCAATTGCGACTTTTTAAAAAGTAGCACATTTTTGGGTCAAATGTACTCCAGTCTCCCATGGATGTAATTTTATGTATGCCTGAAATTTGTTTGCTCAAATTTTGCAACATTTAAACACAGCATTTTTTTCACTAAAAAGCTGTAAATTAAGGTTAAAGAGAAAAAAGAACATTTTTAATTTAGCGCAGAAATCATGAACCATGTTCAAAATTTTGAAGAATTTGGCACAAAAACATTGACAAATACTAAAGAATGAAAATATTTTGGAGAAGTGCAATGCGAGAAAAAAAATCGTTATTCAATGAGTCAGTGTTGGAACCACCAAATTTCATCAGCCAAGTACAGGAAATTCACAGCCAGAAACCTCAGAATAGATGAATAGATAGATAGATAGATAGATAGATAGATAGATAGATATGAGAGGGAGATATAATAGATAGATAGGAGATAGACATGAGATAGATAAATAGATAGATAAGAGATAGATATGAAATAGATAGATAATAGATAGAGAGAGAGATAGATATGAAATAGATATTTTACAACCCCCTACATATTACAAACTTGAACCCTTTAGCGCCTTTCATCTGGCACTAAAGCAAGTTTTGCTTTGTTTAACCTAATAAATAAATAATTGAAAAAAAAACCATGTGAGGTCCCCCATATGTTTGATAACCAGCAAAGGTAAAGCTGTCAGCTGTGAGCTGATATTATCAGGCTGGGAAGGTCCATGGTTATTGGGCCCTTCCCAGCCTAAAAATACCAGCCCACAGCTGGAGCATCACATTAGATGTGCCAGTTCGGGTGCTTTACCCGGCTTCTTCCAGATTGCCCTTGTGCATTGGCAATCGGAGTTAAGGGGGCTTGGGGTTGATGTCAGCTGTGATGTGTCCAGAAACACAGCTGACATCAAGCCCTGGTGTTAGTAATGGAGAAGTGTCCAACCTCATTACTAATTTAATTAAAAAAAAATATTTCATTAAACACTACCCGTCACTTTCCTTGGTTCATCAATTTATAAAAAAAAAACAAAAACATGCAAATCCGATGGGGTCCTGGGTATTGGATGAAGTCCAGGGAATCCGATGTAGTCCACAATTGGAAACCTGAAAAACATAAAAAGAGAGAAAACAAGACACTGTCCCTTGTTCACCAACTTATTAGAAAATAAGGGTCCCATGCAGGTCCAACATAGTCTAGAGCTTCCCTCGACATTCGGGTGAGCAGTTTAGTTACTGGGGTCACTACTCTTCAGAGCCGTCAGGTCTCGCTGAGCTGGCAGTGGCTGCTGCTAAAGCCTACAGAGACTCAGAACGAGGCTCCATAGGCTTTTATCGGAACATTGAAGGAAGTTTCATGGTTATTAGCCCTTCCCACCCGAAAAATACCAGTCAACAGCCACCCCAGCTCCAATGTAGTTGTGAAATTATTATTAATTTTATTATCTTATCTGCAGGATATCTATCAATCTATTTATTATCTAATATCTTTCTATCATCTATCTATAAGAATGCTTTATTATTTTTGCCATCTAGCTTTAAGTTACAAAGAGTATTATTATAGTATGTAAAAGATGATGTTAAATGGAAGGCATAAGGATGGTAAGAGACAAAAAAATCGCGCACTCGCATGACTTACGGAATGACATGCCAGGTACTCGTCCAACGTTTCTGGATCAACAAGGGAGCAATTTTTTTACGCAGATGTAATAAAAAAATACAAATGAGAAATCTGGCACTTTGTTTGAAACCAACTTAAAGGGGTTGTACTTTTGATTTGAATAATTGAGCCGTTCCAGCTGCCGACGACACTGGGAACAGCTCATCGGCGGGGTGCCCGGTGTCCCACCCTCACCAATTAGACATTTATGACTAGTGATGAGTGAGTATACTCGTTGGTCTGGTTTTCCCAAGCATGCTCGTGTGTCCTCCGAGTATTTTGGCGTGCTCAGAGATTTAGTTTTCGTCTTCTCAGCTGCATGATTTGTGACTGCTAGACAGCCTGAATACATGTGAGGAAAGCCTGTTTGTTAGGGAATTCTCACATGTATTCAGGCTGTCTAGCAGTCACAAATCATGCAGCTGAGAAGACGAAAACTAAATCTCCGAGCACGCCAAAATACTCGGAGGACACACGAGCATGCTCGGGAAAAACCAGAGCAACGAGTATACTCGCTCATCACTATTTATGACCTATCCCAAGGATAAGCCACTAATGTTAAAGTCCCGAACAACCCCTTTAATATATTAACGCTTGAACTAATCCATAAATAATTACTGTGCATTTGCCAACATTTTTCTAATTAAAAAAACAGCAAAAATTTATATGTTTAAAATTGAATGAAAAAGACAAATATAAAATATACACATTTCTAGGTAAAGGCTTTTTTTTTTATCGTTCAGGAGTAATAAATCCTTGACTTGCCATATCCATGAGATCCCTTTATGAAATGATTGACTGATCCACTCAATTATTTGAATGGTGTAAACGCATCGTCCCAGCTCCATGCGGATTTGATTAGTCACCACCAAGGCTCCGAATTCCCCAGCACTTCATTACCATCATGACTGTAATTAACTGTAGCGCACACTCATTGTGGTTACCATGGTGACCCATTAAGGATGTGACCACGGAACCATCAGAATAAGTGGTTAAATATTTTCAATTGGTCCCATGGCAACTGAACAGCTGTGTAAGGCAGAAGTCAGCTTTCAAGAGTCCGTGTTTCTGACCAAGAAAAGATGACAAATCTGGAAGGTGTCAGTGTGTGACGCACGTCGAGGTGACAAGGTCCATTACATCCTGTAATTATAGCTGAACGAACTGTTTTCTTCTTATTGCCATATGTAAAGACTCAATCAATTAATCTAACTGGTTATTTAAAGGGGTTCTCCTCTTTTGGGGACAATTTTTTAATTCTTACAGTTGTGGCCAAAAGTATTGACACCCCTGCAATTCTGTCAGATAATACTCAGTTTCTTCCTGAAAATGATTGCAAACACAAATTCTTTGGTATTATTATCTTCAGTTAATTTGTCTTAAATGAAAAAACACAAAAAGAATTGTCCTAAAGCCAAATTGGATATAATTCCACACCAAACATAACAAAGAGGGTGGAAAAAAGTATTGGCACTGTTCGAAAAATCATGTGATGCTTCTCTAATTTGTGTAATTAACAGCACCTGTAACTTACCTGTGGCACCTAACAGGTGTTGGCAATAACTAAATCACACTTGCAGCCGGTTGACATGGATTAAAGTTGACTCAACCTCTGTCCTTGTGTGTACCACATTGAGCATGGGGAAAAGAAAGAAGACCAAAGAACTGTCTGAGGACTTGAGAAACCAAATTGTGAGGAAGCATGAGCAATCTCAAGGCTACAAGTCCATCTCCAAAGACCTGAATGTTCCTGTGTCTACCGTGCGCAGTGTCATCAAGAAGTTTAAAGCCCATGGCACTGTGGCTAACCTCCCTAGATGTGGACGGAAAAGAAAAATTGACAAGAGATTTCAACGCAAGATTGTGCGGATGTTGGATAAAGAACCTTGACTAACATCCAAACAAGTTCAAGCTGCCCTGCAGTCCGAGGGTACAACAGTGTCAACCCGTACTATCCGTCGGCGTCTGAATGAAAAGGGACTGTATAGTAGGAGACCCAGGAAGACCCCACTTCTTACCCCGAGACATAAAAAAGCCAGGCTGGAGTTTGCCAAAACTTACCTGAAAAAGCCTAAAACGTTTTGGAAGAATGTTCCTTGGTCAGATGAGACAAAAGTAGAGCTTTTTGGGCAAAGGCATCAACATAGAGTTTGCAGGAGAAAAAAAGAGGCATTCAAAGAAAAGAACACGGTCCCTACAGTCAAACATGGCGGAGGTTCCCTGATGTTTTGGGGTTGCTTTGCTGCCTCTGGTACTGGACTGCATGACCGTGTGCATGGCATTATGAAGTCAGAAGACTACCAACAAATTTTGCAGCATAATGTAGGGCCCAGTGTGAGAAAGCTGGGTCTCCCTCAGAGGTCATGGGTCTTCCAGCAGGACAATGACCCAAAACACACTTCAAAAGCACTAGAAAATGGTTTGAGAGAAAGCACTGGAGACTTCTAAGGAGTATTATCTGACATAATTGCAGGGGTGTCAATACTTTTGGCCACAACTGTATTTAAATGCATGTATTATTTAGCTAAAATTCATTTTTGTAATTGGGCTTCATTACAAATGTTGCACAGTTTGCCTTCTATAGCCTCTGTATTGTACTATGTATTGCTGGCTGCAGAAAACTGGGTATTCGACAGTGAACTCATTCTGACTGTCCAGTGGGAGATTTTGTAATGCTTATCTGCCTTTTCTTAGCTGTTCTCAGCTGTAATTTTACTACAGATCACATTAAAGTTGAGTGTGTGGAGAAAAAAAGCCTGGAAACACCAAACCATGCAACAATTTAATTAAACCAAATTTTAGCCTGAAACACATACATTTAAAGGGGTTGTCTGGGACTTTAACATTGATGGACTATCCTTAAGACAGAGAAATATGGCCATTTAAATCTCACTGAGATCGGAACTCAATGCACGGACTGGCCTGTGGCTTTCCCGACCCAAGTGCGAGAACTTCATGTACTTCTATGCAGCTGTCACGCTTGAGTCAAAGGAAACACCAGCCAGGTCGAGCATTGCGTTCCGATCTGTGTCTGTTTTATACAGCCTTCTTACTTCGCCCTTAGGAGATAAGTCATCAATATCTGATCGTTGGGGGTGCAATACCTGACACCCCTACTGATCAGCTGTTCCCTGTGCCAGATGGAAGTGATCAATTGTAGAGCTGCGCAGCACAGCTTTGTCAACTGTATAGGGCCAAGGCTGAGTGCTGCACATCCATCCCATTAATTCATATAGGGGGCAGATGTGCAGTACACAGCAGTGGTCACTATATAGCTAGCAAAGCTGTGCTGTGCACCTCTGCAACTGAGCACTTAGGAACAGCTGATCAGTGGGGTGCCGGGTGTCGCACCCCTGTGAGGGAGAGCCTGGGCTGTAGTCATGGCCGAGGACACCCCCTGGCTTCTAGGCCCTGGCCTCACTTTACATGAAAATGAAGTCCATTAGTAAGCATACATGTGACTTCAGGTCCAGCATCGTCAGGTTCTCTTCTGTATCAATGAAGGCTGTCAGCAGACGATTTCGCATGAATTGAGGAAAAATCCATTTCAACTTGAACCTAAACAACTTTACTGTTTTCATTTCTCAGCACATCCAAGTATTTCACAGCATTAATCACAGGTTTCACACTACATGTATCTTCATCTTTCCCTACACTCCTTTCCACATCCTCCAGAACATTACGGGGTACTAGCGCCTTTGGTGGTGCCACAGCGTCCCCCTTGTCCAGACTCATTCTATTTGGGCTCTCCCTCTTCCGTTTTGCCCTGGATCGGAGGGCATCAGCCCTTGCAATGACCTGCCACATCTTGGACAATCTTCCCGGACCTCTTTGTTTCTTCTCCTACAAACTGCTGCATCACTGCTCTTCTGTCCTAAGGACCTCGAATGGCTGGGCTTCACTGCTTCACTAACATTACGTGACTGCTGCGGCATCCTGGGCCTATAACCCTTGTGGACGGTTCGGGTGCCCAGGCCCTTCTGACTCTACCTCAACATCTCCCCTTCCTTACCACACAGCAGTCCCTCCTATAGTTAACTATTTCCTATGCTACATTCTAGCTGAAAACTCTGTATACTAAAATGCCCCATCTAGTGGCCATTCTTGTAACTGCACTTACCCTATTCCCTAAACACAGCAGCACAAAGGTATATAATGTTAAATATACATTTAGCAAAACGGTAATACACATAGTAGCGTAGCAGTATTAAAATAGTACACCATTATGCATGAATATATATATACACTTATAAAGTACGGTACCGGGACGAGAAAGTAACGAAGGAGAATAGCCTAAATATAGCATACCCCTTACACCCCATCAGTCAGATATTGATGATCTATCCTAAAGGCTCATGCATACAACCGTATGAATCAGACAAGTGCTATCCATGGTTTTGAAGAATTGCACTGATACACATGTTATTTTATGGGGCTGTGCACATGTCTAAAATCTCAGCGCGTTCGATTTGCCTCTGATCGCACTCACCCTTTCACATCTATAGGTTTGCACCACACTCGGATGACAGAAAGGAGAAGGTGAAGAAACTTTTTTTTTCTCTCCAACCTAGAGAAGATCGGCTCCCGCTCTAATTATACTCTGATTAGAATGTGATTAGCATAATCAAATCGATTTTCTTGGATGGAGAGAAAATGGTCGTCTGCACCTAACCTAATGATAGGCCATCACTGTAAAGGTCCTGGAAAACCCACTAAAATATATGTCTGTTGTGAACACTTTTGACCTGGCTTCTGAGTTTGGGCTCCCTCTGGTGGTTGCTGCTGGTAATGAAGCTGGTCTGGCTGACAGAAGTCAATCACCTGAGGAGGATGATTGGAGGTCAGGTGTTACAGACTGGAGAGATTTAAGTGAACAATCTTCCCTCAGTTGTTGCTGGTGATTTGATTTTCTTCCTGAGCATTTTGGAAATCTTGCCTACTGCTTTAGCCTGCATCTTTCAGATAAGTTATTTTTCTGCTTGAATCTTTTTGCATTTGATCCATTTTTCACTTTCCTCTGATTTCTGCTTTGCTGGTGTGGGTTCAGCCTTGTTCCCTGCTGGGACCTGTTCTGGACTCTGTTCCATAAGCCACAGCTGATGTCAGTCTTTTCAGTATTTCTAATCCCCTGTTATATCAGTATCTTTTGTTTTGCATCCAGTTCACACCATAGTTCTGATTTAGTGGGGGAGAGGTTGTGTGGCCTCAGTATTTTTGCATATCAGATGTGTTGGATTTTTTCTTAGGGTTTTTCGCGTGATTGCAGACAGTATCCTGTACTGTCCTGTTCTATCTAGACAGTTTGGGCCCCATCATTTGCTTACTCTATTCTCTGCCTGTGTTTTGTGCCTCATCTTGTCTCACCGGCAATATATGTTCGGGGGCTATCTATTCCTTTGGGGTTCTACTCTGGGGCAGTTTAGCTTTTCTCTCTTTAGGCTTAGTTAATTCTTTGGCTGTGCCGAGGTGTCTAGGGCATCGTAGATACGTCCCACGGCTAATTCTAGTTGTGTTGTCAGTTTATGGGTCTGCAATCCGCTAAGTTACCATCCTCTCTGGTTATCTGGTTGCCTAGTCTATTCCCCGGCTATCCTCCTCCGTTACCTAATCATAACTTATGTCCTTTGGGGCGGGACATAGATGGACAATCCTTTTAAGGTGATGCATTTTAGAATAAAATACTATTAGATGGCTAGAAACCTCCCTTACGGTCTGACAGCTTTATACAATGTAGGTTTTGAGTCATTTTGGGCTGAAAAAAAACAAAAAAAAGATTTCACAAAGAGATGGAAGATCAGGTCATGCCATATCTATTGCATGATTTCTTGCTGTACTTTTTAGTTCAGTCAGAAGTGTGAAGATTGTCTTAAAGTAAAATTTCTGCACAAATTACAGCAGGTTGCTGGCACTTAAATCAGAAGGACACTGTGGCCCCGATTCATCAAGACCAGCAATGTTCTCGCCGGCATCCTGGAGTCAGACACTCCTGATTCTTGCACACCTCTTAATGAATCAGGAGCGCTGACAAATGGCATTCACTTTCATGCACATTGCACAAATTTTACTATTTTCAGTGACTGCAGTGAGATTTTTGGCGTCAAATATGCCATTAAACGAGTTGTGTGGTCCGGCCCTTGCTCCGTCCATTTTGGCAGAGTTGGGAGAAACTGCCGTGAAAACTCTAAAATTTGCAACATTTCTGCACAACTCCGCAATGCGCAAAACTTTTGAGACTTTTTAAAGTGATTTATGCCAGAAATCAAGGCCTGTGAGATTAACTTATTGTCATTGGAACCCTCCTAAAAATACAGTGTCGGCTTGAACTTTGTATTTTCTCCTTAGCTAATGAGCCCTTGCGAGGACTCGTGCACATGGCCGTATTTTCGGTCCAAGTGTGATCTGACAAAACATCGGATTGGGCTGGGACCAATGTTATTCTATGAGTCCCATTATTTCCTTGGACTGAGTCTGTCCGAGGAGGAAATCGCAGCGTGCATGATTTGCATCCAATATTTAGATCGCCCATTCAAGTCAATGAGTGTGTGGAAAAAATTCGGACCACACTCAGGTGACATCCGACGGGCTGACACAATAGAGAAGACGGGGACTTTTTTTTCCCATTGTCTCCACATCTGAGATAATCGGATCCCACCCTGATCAGAGTGTGATTAGCATATTCGGACCAATTTCCTCAAATGAGAGAAGATACCGTCATGAGACCCTAGCCTTATAGTGATCAGCACCCTGACGCCTGTTTTTGGTGGTAACAGGTTGTCACTTCCCTTCCCCGAATAAAAAATTAAAGTGGGTGAAAATATTATTTGTATCGTGTGCGTTCCAAATCTTAGCGTCTGGTAGATGTTATATAGCAAGCCGATCATCAGCCTCATGTAAACCTCAGTAAACAACCGATAGCTGGATCGTCCGTAGCCCGCAGATGCCTCGAATAAAGCTCTACACCTCCCAGCCTCAGTGCTACAGTCGTAGGTTCAGTCAGGGACATTATTATTTGTGCACGTAATTACTCCAGCGGAGAAGACACTGGAGAAAAACATTGTCAATTTCGTTCTCTGATAATTTACAGAAATTTGCTCTGATTCAAAAATATGCTCCTTGCTGTGCTGGCGGCATGAGTCTGTCCCTCAAGAAAATTGCTGGATAAATGCAGTTACTGGAGTGATATTGTTCCACTGCGGTCAGGAGAAGACTTCTCAACCATTCACATATGTGCCGTACAGATGACTGTTCTTATTATTCTGTTTATCCCGGAGACAGTAGTTTCCTAAAGGTTACAGCAGATTCTAGCTGTGCGAATCATCCGAAACTAACCGCAAGTGAAATCACTAAACCTTAAATGTAGCTGCTGCAGAGAATCAGGCCATAAAAACGAGGGTAAGCTCCTGTACACATCATCTTTTTGGCAGATATATTAGAAAAAGCTCCGAAACCGGACAGGAGTTTTCCCCTATCAAAAATTTTACTTCAAAACCACTTAGTAGTAAAAAACAAAATGTTCTTTACTCACCCTCTCCGGGTCCAACGCAGAGTCTCCACCGCTGCTCCTGATGTCTATTATTGTCCTCATCGCAGACCTCATATCAACAGCACTGCAGGCAATCATTGAGCTCAGCGACTCTGAGTGGCTCATGCCATCAACTTGGGGAGAGCCACTGAGCTCATTTATTGGCTCATGTCTCGTCAACAACGCTGCAGGCAATGAAAGAGATCAGGAGCAGCAGCAGAAAATCAAAATTGGACCCAAGGAGGGTGTCATGATCCAGAGGCCCCCCGTTGAGAGGGGGGTACTGTCGTGATCCCAGTGCAGGTTTTTGAGGTGCACACCGGGGGGTTAATGTCTGGAGCTCTGTGCAGGTTTTGACCTGCACACTTGGGGTTAATGATTGTGGCCTCTTTCTGGTTCTGGGAGAGCTTCTTAAACCCCTGGGAAGCTTCAATCCCTGCCAGTTATACTTTTGCCATTGGCCTAGTGTGCTGACCCCCTTGTGCCTGTTTGTTGCTGTAACTTTTTTTAAATGGTTCTGACCCGGTTCTGTTTCCCGTTGTGAGTTTGCCTGTTGATTTTGTACTGCGTTATTATCTGTGTATGACTCATTGCCTGTGACCTGACTACTCTCTGCTCGCCCCTCTTGTACCTTGCAGCTATCTCTGTCTGTGACTCATTGGCTACGTCTTGACTATTCTCACTGTCTATGCCCCCTGGTAACTTTTTCTCGCTGTTACCCTGCTAGGAGTTCTCTTGCAGCTCCTAGCTCTGTGGAGTTTAGGCCACGCCCCCAACAGTCACGTGCTTCAGGTCCTGCTGTTCTGAAGTACGCATCTATTCGGTTGCTGCCCGCTCCACAGGTAGCTTTGAGCACTGTTCACTTTACTCAGGACACGCACACTGGCTCAGTGAGCAAGGTTAGTGCGGTGTTTCTGACATTATAACTGGCCTACAATTTTTTTTTCTCTCCTCACTTCTGCAGCATGGACCCAATGTGTGCTTTATCTGAGAAGGTGAAATGCTTGACTCAGTCACTGCAGAAGCTTAGTTTGGAACACCAAGCTCTGGCCCAGTCCCAACGGCGGGTGGAGGACTCAGTTCAGGGGGTGCTTTCCGCAGGCTTCCAGCAGGTGGGGAATAGAGATGTCATTTTAGTCCCACCTGAATCCCCGGTTAAATTGCCAGATATATTTTCTGGTAACAAGGATGATTTCAGGGCATTTAAGGAGGGCTGTAAGCTTTTTTTTTCTTTGAGACCCCACTCCTCTGGGGATGAGAAAGAGAGGGTGGGGGTGGTGATGTCCCTGCTTAGGGGGTCCCCACAAGCCTGGGCATTCTCGCTTTCCTCTTCTGCCCCTGAGAGAATGTCTGTGGATGCGTTTTTTGAAGCCTTAGGGCTTATTTATGATGAGCCTGATAGAGTGCGGTTGGCTGAGGACAAAGTGATGAGTGTCTGTCAGGGGGAGCACTCGGCCGAATGGTTCTGTATTGAATTCAGACGTTGGGCAGCGGAGATTTCCTGGAGTGATGTCGCCCTTCGGGGGCTGTTCCACAGAGGCCTGTGTGAACGTCTGAAGGATGCTTTGGCACTTTATCCTCCGCCTGACTCCCTGGAGGATGCCATGGTCCAAGCGGTTGGCATGGATCGCAGGCTGCGGGCTAGAGGCACTATGCAACGGGAAATGCCCTTATTCTTCAGTGGAGATGAGACCCGGACTCTTCCTATGGCTATGGAGGTGAGTGCAGTCACCTGTGAGGGAAAGGAAAGAAGACGCCGCCGTGAAAAGCAGTTGTGCTTCTATTGTGGGAAATCTGGATATTGGAAGAAGGACTGCCACTCCTGTCCGTCATCCTCCAAGATGGCGGGAAACGACTAGGTCTGGGTAGTAGTGGAGGAGACTACCCAGACCTTCAGGTCCAATTTTCCTCATGTGCAAAAATGGTGCTGCAGGTGGAACTGGAACTTGGTTATTTTCCTGTTCAGACTACTGCTTTTATTGACTGCGGTTCTGCTGTGAACCTGATTGATACCAATGTTATGACTCTTAATAAGATAGGGACAGTAAGGCTTCACGATCCTGTTAAACTTGTGGCAATTGATTCATCTCCTCTTACCCAAGACAGTATCTGTTGCAGGTCTGAACTTTTTTCTCTAAAAGTGGGCTCCACTCATGTGGAGAAACTAAGTTGTCTGGTGCTAGATAACTTGCCTGCAGGACTGGTACTGGGGATGCCTTGGCTTCAACGCCATAATCCTACCATTGATTGGGTTACAGGGGAAATCACTCAATGGGGATGCAATAATAAATGTGGTAACCGGGGACATCTTGTTAACGCTGTTAAATCCGTGTCTGTGTTGTCTGTCGATCTGGAAGGTATTCCGGAGTACCTGAAGGATTTCGAAGACGTTTTTTCCGAAAGTGAGGCTGAGGCGCTGCCACCACATAGACCCTATGATTGTGCCATTGATTTAGTACCCGGAGCCAAGTTACCTAAGGCTCGATTGTTCAATTTGTCTGGGCCTGAGCGCCAAGCCATGAAGGAGTACATAGCTGATAGCCTCCGCAAAGGGGATATCAGGCCTTCTGTGTCACCTGTGGCAGCAGGGTTCTTCTTTGTGAAGAAAAAGGATGGTGGTTTGCGGCTGTGCCTCGACTTTCGGGAACTGAACAAGATAACGGTTAGGAACTCTTACCCGCTTCCCCTCATCCCAGACTTATGTAACCAGTTAGCTGGGGCCCAATGGTTCTCCAAGTTAGATCTGCGGGGGGCCTACAATCTGATAAGGGTTCGGGAAGGGGACGAGTGGAAAACGGCATTCCTCACATCAGAAGGACTCTTTGAGAACCTGGTAATGCCATTTGGGTTAACTAATGCACCCGCTATTTTCCAAAATTTCATCAATGTTGTGTTTTCTGATCTGATAGGCCGTTTTGTTATTATTTATTTGGATTATATTTTGGTGTATTCCCTGGACAGTCAATCTCACTTGCAACATCTAAAGACAGTTCTCCAGAGACTCAGGGAGAACCAATTGTTCGCTAAATTGGAAAAATGTTCGTTTTTTGTACAGGAGCTGTCTTTTTTGGGGTTGATTGTGTCCTGTGAGGGGTTTTGTATGGATCCTAAGAAGGTGCTGGCGATCGCTGACTGGGTTCAGTCTCGAGATCTCAAGGGGCTCCAGCGCTTCTTAGGATTTGCGAACTATTACCGGAGATTCATTAAAGGTTTCTCACAAGTGGTTAAACCACTCACGGATCTTACCCAGAAGGGAGCTGATGTAAAAAATTGGTCTGTACTCGCTAAGGAATCCTTCTCAGCGATTAAGAAATGTTTCATATCTGCCCCGGTGTTGGTACAACCTGACCCGTCCAAACCATTCATTGTGGAGGTGGATGCTTCTGAAGTAGGGGTGGGGGCTGTGCTGTCCCAGGGTCTGGCCACCCTTACCAATCTCAAACCCTGTGCCTTCTTCTCCAAGAAGTTCTCTTCAGCTGAGAAAAACTATGATGTAGGCAATAGAGAACTTCTTGCGGTCAAGCTGGCGTTTGAGGAATGGAGGCACTTTCTGGAAGGGGCGGCTCACCCTATCACGGTTGTCACGGATCACAAAAATTTGGCGAGTTTGTGAGTTTGCCTGTTGATTGTGTACTGCATTATTATCTGTGTATGACTCATTGCCTATGACCTGACTACTCTCTGCTCGCCCCTTTGGTACCTTGCAGCTATATCTGTGTGTGACTCATTGCCTGTGATCTGACTACTCTCTGCTCGCCCCTTTGGTACCTTGCAGCTATCTCTGTGTGTGACTCATCGGCTACGTCCTGACTATTCTCCCTGTCTATGCCCCCTGGTAACTTTGTCTCGCAGTTACCCTGCTAGGAGTTCTCTTGCAGCTCCTAGCTCTCTGGAGTTTAGGCCACGCCTCTAGCAGTCACGTGCTTCAGGTCCTGCGGCTCTGAAGTACGCATCTACTCGGTTGCTGCCCGCTCCACAGGTATCTTTGAGCACTGTTTCGCTTTACTCAGGACACGCGCACTGGCTCAGTGAGCGAGTTCAGTGCGGTGTTCCTGACATTGGGTGAGTAAAGAAGAAAAAATGCTACTATTGGAGCTTATAAGAAACACTTTTCTGAATGGGACAAGCCCTCGTCACGGGCCTTATTTTCCACTCCAATAGATCTGTTGGCCGGGCTTCTTTGAGATCATAGTCTATGTAGTCAAATGTCTGTGGTCAACATGTTCGTTTTTTCACCCTAGTCATGGATCAATGTCACCCATGCAAGTCTATGGGTCGCTCAAAAACTTCGACAGCACATGTATGGCATCCTATTGCTGTCCGTGCTTCACTGACTGCATCATAGAGATAACATTCGATAGATTTTGATGGTAAAAACTGACACGTTGGCCAGACACCTTTGAAATGTGTTCTGTTTCTTTACATACTAAAAGCAAAGCAAATGATGTTAGGATATAAAAAGGAAGAAGTGTTTTTCAATTTTTTGAGTCAACCAGTGGAGCCAAAAGGAAGGAAAGGCATTAATGAAAGACTAAAATAACTCCTCTCTTCAGTGGCGTAACTAGTCCCATGGGCCCCAATGCAAAAAACAGACCTGGGCCCCCACCTCCATGTTGGTCAGAGATAAGGGCCTTTGTAGTATTCTAGATTTTGTAAAGACATATGTGTAATAGTATCACCATCATGGCACTTTCTTGCAAAAATTTCCCCCATCATAGCCCCTTCCTGGGCCCCTTTCTGTAATAATGTTTCCCATCCTTGCCCCTTTCTTCAATAATGTCACCAGTCCTGGCCTATTTCTTTAATAAGGTCCCTCATCATGGCCTCCAACCTGTAATAATGTCTCTTATCCCAGGCCCCTTCCTGTTATAATATCTCCTTTCCAGGGCTCTTCATGGTATAATGTCCCCCATTCTGATCCCCTTACAGTAATAATGTCACCTATCTTTAGGTCCACTCATGGTATAATGTCCCCTGTCCTGGGCCACATACTGTAATAATGTTCTCTATCCCAGCCCCTTTCTATAATAATGCCCCCCCATTCTGGCCCCTTCCTGTTAACAATGTTCCTCCATCCTGGTATAATGCCTCCCATCCTGGTCCCCTTCCTGATAAAATGTTCCCTATTATAATAATAATGTCCTCCATCCTGGGCCCTTACCTGGTATAATGACCCCCATCCTGGGCCTTTGCCTGGTATAATGTCCTCCATCCTGGGCCCCTTCCTGATAAAATGTTCCCTATTATAATAATAATAATGTCCTCCATCCTGGGCCCCTTCCTAGTGCAATGACCCTCATCCTGGACCCCAGTCTGGTATAATGACCCCCATCCTGGGCCCTTGCCTTGTATAATGACCCCCATACTGGGCCCTTACCTGGTATAATGACACGCATCCTGGGCCCCTTCCTGGTATAATGACCCCCATCCTGGGCCCTTACCTGGTATAATGACCCCCATCCTGGGCCCTTACCTGGTATAATGACATCCATCCTGGGCCCCTTCCTGGTATAATGACCCCCATCTTGGGTCCTTATCTGGCATAATGACCCCTGTTGTGAATTCTCTCTTTGGCTTCCCTCTGGTGATTACTGAAGATAGTGGAGCTGGTTAGATTGAGAGTTCTCTTTCTGGGCTCCCTCTGGTGGTTACTGGAGGTAGTGGAGCTGATCTGATTGACAGAGGCTTGCCACCTGATGATGAGGAAGACGAT
This sequence comes from Dendrobates tinctorius, assembly GCF_039654945.1. NCBI lineage: Eukaryota > Metazoa > Chordata > Amphibia > Anura > Dendrobatidae > Dendrobates > Dendrobates tinctorius. The sequence continues at coordinate 20,569,587 of NW_027361707.1, forward strand.
TGGAGATCTGGGGTTTCTGATTGGGATTTAAGACAGCTGACTCCCTCTATCCCTGCTGGTGAATTTCTTCCAGTGCCTCCTGAGGTCTGATGTCTACTGCTCTTTCCCTGTCTATCTCTGCTTTGTGCGGGTCAGCTAGCTCCGGCTGGGGCTGTGCTGAATCACCGCCCATATGTTACTGCATGTGCCAGTTTGTTTTGTCCCCTTTTATATTGGTCTCTTTTTGCTTTGCTTTCAGAATATACCAGAGTGCTGATATAGTGGGGCAAAGTCGTGCGACTTCAGTGTTTTTGTGCATCAGACGTGTTGGACTTTTTGCAGGGTTTTTTGTGTGATTACAGACAGTATCTTTCCTTTCCTGTCCTGTCTAGTCAGTGTGGGCCCCATCGTTTGCTCAGCCTATTTTTCTGCCTGCATTTGTGTTTTCATCTTGTCTCACCGACAATATATGTTTGGGGGCTATCTATTCCTTTGGGGTCTGCTCCGGGGCAATTTAGATTTCCCCTTTCTTGCTTTAGTCTTAGTTAGCTCTCCGGCTGTGCCGAGGCATCTAGGATCATCGTAGGTACGCTCCACGGCTACTGCTAGTTGTGTGGACAGGATCAGGGGTCTGCATCTGCTTAGTTACCAACCTCTCTGGTTTTCTGTGGCTTAGCCTGGGCCTGCTATCCTCCTCGGTGACCCATTCATAACAGACCCCCATCCTGGGCCCCTTCCTGGTATAATGACACCTATCCTGGGCCCCTTCCTGTTATAATGTCTGTTCTGTATTCCAAAATGTAAAAAAATAAACAATTCTTCTAGCCTTCCTCTGTTCTCATGACAAGCGGCGTTCTCTGCGGCCGGCAGCTGACTTGAGAGTGCCAACACAGGCAGAGCTTGACGTCACTGACCCATGTCACTTGTAACGGGCGTTCCAGCCTCTAATTGGCTAGCAGCGTGTATCGCAGCACAGGTAGCAGGAGGGTTCCTGCAATGTAATACACTTCAACTGGATGTGCATCCTCGGATGCATGTCCAGCTGATGACTGTCTGACCGTACAGGTACATGGTCTGATACTTTGTTCCCTCCACTGTCCAGGAGCTGTGGTATGATCAGACCATGTTCCTGTACGGTCAGACACGGCCATTACACAGTACACAGCAGGGACACATTTATAAGATTATCTCAGCACAGGAACATTTTTTTTAAACACATTCAATTGCGGAAATTATTGTTATTCCAAGATCTCTTGATTAAAATGAACTTGGTTCCTGGGACAACCCCTTTAAGAATCCATCAGTGAGATGCTTCTGCAGAGAGTAGAAAACACTTATCTTCCTTCTTCTAAGCTCCTCTCATCTGATTTGTGACCACATAGTTCACCTCAATTTTCATGTGGTCATAGAGCTCAGAAGAAGATAGATAAGGGTTACAAACTTCTAAAATGTGTTCCTTGATGGATTTTCAGTTCTGCAGCCTCAATGCAAGTGAAACATTGAGACTGTGGAAGGCAAAAAGTACTAAATTTTTCATGTATCCCAATTACAAAAAAATTTCAGCCCCCCCCCTACAGTTGTGGCCAAAAGTATTGACACCCCTGCAATTCTGTCAGATAATACTCAGTTTCTTCCGGAAAATGATTGCAAACACAAATTCTTTGGTATTATTATCTTCATTTAATTTGTCTTAAATGAAAAAACACAAAAATAATTGTCCTAAAGCCAAATTGGATATAATTCCACACCAAACATAAAAAAGAGGGTGGACAACAGTATTGGCACGGTTCGAAAAATCATGTGATGCTTCTCTAATTTGTGTAATTAACAGCACCTGTAACTTACCTGTGGCACCTAGCAGGTGTTGGCAATAACTAAATCACACTTGCAGCCAGTTGACATGGATTAAAGTTGACTCAACCTCTGTCCTGTGTCCTTGTGTGTACCACATTGAGCATGGAGAAAAGAAAGAAGACCAAAGAACTGTCTGAGGACTTGAGAAACCAAATTGTGAGGAAGCATGAGCAATCTCAAGGCTACAAGTCCATCTCCAAAGACCTGAATGTTCCTGTGTCTACCGTGCGCAGTGTCATCAAGAAGTTTAAAGCCCATGGCACTGTGGCTAACCTCCCTAGATGTGGACGGAAAAGAAAAATTGACAAGAGATTTCAACGCAAGATTGTGCGGATGTTGGATAAAGAACCTCCACTAACATCCAAACAAGTTCAAGCTGCCCTGCAGTCCGAAGGTACAACAGTGTCAACCCGTACTATCCGTCGGCATCTGAATGAAAAGGGACTGTATGGTAGGAGACCCAGGAAGACCCCACTTCTTACCCCGAGACATAAAAAAGCCAGGCTGGAGTTTGCCAAAACTTACCTGAAAAAGCCTAAAACGTTTTGGAAGAATGTTCTCTGGTCAGATGAGACAAAAGTAGAGCTTTTTGGGCAAAGGCATCAACATAGTGTTTACAGGAGAAAAAAAGAGGCATTCAAAGAAAAGAACACGGTCCCTACAGTCAAACATGGCGGAGGTTCCCTGATGTTTTGGGGCTGCTTTGCTGCCTCTGGCACTGGACTGCTTGACCGTGTGCATGGCATTATGAAGTCTGAAGACTACCAACAAATTTTGCAGCATAATGTAGGGCCCAGTGTGAGAAAGCTGGGTCTCCCTCAGAGGTCATGGGTCTTCCAGCAGGACAATGATGCAAAAAACACTTCAAAAAGCACTAGAAAATGGTTTGAGAGAAAGCACTGGAGACTTCTAAGGTGGCCAGCAATGAGTCCAGACCTGAATCCCATAGAACACCTGTGGAAAGATCTAAAAATGGCAGTTTGGAGAAGACACCCTTCTAATATCCGGGACCTGGAGCAGTTTTGCCAAAGAAGAATGGTCTAAAATTCCAGCAGAGCATTGCAAGAAACTCATTGATGGTTACCGGAAGCGGTTGGTCGCAGTTATTTTGGCTAAAGGTTGTGCAACCAAGTATTAGGCAGAGGGTGCCAATACTTTTGTCTGGCCCATTTTTGGAATTTTGTGTGAAATGATCAATGTTTTGCTTTTTGCTTCATTCTCTTTTGTGTTTTTTCATTTAAGACAAATTAAATGAAGATAATAATACCAAAGAATTTGTGTTTGCAATTATTTTCAGGAAGAAACTGAGTATTATCTGACAGAATTGCAGGGGTGTCAATACTTTTGGCCACAACTGTATATATACTTCACGTTTTTCATGCGGTCTGATCTGCGGATATCATGGTATAGAAAAGGAGAAGCTGAGCAGAATGGTAATCTGCAATTTTAATTGATAATTATCTCATTAAAAAATGATTTTTAGCCAAAGCTACAGTACATGCATTGAAATACGAAAAATATTTCAAGATTTCCATTAATTTTCATTAAATATTTCCTACTAATTGGCTGTTGTAGAGTCTGTGTAACTCCTACATCTAGTGGACAATGCATCAGCTGTCTGCATCAGCTCTTTATCCATTATTCCTCCCTCATCTCAGCGATACCAGCACAAAGGAGGGGGAGGTACAAAGTGTAGAGAGGGGGGAAAGCATTCAAAGCTTCATGGAGGGAAGATTACATACGAATTACATTATCAGATTCTTATCAGGGACGAAAGCACACATAGGGGCTGAATCGTACATGCTATGTATGAGTAGAGGGAAAAATACAGCATCTGAAGAAGTCAGTTAAGGGCAAACAAAGGAGAAATCACAAAATCTTCTATGTCTGTCAGCCTTCATAATGAAGAAAATAAAAATTACTCTCGGAATGAAGCTTTGTGAGAGCTAGTGAAGGCAGCACCTTGGAGTCACAGAAATCACATCCAGAATATATAGAAAATAAGTATATTATCTTAGTTTATTTTTTATTTACATTTTTACGTGTGTCCATAGTCTTTGCCTTAAATCCTCATATCTATTCCTTGCATCATTTTATGTAAGGAATGGATATGAGGATTTCCGTTCCATAAAAGTATTTATTAAAAATACAAATTAAAAACACTCAAATTGACCTTTAAAAAAATAAATAAATAAAAAATAAATAAATGTGCTCATAATCTTCCAATAAAGAGTTAAGAAATGCTGACATTCAGAAAATCGCTTTCACAGAATATGAGAGTTATAAATACCATTCACTGCCTGGCTGAATCCGTGGATTTCTTCATATTCATCTAAAAGCTGATTTTAATAGAAACTTGAAAATCCCCCATTTTGCCTGCGCTGATTGCTCATTTTCTTTTTGTTTATGAAGAAACAGCTTTGATTTGGAATAGAAGGTTCCTCTCCAGACATGAAAGTCACAGTTATATTTTCTACAATTGGATGAGATCCCAGGAATCTATAAAACTTCCAACCTGTCTTTTTTTTTTTACGGCTGAATACACTTTAAATGTTTCAATCTTCTCTTTGTTTTTTTTGTAAAAAAAAAAAAAAATACTTTTTTTTTTTTTGTTTGAATGGGGTCAGGAGACATTTTCTGTGAAACCTACAATTCTGTATCTATCTTTAGGCAGGGAATAAATCATATTGGAAGCACTGGAAGCAATTAACACCACTTGGTCTGGAAGCTTTGTCTTTCACTCTGTGAAGGAAAGAGAACGTGACACATCATTTTCACATTGTACAAAAAATTCCTTACAAGCGGCTCTAGGTATGGTTTATGCTTTACGCTCTCAGTCTATAAGAAGATAACATGTTAACTTTCAAATTGCAAAAAGATGGTAGAGGAAAGTTCCAGTTACAGGTTGTTGAAATGCTCAACCTGTCTTAAAGACTGTTAACCCTTGCCAAGTATCATTTAAAGGGGCACTCAAATGTCTTTTCTCACAATAGCATCATTCTCTGACTGATGGGATAAGAGTTAATGGTAATTACTTTAGGCTAGGGGTGAGGAACCTCTGCGTTATTTGCTCTGGCCCTTGGGCAGATTTCCAGTGAGCTTCAGTTGCCACCGGCCCTTTAATTTTTCCTTTGAGTGTGGGCTCGCGTACACAGCATTCGCTACTGAACACCCAGGCACACACAATGCTGAATTACATCCTGACATTCGTTATAGGCAGAGTTACCACACTCTGAGCTCCCGTTCTGCTCCTGTGTCCTGTATGTACAACAACCTCTCTGTCTCCTATGTGATGTATTCACCAGTCCCAGTGTCTCCTATGTGATGTATATACAGCAGTTTTGGGTTCTCCTATGTGATGTATACTGCATTCTCAGTGTCTCCTAAGTAATGCTTTTACAGCATTCCCAATGCATGCTATGTGATGTGTAAACACCAAATTCATTGTCTACAATGTGATGTATACCGTCATGGCCCAAAAGTGTTGGCACCCCTAAAATTGGTTAAAAAATGACGTATCGCTCCCTCAAAATTATAGCAATTACACATGATTTGTTATACACATGTTTATTTACTTTGTGTGTATTGGAACAACACCAAAAAAAAACAGAGGGAAAAAAAGGCAAATTGGATATCATGTCACACAAAACCCCCAAAATAGGCCAGACAAAATTGTTGGCACCTTCAACTTAATATCTGCTTGCATACCCTTTGGAATAAATAACTGAAATCAATTCCTTCCTATAACCAATTGCTTAACTCTGTATACGAGACTGATACAGCAGTCTCATTGTATCCTATGTGATGTATATACTGCAGTCTCAGTGTCTCCTATGTGATGCATACAGCAGTCTTGGTGTTTTCTATGTGAGATATATATATATATATATAGCAGTCTCAGTGTGTCATATGTGATGTGTATATATCACAGTCTCAGTGTCTCCTATGTGATGTATACAGCAATCTCGTGTTTCCTATGTGATGTAAATAAAGCAGTCTCAGCATATCCTTGTGATATATAAAAACAGCAGTTTTAGTTTATCTATTTGATGTACATACCACAGTCTCGGTGAATCCATGTGATGTAAACAGCAGTCTCAGTATATCCTATGTGATGTATACAGCAATCTCGATTTTTCTACGTGATGTGAGTGAATAAAGCAGTCTTGGTGTATCCTAAATGATGTGTATAAAGCACAGTCTAAGTGTCTCTTTTGTGATCTTTACAACAGTTTTAGTGTTTCCTATGTGATGTATACACAGCAGTCTCCGTCTATCCATTTGATATATATACAGCTGTCTCAGTTTATCCATGTGACGTACATATAGTAAAGCAGTCTCAGTGTATCCTATGTGATGTATACAGCAGTCTCGGTGTATCCATGTGATGTACATATAGTAAAGCAGTCTTGGTGTATCCATGTGATGTAAATAGCAGTCTCAGTGTAGCCTATGTGATGTATACAGCAGTCTCGGTGTATCCATGTGATGTAAATAACAGTCTCCGTGTATACTGCAAATCTCCCACTGCATGAGTTCTATAAACGTTAGGTCAGCAGTGTTTTTCCCATTTTGAGGAGAAATGCAGTGAAATATGCATCAGTCTTCAGAACAAATTACTGCTGCAATCAGTTCAAAACATCATAATTTGACCAAACACATCGTATGTGCCTTAAATTAGAATCAACGGGAGCTTCAGCTGAGCACAAAAAAATAAGCCATCATTTAGCTGCATCAGCCGAGAAATGAAAATGTAAATGTTTAGAGCAGTGGTCCCCAACCTTTTTTGCACCAGGGACCGGCTTCCAGCAAGACCATTCTTCCATGGCCCAGCGGGGTGGGGGCTATATATATATATACACACACACATACATACACACACAGATAAACACACATAGATACACACACACATACATGCACACTCACATACACACATACATGCACAGATGCACACAGATAAACACATACATACACACATACACAGATAAACACACATACACACATACATACATACACACACATGCACAGATACACACACACACACATACATACATATACATACATGCACAGATACACACACATACACAGATACACACATACACAGATACAAACATACACACACATTCACACAGATAGATACACACATACATAAAGACACACACATATACAGTTGTGGCCAAACGTACTGACACCCCTGCAATTCTGTCAGATAATACTCATTTAATTTGTCTTAAATGAAAAAACACAAAAGAGAATGAAGCAAAAAGCAAAACATTGATCATTTCACACACAACTCCAAAAATGGGCCAGACAAAAGTATTGGCACCCTCAGCGTAATACTTGGTTGCACAACCTTTAGCCAAAATAACTGCGACCAACCGCTTCCGGTAACCATCAATGAGTTTCTTACAATGCTCTGCTGGAATTTTAGACCACTCCTCTTTGGCAAACTGCTCCAGGTCCCTGATATTTGAAGGGTGCCTTCTCCAAACTGCCATTTTTAGATCTCTCCACAGGTGGGATTCAGGTCTGGACTCATTGCTGGCCACCTTAGAAGTCTCCAGTGCTTTCTCTCAAACCATTTTCTAGTGCTTTTTGAAGTGTGTTTTGGGTCATTGTCCTGCTGGAAGACCCATGACCTCTGAGGGAGACCCAGCTTTCTCACACTGGGCCCTACATTATGCTGCAAAATTTGTTGGTAGTCTTCAGACTTCATAATGCCATGCACACGGTCAAGCAGTCCAGTGCCAGAGGCAGCAAAGCAACCCCAAAACATCAGGGAACCTCCGCCATGTTTGACTGTAGGGACCGTGTTCTTTTCTTTGAATGTCTCTTTTTTTCTCCCGTAAACTCTATGTTGATGCCTTTGCCCAAAAACCTCTACTTTTGTCTCATCTGACCAGAGAACATTCTTCCAAAACGTTTTAGGCTTTTTCAGGTAAGTTTTGGCAAACTCCAGCCTGGCTTTTTTATGTCTCGGGGTAAGAAGTGGGGTCTTCCTGGGTCTCCTACCATACAGTCTCTTTTCATTCAGACGCCGACAGATAGTATGCATTGACACTGTTGTACCCTCAAACTGCAGGGCAGCTTGAACTTGTTTGGATGTTAGTCGAGGTTCTTTATCCAACATCCGCACAATCTTGCGTTGAAATCTCTCGTCAATTTTTCTTTTCCGTCCACATCTAGGGAGGTTAGCCACAGTGCCATGGGCTTTAAACTTCTTGATGACACTGCGCACGGTAGACACAGGAACATTCAGGTCTTTGGAGATGGACTTGTAGCCTTGAGATTGCTCATGCTTCCTCACAATTTGGTTTCTCAAGTCCTCAGACAGTTCTTTGGTCTTCTTTCTTTTCTCCATGCTCAATGTGGTACACACAAGGACACAGGACAGAGGTTGAGTCAACTTTAATCCATGTCAACTGGCTGCAAGTGTGATTTAGTTATTGCCAACACCTGTTAGGTGCCACAGGTAAGTTACAGGTGCTGTTAATTACACAAATTAGAGAAGCATCACATGATTTTTCGAACAGTGCCAATACTTTTGTCCACCCTCTTTTTTATGTTTGGTGTGGAATTATATCCAATTTGGCTTTAGGACAATTCTTTTTGTGTTTTTTCATTTAAGACAAATTAAATGAAGATAATAATACCAAAGAATTTGTGTTTGCAATCATTTTCAGGAAGAAACTGAGTATTATCTGACAGAATTGCAGGGGTGTCAATACTTTTGGCCACAACTGTACATATATACAAAAAAATACCTTTGTTCCTCTCTTCATTCCCTGCTGCTTCAGTCGGGCCACGGCTGCAGTGTTACTATGGCCACGGGCGGGAAAGCAGAGGGCTTACTCGCCCACAGACAGCACTGACACATAGCAATGTCAGCGTGTTCCCGCCTGCAGCCACACATGTGTTGTAGTGTTCACAGTGATAAGCGCTGCGTGCCTCTACGCGCGACTCACCCGGTGATAACGAACAGCCAGGGCAGGTATCTGCAGTGTGCTCTGAGCTGCCGCAGTGCACACTGTCAGTGCTTACTGCTGGTCTGCGGCAGCTCCACGGACCGGCAAAAGAACCCCAATGGCCTGGTCCTGGGCCGCGGACCGGTGGTTGGGGACCCCTGGTTTAGAGTCTTGGAAAATGGCAACACAAATGCCCAAAAATTGCACCAACCTGGGACAATGATGTTTCCAGCTCTTTACCATCGCAGTACAATGAACGCTGTAAAACATAACCACAAAAACAATGGCGGAATTCATATTGTTAGATTGAGTGAAACTGGCAACACAACTAAAAAGCCCAAAATGTACTCGAAAGCAATTGCTAAATTGCCCATGATGATTGCTAGGGTCTCTCACACCCCTGAAACCTGAAAGCCTAACCTAAGGATATGCCATCAACATTTTAGTAGCAGAAATCCACTTTCAAGTTGCTGAAAATTGCAGCCATCACATGTGAGCTGACATATTATGTTTATATGTAAATCTCACTTTTCCTACAGCACAAAAAAGAATAAAAATATAGCAATTTTTCTGGTGCGTTTTCCGGTCTCTATAACTTTAAGTTTAGTCTCAGTAATTTAGGTTGGACATGAGTTTGTGTTTTTTTTTTTACCTTTTCAGTTTTTTGTCTTGTTAGTGCAAAACCATACAGATGATTGCTCGGATTTGGAGCAGTTTTGTAGCATTTCCTTCAAAGTAGCTCGTTTCAGAAGCTGCAATGTTTTCTTTTTTTTATATATTTCGCAACATCAGATGCTTTATTCATTAAGAAATTGAATTATTATGTGCCCGAGGGTAGAAAAAGTATGTCTCCCCTAGACCGTGCTGTATAGAAGGTTACCATGGCAACAACAGAACCTACAAATTAAAAATACATAGTTTTTAACCAAAGAAGAAGCATCCTGTATCTTGGTAAGTGCCTAGGGACACGATATCAACACAGAGCGGACTGATATTTGGTTACAGGACTTTACTAATAAGGATTCTTCTACCGATTATGTCTTTACACTTTCATCTATAATTAATCTAAGACACATGAATAAAGCATAGCATGAAAACAAATACAAAATCAGATGTAATAAAACAAAATGAACCGTCGTGGCAATTGTTTGTTAACCAGAATTTAATATTTACTAACTTTCAGTTTTATTCTGTAGTAGGGATGAGCGAACTGGAAAGCTCAGTGTCCGTACCGGATACCTAGCGTCTGTTACCGAACCCCGTACATCATTTTTCTTGTTCGGGTTCATCCGTCTGATAAAGCTTGTTGAAATGCTGCAGCGTAGCCAACCAACATGCTTTTTAGACTTTGGGCACTATCAGAGCTATCACAGCCATGCCAAGTGATTGGTTGGCGCAGTGACTGGCCAACCAATTAGTGATTGGCCGGCGCAGCACATGACCCGGCCTGTATAAAGGCCAGATCACGAGTGCCACCACCATTATGCTATCATTAGTGCAGGGATAGAACAAAGCTGATGTGAAGGACAGATTCTGACTGCGTAGTGCGTACTCTGCAAAAAAAAAAGCGCTGTGTGTACTCTGCAACCCATATCTGTGTTAGCACTGTGCCCCTAGCCAGTACATCGGCAGATAATGCCCACCACGCCACTGAAATAAGCACACCAAAGCCAGCTTAAAAGAGCTCCCTGGTGAGACATTTCTGCAGGGAATGTGCTGCTAACAGGTGGTTTGCACTTTGTGCTGTCAGACCCTGAAGCGAGGTATAAATGTTCTGAACCTGAGCACTACCTGTATGACGAGGCATCTGAATTCGAAGTATGAGGTGCAGTGGAGTGCAGTGGAGTACACACCTCAAAAAGCATGAGAGGTCTGCGCCTCCTCCTGCTCCCTCTTCTGCTACGGGCTCAGCCTCTACCTCCTGCTCATGATTAACAGGGCCATATGCCTCACTACTAAGAAAGAATGTGACAGAATCACCACCACCAGTGAGTCCTTTGCAACACCATCAGTGGCAACGTCCACATAACCACCAATAGGTGAACCAGTAAGCATGGCCAGTGACATTACATCTCCCTAACTACCTACTGGGTAAATGTAGTGGCAGCTGGGACATAGGTGGGAGGTGTTCTAGCTCATATTTTACCAGAACCTAGTATCGCTGGATATTTATCTGTCCAAGTTGCCTCCTCCTAGTCTGCCTCCTCATTCGGTCATAGGAAGCCCTGCACCACCAATGTGAGCCAGGAGCCAGAGCCAGGGGGAAACAACAGCAGGCTGTTTTTAAACTCCTCTGTTTGGGGGGCAGATTCCACTACCTGCCGGAGCTGTGGACTGTGATCAAACAGCAGACAGATGAGTGGTTGGAACCTCAAGCCCGGTCTGGTGGTGTGTGATAACGGGACAAATCTTGTAGCAATTCTGGGTTTAGACTATTTGACACACAAACCTTCCTTGGTGCATGTGGTAAATTTGGTGGTGCATAGCTTCCTGAAAAACTACCCACACATGTCGGAGATGCTGCTGAAAGTGTGGGCAGTGATTACGCCTTGTGGTTCGATATAGCAAGTTTGTTTTGTAAATTGTAGGTTGTTTTAAGTCAGTTCCATAAAAAAAATAAAAGCCAAGAAAAAAACAATATAAAAAAAGTGTTGGATTACTCCTCCCTTGACCCTTCCACCTATACCGCCATGTCCACCTCTTCCTCCATTTGGACATACACTTCCTTGTTATCAATTGCTAGTCTTAGTTTTGTAAATTATATGTTGTTTTAAGTCCGTTCCATAAAACAAAAAAAAAACAAAAAAAATCATAAAAACAATGAAAAAAAATAAATTAAAAAAGCCCCAAAATAGTGTTGGATTACTCCTCCCTGAAATCTTTAAATATTTTATTTTTCTCAGTTACATAGTGCCATTAATTTCACAGCACTATACAGACATTATTGGCACTGTCCCCATTGGGGCTCACAATCTAATTTCCTTATTGGTATGTCTTTGGAGAACGGGAGGAAACCGGAAAACCCAGTGAAAACCCATGCAAACAAGGGGAGAAGATACAAACTCCTTGCAGATGTTGAACTTGGTTGGATTTGAACCCAGGACCCCAACACTGCAAAGCTGTGCTAACCACTGAGCCACCATGCTGCCTTCCCTCTCCTCCCTATACCGCGACATCCAACTCTTCAACTTGGACCTGTTTCTACTGATTCTTAATTTTTTATTTCTGCTCTGCTTAGTGTACGGACAGGATGCAGCTGTAGTGAGGGACAGTATTAGGTTTTGCATGTGTACCAAAAAAACACTTTCTATGTGTACTCTGTGCTCGTGTCTGTGATAGTACTAAGCATAACCAATAGTTTTTGTAATCTAGAGGGAGTGATGTGCATCTAAACATATTTGTCTCTGTGATAATACTGTGCCTAAAGCCGCTAAGTATATTCTTTAATCCATATCTGTGGGAGTACTGCGCCTTTAAGCCGCTGTGTGTACTCTGCAACCCTGCCTCTGGGGGGTACTGTGCCCCATTGTCTGTGTGTGAAATTTTTGATCAGCTTTCTCAGGGAAATGTGGAAAGATGCCCTGTGGGCGAAATTTATTATCAGCTTCTGTGGGGGGAAATGTGGAAACATGCTCTGTAAGTGAAATTTTTTAGTCAGGTTTCTCAGAGAAATGTGGAAACATGCTCTGTAGGTGAAATTCTTTATCAGCCTCTGTGAGATCAATGTGGAAACATTCTCAGTGGATGAAATTTGAGAAAGGCTTGCACATGGAGCCTAAACGTTGCATGATGGACTATTAAATAGAATTTTTTCTACTTGGGATGGTGTGCTGTTTTCAATTTTTTCATTATAATTAAGGACTGGTATGTATGTAGATGAGATATATAATTAGTGTTTTGCGTGTGTATTTTACTGTATATGCATAAAGCTAATAAATAAATCAATGAAAAAAAGATGTGGGATCCCCCCTATATTTGATAACCAGCCAAGGTAAAGCAGACAGTGCAGGCTCATATTATCAGGCTGGGAAGATCCCTGGTTATTGGACCCTTCCCAGCCTAAAAATACCAGCCCACAGTGGCCCCAGAATTGGCGCATCACATTAGAATGATTTGTATTGCGTTATTACATTAATATTACTGACATCACTGCTCTTGCTTCATAATTATATCTCTCATGAATTTTTGTATTGCTACGCATCTACCTCTATCTATCTATCTATCTATCTATCTATCTAGCTATCTATCTACTCCTCATACAAACACGAAATTAATCTTCTACAAGCCACGCAGCATAAGCTAGCTCTGACATGTGTTAGGCTGTGTTCACACACAGCGTTTTTTACCGCGGTTTTCACTATAAAACCGCAATAAAACCGCTAAAAATAAGCTGCACAGTCATTTCTATGCATTTTGCACTTTTTGTGCACATTGATGCGTTTTTTACCGCGAAAAAAACGCATCACGGTAAAAAACGCAGCATGCTCATTAATTTTGCGGATTTTTCCGCGGTTTTGGCTTCTCCCATGCGTTTAGAAACCGCTGCGGTAAAAAACGCATCAAAAACGCATCAAAACCGCGCAAAAAACACGCAAAAAACGCCGCGGAAAAATAGGTGCGGTTTCTGGGAAGGGATTCAGGTTTTTGTGCAGAAATTTTCTGCAACGTGTGCACTTAGCCTTACAATCAGGTCCCAGATTATAAAGGGGATAGGATTGGCTAACCTCTGATCTACCAAAAGAATTAAACACTCAGCCACCCTTTTTTTCTTTCTTGGTTGTATATGTTCACTTGTGCTTTATGGAGACTTTACCAATGTAATAAATTTTGGTTAGTCGAGATTCATGTTTGATATATAAACCAACTTAGCTTAGAATTCTATAACCCCAAAATTTTTTTTTTAGTATTAAATTCCCTCAATAACAAGTGAACTGATGTTTTCTGAAACTGTAAATCTTTATTTTTGCCCCAAACAAAAGGCCTACATGGGGTTATCTTTGCTTCCAGCATGAATCAAAAACAATTCTTTCAATTGCGGCTAATAGCTAAATGTTCAAAATCCATAGGATCACTTGGCTTTTTCCCCCTTACAATAAACATTACTCCAGGGGAGCCTATTATAGAAAAAAAATCTCAGATATCACAAGTTACCATATCCTTTCCTGTTTCAAAGGCCATCATAAGATTTTTTTATAATACATCTTAAATAATACAAAGCCTTTCTTCTCGCCATAGGATCAGAAAGGTTCTCACTGTGACTATAAACTGCAGAAAATAATCAAACGTTCTGAATTCTAAAAATACGAAGGAGTCAGAAAGGTGGGCTATTGAATGAATTCCTAATGGTCTGGCTGAGATTTTATTCCAGGAATCTAAAGTATCCCGTCGTCTGTAAGAATCTTCTTCCCTAGCGCTAAAAACATAACGATCCCTCCAAGACCTGCATTTCCAATTACACACTGTACATATCCAGATCTACGACGAAATAATTAATCAATGAGAAATTTGAATGAAAGTTTCCACAATAGCGGGACATTGACATTTGGTCTATTCAAAAACGTCAACGTCTGTGTAAGACATGAAGCAGCTAAGACAATATTCTACTATGAGCATGAGCACTGATTGGATGCAGGGATCACATGTTACAGCAAGTGCCGACATAGCGGGAACTATCGGAGCCAAACATTTAGTTCAAAAAGGGGTTGTCCTATTAGTGTACAACCCCTTTAAGCTTAAGTTACCTGAAATAAGAATTTGTCCAGTTTTGCCCTAAAAGGGAAAAAAAAATCCTTCTTAACCTTGTGTGTTAACTTAAGTTCAAGTATGTTTTTATTAAGTTGAAATCTTATATGGTTCTTTAAACACATCTAAAAATTCCTTGAAGACTGTTTCACCGTTTCACAGCTCTTACTGTAAAGAATCCTTTCCTTAGTTGGAGACTTAGCCTTTTTGCAGTGTGTATCTTCTTGTGGTTGGTGGTGACAATAAAATAAATGGCGTGCTTAATGTGAACATGAAATAAATGTACAATATAAAGCAAAAAAATGTAATATTTTCAATATTAACAGGGGTCTTTTTCTGTTAACCCTCACTTTAAGGGAGAGGCTATAGGGGATGGGCATGTAGCAGTCAAACGTTGGTGATTTCAATGGTTCATTTTCTAGATGAGAAGAAACAGGTATTATAACTAATACATTGTAAGTAAAGGGCCATATTACATAATTTTTAGAGAAGCCCTTCCTATTCAATTGCTTAAAGCAAGAGGATGTTAGGCTAGTTTCACACTTGCTTTTTTTTGCAGCGCGTTTTTCCCGCAAAAAAACGCATTGAAAAAACGCATACAAAAGCATACAACTGCTGCGTTTTTTTCAAGCATTTTTATGAGCATGCATGAAAAAAACGCAGCGTTTTTATGCGTTTGTAAGCGTTTTTAGTGCGTTTTTACCGCGTTTGCGTTTTTTCCAAACATTAAGTGGCCCCTTACACTAACCCAAACCATGACTTTACTAACCCTAACCCTAACCCTAACCCTTAACCAAACCATACCCTAACCCTGACCCTAACCCAAACCCTAACCCTTAACCAAACCATACCCTAACCCTAACCCTTAACCAAACCATACCCTAACCCTAACCCTTAACCAAACCATACCCTAACCCTAACCCTGACCCTAACCCTAACCCTTAACCAAACCATACCCTAACCCTAACCCTAACCCTTAACCAAACCATACCCTAACCCTAACCCTAACCCTGACCCTAACCCTTAACCAAACCATACCCTAACCCTAACCCTGACCCTGACACTAACCCTAACCCTGACCCTAACCCTAACCCTAACCCTTAACCAAACCATACCCTGATCCTAACCCTAACCCTGACCCTGACCCTAACCCTAACCCTTAACCAAACCATACCCTGATCCTAACCCTAACCCTGACCCTGACCCTAACCCTAACCCTAACCCTAAACCCCTTAACTAACCCTAACTCTAACCCAAACCCCTAAATTCCATTGTCTAAACTAATGTTAAAAAAAAAAACGCATGTGCAAAAAAACGCATACATAAGCATGCCAATGCGCACGTATGCGCATCCATAGGCTATAATGGCCATTTTTAGCGCAAAACGTGCGCATACGTGCGCATGCACTTTTTTGCAGGGCCAAAAAATGCAACATGCTGCGTCTGGAAAATACAAACGCACACCCCAAAAAAACGCAGCGCATGAAAATCGCATACGTGCGCATGCCAGCGTGCAGGTATGCGCACCCATGTTAAATATAGGGGAAAAAACGCATGCGCACGTATGCGTTTTTTTCCAGCGCAAAAAAACGCAAATGTGAAACCAGCCTTAATGCCACGGACAAGTTCGTTGTCCGTCCCTACCGAATATCTAATGTCCGTGCACGAACCCGAATACAGACTTCTCCCTCAAGTCGATATTAATGTTCGGGTTCAGCAGCCCAAACATTCAGTATTTCCCACGCTATCATCCATATGATAGCGCAAGAAACACTGGCTCTGATCGGTGGTAAGTTACTAATTTTGATAAAGTGCATGTGCATCTAACCTAGGATCATTAGAAACACATGTGACATGCACACAAGTGAACAGGTCGGTTGGACAATGTTCACACCACCCAAAGACTGAAACACAAACAAAAAACACAGTATGACAAACGTGCAAAAATACTCTGCTGTAAAAAATATATAGCAGTAGACAGCAAGTGCTACTAAAAAGATAACAAAAACAGGGTATTTAGTTGATACGTTTTTTTCCAAAAAATGTATACTAAGCCACTCCACCAACGTCAGGGTAACCCATCTCGGAGCAGTCCTATCTAATGTACTTATTTAAAACCTGATCATGTGAACAGTACCTATATGAGCAGGATTCAGAAAGGTGCTTCCTGGTGTGGGCACGCGGTGAAAAACGGCTCTTGATGTGCATGTCTCACAAGAGAGGGGCGGGATTCTCCCAAACCTTGCCTAAGCAAGAAACTAATAGAAACTAATCTAATCTATTAGTTTCTTGCTTAGGCAAGGTTTGGGAGAATCCCGCCCCTCTGTTGTGTGACATGCACATAAAGAGCCATCTTTCACCGCGTGCCCACACCAGGAAGCGCCTTTCTGAATCCTGCTCATATAGGTACTGTTCACATGATCAGGTTTTAAATACATTAGATAGGACTGCTCCGAGATGGGTTACCGTGACGTTGGTGGAGCGGCTTAGTATTTTTGCAACAAAGTGTCAACTAAATACCCTGTTTTTGTTATCTTTTTACTAGCACTTGTTGACTACTGTTATATATTTTTTACAGCAGAGTATTTTTGCACGTTTGTCATACTGTGTTTTAACCTAGGATCATGTATCATATATCATCACCATGTCTACCATCAACGACTAGTTTATGTCACCAGAAAATTAAAAGTGCATGTAAAAGTGCAGATATAATATACTAATTGGGGAAAGAGTCATCACCAAAAAGGAAGCCACCTTACCCACCAACGTGTGTTTCGCGTGGGCTTCCTCAGGTGCTTCTAGAGGCAGATAGTGGAAAAAGAATTTGCAGAGATCACACTAAATTCAATAAGAAGTCTGTTGGTAGTGAGTTCCCTCTAGTGATGGCTATAGAAAGCTAAATTTTTAAGGATTTTAATATTTCCCTAAGTAGGAAATTTGAAGCAGAACAATTATATATGGTAATTAATTACATTATATAGCAGTGACTTTTGCAACTAACAATAAATTGTTTTTGTTTTATTAAGTTGTATTTATTTTAGTAATATATAAGATGATAAGATGTGTGTCTGTATATATGTATATATATAAATATAGTCATGGTCGAAAGTGTTGGCATATTTGAAATTACAAACTGCTCCAAGTCTCTCATATGTGAATGGCGCCTCCTCCCAACAGCAATTTTAAGATCTCTCCAGAGGTGTTCAATGGGATTTAGATCCGTACTCATTGCTGGCCACTTCAGAACTCCCCAGTGCTTTGTTTCCATCTATTTCTGGGTGCTTGAAAGATATTTGGGGTCATTGTTCTGCTGGAAGACCCATGACCTAGTACGCAAACACATCTTTCTAACATTGGGAGCTATATTGCACTCAAAATCCTTTGGTAATCTTCAGATTTCATGATGCTTTGCACACAGTCAAGGCAGCCAATGCCAGAGGCATCAAAACAATGGCAAAACACGTTTGAACCTTCTATCATATTTGACTATAGGTACTGTGTTGTTTTTTTTGAAGGCCTCATTCCATTTTCAGTAAACAGTAGAATGATGAGCTTTACCAAACAGCCGTATCTTGGTCTCTTCTGTCCACAAGATGCTTTCCCAGAAGAATTATTCATGGTCATTTTGGCATACTGCAGTCTAGCTTTTTTATGTCTCTGTCTCAGTAGTGGGTCTCCTGCCATAGTGTTTCATTTACTCAAATGTCGATGGATAGTTGGATTTTTGGAGAAATACTTCATTTTCTGGAACAACTTCAAGGGTATCAGCACTTTTGGCCATGACCATCTCATTTTATATCTATACTCTATGTATACACTGCTCAAAAAATAAAGGGAACACTAAAATACCACATCCTAGATATCACTGAATGAAATATTCCAGTTGCAAATCTTTATTCATTACATAGTGGAATGCATTGAGAACAATAAAACATAAAAATGATGAAAAAAAAAAAATTGAACTATAGTCAGCTCACCCTTCTGTGAAGTCTTCATTAGGCAGCTGGCACTCAGCACGGTTCCATAGAGCAAAGATACTTCGGAAAAAAAAAAAAAAACAGCAAGTAGATCGCAGACTAAAATATAACCTTTAATCCATTAGGTTAAAACATGAATGGCACAGGATTGCCGGGCATGTAGAAAAACACTGCAGAAACAGATGACGCGTTTCGACATAACAGTCTTCATCAAGATCTGTGTTCTGGTTACAAAACATGTGAACATATACCAGGAAGTCAGACATGATTGGTCAGACAATTAACATCATTTAAATAATGAATAATAAATGTACCATGGTAATTAAAACCAAAGGGGGAAAAAAAAAAAAAAAAACAGAAAAACATTTTTTTTAAAAACCACTTAAGGAAAACAGTATATATACATGGAAAAATTATCAGGCAATTTTAATCAATTGTAACATTTTATCAAATCCTGTCTAAAATTCAAACCTGACGGTGTCCTGGTGTTCAGTGTGAAAATCCAAACGGATTCTCTATTAAACAGCTTGCGTTTGTGATTGCCTCCTCTCAAAGATCTGTGAACTTTTTCTATAGCATTAAATCTAAAAGAGTTTTTACAGAAGAGTGGAGTAAACATGGGGGCCAAATTTTCACCGTCACTGGCAAACATTGTTATGGCGCATTGGGAAGAATTATTTCTATATAATGACGATAATCCTTAGAGTGTGTGCACACGCTGCGGATTCTGCGGCGGTTCCACAGCGGATTTGGCCGCTGCGGATCCGCAGCAGTTTTTGCTGCGGTGTACAGTACCATAATATCCTATGGATATTAAAAACCGCAGTGCAGACAGTGCGGATTTTTCCGCGCGGTTTTCCTGCGGTTTCTAAACCGCAGAAAGAATTGACATGTCAATTCTTTCTGCGGATTCCGCTGCGGTTTGCCATCTCCTCCATTGTGGAGATGAAAAACCGCAGGGCAAAACCGCAGAGCAATCCGCAGGTAAAACCTCAGGTCTTCTGACCTGCAGATTTACCTGCGGATTTGACAAAATCCACGCGGCCAAATCCGCACCCCAATCCGCAGTGTGTGCACGTACCCTTATAGTAATAAAATTGTATGGTATGGTCATTATATAGATGACCTGTTGCTGGTGTGGGGGGGGTACACAGGAGGAAGCAAAGGAGTTTGTCAATTATATTAACAACAATGGGTTTAATCTAAAATTCACATTTTTTCATGATTTTTTTCCATTTGTTTTTTGGATTTTACTTTGTCTGCAGATACTGATAAACATCTGGTAAATATCTCCCCTTTTTACAAACCCACAGCAAGTAATTCTACTCTTATGGCAAGTTCTTGCCATCCTAAGCATGTTGTAAAAAGCATCCCTTATGGGGAATTAATAAGACTAAGGCCTGTTTCACACATCCGTTTGTCATCATCAGTCAAAATCCGCCGATTTGCAAAAAAAAACGGATCCGCCATTTATTTTGGCGGATCCGTTTTTTTCCCCATTGACTTTCATTATCGGCGGATTTTGACTGAGGATCGTCCGTTGCATCCGTATTTCTGCGGATCCGCCAAAATTTTGGCGTCCGCTGAGATCACCAAACGGACCAGGCAACGTTTTTTTTGTTGCCCGGATCCGTATTTATCTTTTGCTACATGTTTAACCCTAAATCCAATCTGGCTGCTGGATAAAAAATCTCTCTCTCCTCCACTCACTGCCTCATCGCCCGAGATCTTGCCTCATCGCCCGAGATCTCGCCTCATCACCCGAGATCTCGCCTCCACTCACCGCGACATCGCCCGAGATCTCGCCTCCTCTGACCGCTACATCGCCAGTAGTCATTTTTTCTTTTCAGCCGCGGTTCCTTTAAAATGCCGAAATCGGCGGATCCTGGCGCACCAACGGTCCGGTGACTCCCGTTGGTGTTTCATCGCCCACGGATCCGTTATCCGCCATTTTAGCGGCTGCCAACGCACAGGAAAAATGTAAGTGTGAAACAGGCCTAAGACGTAACTGTAGCAATCTCTCTACCTTTTTAGAGGAATCCAAAAAATTTTCAGCTCAGGATTCCTCAGTTTTTTATATAAAAGATTATGTTAATTGTAACACCTCATTTGTCATTTACCAAATAGAGTGCATTACTTGCAAGCTACAATATATAGGTTGCACCACATGCCCTCTCAAAGTTCGTATCAGGAGACATTTAAATGATGCGGTTAATCCGAATGCTGTCGCTCCATCTGCAGCTTCAAATCATTTTTTAAATTGATTAAAATTGCCTGATAATTTTTCCATGTATATATACTGTTTTCCTTAAGTGGTCTTTAAAAAAATGTTTTCTGTTTTTTTTCTTTTTCTTTGGTTTTAATTACCATGGTACACTTATTATTCATTATTTAAATGATGTTAATTGTCTGACCAATCATGTCTGACTTCGTGGTATATGTTCACATGCTTTGTAACCAGAACACAGATCTTGTTGAAGACTGTTCTGTCGAAACGCGTCATCTGTTTCTGAAGTGTTTTTCTACATGCCCGGCAATCCTGTGCCATTCCTAATGGACTAAAGGTTATATTTTAGTCCGCGATCTTCTCGCTGTTTTTTTTTTTTTTTTTCTCTTCCATAAAAATGATGAAGGTAAATCAAAATTAATATCCCATGAAGGTCTAGATTTGGAATGATACTCAAAATCAAAGTGCAAAATAAAATTACAGGCAGATCCAACTACAGTGGAAATGATTGAAGACAATGATACTCAGTAGTTTGTGTGGCCTCATATGCCTTTATGACCTCACTACAAAGCCTGGACATGGTACAGATGTTCTCCTGAGAGATCTCCTCCCAGACCTCAATTAAAGCATTAGTCAACTCTTGAACAGTCTTTGGTGCAATGCAGCGTTGGTGGATGGAGCGAGACATGATGTCCCAGATGTGCTCGAATGGATTCAGTTCATAGCATCAATGCTTTCATCATGCCGTAACTGCTGACATACTTCAACCACATGAGGCCTAGTATTGTCATGCCCTGGAAGGAACCCAGGGCCCAGTGCACCTGCATATGGTCTCACAATGGGTCTGAGGATTTCATCCCCGTACCTAATTACAGTCAGGGTACCTATGACTAGCACACATAGGGCAATGCGACCCTCCAAAGAAATGCCTCCCCACACCATTACTGACCCACAGCCAAACCAGTTATGCTGGAGGATATTGCAGGCAGCAGAACATTCTCCATGGCATCTCCAGACTCTGTCACACCCACCTGTCACATGTGCTCAGTGTGATCCTGCTCTCATCTGTGAAGAGCACAGGGCACCAATGTCGAATCTGCTAATCTTGGTGTTCTCTGGCAAATGCCAAACGCCCTGAATGTTGTTGGGCTGTAAGTGCAAAAACCCACTTGTGGATGTTGGGCCCTCTTAACCAAACCTCATGGGGTCTGATGCTGACATTTGGAGCAGACACATGGATGTTAGTGGCCTGCTGGAGGTAATTTTGCAGGGCTCTGGCACTTCTCCTCCTGTTGCTCCTTGCACAAAAGAGGTGGTAGCAGTCCTGCTGCTGGGTTGTAGCCCTCCTATGGCCCCTCCATGTCTCCTGGTGTGCAGACTTGTCTCCTGGTATCTGCTCCATGCTCTGGACAGTGTGCTGTCACACACAGCTATCCTTCTCGCCATAGCTTGCATCCTGTATGAACTGTACTTTCTGAGCAACTTCTGTGGGTTGTAGTCACCACTTCATGCTACTGTACGTCTGAGGTGAGAGCAAAAATGCAAAAGTGATGAAAACAACATCTAAACAGGATGATAATCAGAGAAATGGTCTGTGGTCACCCCTGCACAACCACTCCTTTATAGGGGTTGTTTTGCTAATTGTTTATCATTTCTACCTGTTGTTTCTTCCATTTGCACAATAGCAGGAGAAATTGATTTACAATCAGTGTTGCTTCATAACTGGACAGGTTAATTTCACAGACGCATGATTAACTTGGAGTTACCTTGTGTTATTTAAGTGTTCCCTTTTTTGGGCAGTGTATTTAATCTAAGATTTTTGAATTTTTAACTCTAGGATGTTATATTTCTAGTTCTGTGTCAGTCATGTTCTCTACAAATAAGTGACAGTGATTATCCAATTTAGGAAACATATGCCATTTGAAAATGGTTTCTAAAACTTGGGAGTAGTCAACAAAAGGTGTCTTAAGCAATATAAGCATATACTCAATTTACTGGTAGATGCCATGCTGTCTGACTGTTCCTATGAAGGGAGCTGTATCATGCTGTTATTTAAAGGCATTTCCTCTTTCAAAAATCACCATAAATATGAATTTTTTATTTTCCCAAGCTCTTGAAATTTCTATTTAGGTACATCTGATCAGCCTCATTAAGAACCTTTTCAGCGACCAAGAAGCAGCAGTCCGAAGGGTACATGGCGACATGGCATGGTTCAAAATTGAGCGAGGCATCAGACAAGGCTGGATCCGGTCACCATGTCTCTTCAACTTGTATGCAGAAGCTATTTTCAAGCTTGACTTGCCAAAAAAGAAGGAATAGAAATTGCTGGACAAATCATCAACAATCTTAAAAACGCAGTGGATACAATAAATGTAGAATGAAGGACTTATTACGCAGTGTCAAAATGGAAAGCTCGAGCATAGGACTCCTACTCAATACCTGGAAGACAAAGATATTGACTACTACCAGGTACTACCCAAACAGAAAACAGCAGTCAAAATTCCATAAAATACAAAATTTATTGGATAATATTTAAAAAAATTATTATTGTAAAGGACATACAGTGCATGGCTGGGGAGAGACAGAGAATATGACATCATGATCAAAAGGACCAGCCAAACTGCGAGCACCGCAGTGAGGAAGGAGTCCTCTAGGCTCTGAAACGCGCGTCGGGGACTGGATCGACCTCACTGCCACCACTGCCTCCAGGTACAGGAATGTAGCTATTAGCTTCCATCTTTGATGCTTTACATAGCATCGGTTATGTATGTTGAGTACACTCTATGGTCAGGGTATTCTTTTATTTGAAAGGGCAGTAGCCTTTGGCTACATGGTGATGTCTTTGTACACTCCTTGCCATAAATGGCTGTTATTTCTTCCCTGACTGATTATCGGTAATCTGCTTACATCCTACACATTTTTACTCCCTGATGCGGTGCTCACAGTTTGGCTGGTCCTTTTGACCATGATGTCATATTCTCTGTCTCTCCCCAGCCATGCACTGTATGTCCTTTACAATAATAATTTTTTTAAATATTATCCAATAAATTTTGTATTTTATGGAATTTTGACTGCTGTTTTCTGTTTGGGTAGTTTCTATTAAGTGTGCAGTGTTCCATACATTGTTTAGTCTTAAATATGTGGATCATGATATACAATATATATTATTGATCATTTTTCCATGGCCGTTTAATCACTGATTATCCGGCCTCCACATTAATATGTCTTCTACCTATTCATTCTACTACCAGGTACGACTGGAACACATTTGAAATGGACAGCGACAAACTGGAAGCTGTAAAGTCTTTCAACCTACTCTAATCGATGTTAACTGAAGATGCAGCGACGACACTGAAAGTCAATAGGAGAATAGCTATGGGCAAATCAACAATGAATTCACTGGACAAAGTTTTCAAAGCAAGGAACGTTTCACAGCGACAAAGACACAGCTGATACACAGTCTGTTCTTTTCTGTGGTAACGTACGGAGGCAAAACATGGACGATAAAGAAACGAGACAGAGGAATTGACGCCTTCGAAAAGTGGTGCTGGAGAAGGATGGCATCAAATGTCATGGAAGGATCAAGCCAGACATGTCACTTGAAGCAAGGATCACCAAGCTACGACTTGCCTTTTTTGGATACATCATACGAAGGGAGACAGCAATCAGTGGAGAAGGACATCATGGTCGGAAGAATAGGAGGTTCAAGACGAAGAGGAAGACCAGCAATCTGATGGCTTACTATCAAGATAATGATGGAGAAGACCCTGGTGGACCTATCTAGGCTTGCTTACAAGATCGATCTTCCAACAGATCGTTTATTCACCATGTCGCTATGGCTCAACATTGAGCCGAAGGCCATTAAAATAAATAAATAAAAACTGAGGGGCAGTGATAGGTTTGAGCTTCCAGGAACATGAGAAAACTAGTATGTTATGTAATGATTAGTGTATGACATAAGGGAAATGAATGGTAATGGGATTTAAAGAACATCAGTAAGGTAAACCATGTGGCTGAAAGACACATAACACAGAGAATTTATTTTACTAGCCTGTTCCCTTTTAATTGTCACTGTCCTCTCAACCAACTTTGCAATTGAATAATACAAGCAAATATAAGACAATTTATAATATATCTTATCAGAGAAACATACTTTTATCACACTTATGAGTTCCTTCCTCCTCTCCCACATCTTCCTGAACTTACCACCCACTTTGAAACAAACAGCTTAAATCTGTCTTCCTATAAACAATAGAGACTTCCAACTTACGGAACTTAGGGAACAGATTAATGCAGCATAATAAAGTCTGTGTTATCCATGTTTTTGCACTTATACATAAAGTAACATGTAAAGGTTTGGGCACCCCTGGTCAAAATTACTGTTATCGTGAACAATTAAGCAAGTTGAAGATGAAATGATCTTTAAAATGCCTGAAATGAACCCTTGAAGATTTGTGCGCTCAGAAAATTTTGACCAAGGCTTCAAACCTTATTTAGCCTGTGAGAGTTATGGCTTGTTCACTATCATCGATAGGAAAGGCCAGGTGATGCAAACCCAGCCTCTTCTAACCTTGTGCTAAAAAACAGCAGCCATGGGTTCTTCTAGGCAGCTGCCAAGTACTTTAAAAATGAAAACAGTGGAGGCCCACAAAGCAGGAGAAGGCTTTAAGAAGAATGCGCTTTTAAGTTGCCCTTTCCTCAGTTTAAAATGTAATTAAGAATGGCAGTTATCAGGAACAGCAGAGAGCAAGTTAAGGCCTGCACGACCAAGCAAAATTTCAGTGAGAGCTTGACTGCAAAAGACCTTCAGAAAAATCTAGCTGACTCTTTAATTGTGGTACAATGTTCTACTGTTCATAGACACCTGCACAAATATGGCCTTTATGGAAGAGTCATCAGAAGAAAACCTCTCCTGCATCATCACCATAAAATTCAGCACCAGAAGTATGCAAAAGAACAGCTAAACAAGCCTGATGCATTTTGGAAACAAGTACTGTGGACCAATGAGGGTAAAATTGAACTCTTTGGCCACAATGATCATATGTGTGGAGAACAAAGGCACTTAATTTCAGGAAAAGAACATCTCACCAACCATCAAGCATGGGGCTGGATCAATAATGCTTTGGGGTTGTGTTGCAGCCAATGGCACAGGGAACAATTCACAGGTAGAGGGAAGAATGGATTGAATTAAATTTCAACAAATTCTTGATACAAACATAATATTATCTAAAAAGCTGAAGTTGAAAAGAGTATGGCTTCTACAAATGGATAATAATCCTAAACACATGTCAAAATCCACAATAGATGTCCCTAAAATGCACAAGCTGAAGATTTTACAATGGCCCTCACAGTCCCCTGATCTGAATATCATTGAAATTTTGTGGCTAGACCTCAAAATAGCAGAGGAAGCAAGAGGACCCAGTGATCTCACACAACTGGAAGAGTTTTCCAAGGAAGAACTGATGAAAATCCCTCAAACAAGAATTAAAAGACTCTTGTCTGGCTACAAAAAGCATTTATAAGCTGCGATACTTTCAAAAGGAGGTGCTACTAGGCACTAACTATGCAGGGTGCCCAATCTTTTGTATTGGCCCATTTTCCTTTAGTAATTTTTAAAATGTAAAAGATGAAAATATATCTATTTTTGTCTAAAATACAAAGGAAATGCGTCATCTCTAACTTTAGGCCTTTTTAGAGATCATTTCATCTTCAACTTGCTTAACTGTTCACAATAGCAATAATTTTGACCAGGGGTGCCCAAACTTTTACTTGCCACTGTATTATAGTTTATGAGGCTGTTGACATGTCTGAATGTTTCTTCGGACTTATCTGATTTTGATCTGAATGTCGGATTAATCTTATCAAAGCAAGTCTTATGGGTTTGTGAAAAAATCAGACAGCACTTGGATAACAACTATCTGCTGTCCATTTTTCAAGGACTGTTTGATAGGAGAAACTGGAGAAACATCCATCAGAGTTTTTATTAACTGATAAAAACTGGTGAGACTCTGACCAAACTCTGTTAAAAACTGACACACTGACCACACTGTACTGACATTGATCAAAAACCCCTATGAAACTCAGAACTTCACTGACGTGTGAATGAGCCTTTTAAAATTAAGTGGCACAGACACACAACTAGTAATAAAAATACAGATTTGAAAAGCATTGGCCATGTCTTTCTGAAAAGATGTTCACTCTGCATATAAAAACATATGATCTGAAAGAAGAATTGTCAGCAGCTCCTATGTGGGCAATTTCTGTTCTTTTTTTCATTCCCGCTGCTCCTGAGTAATCTGTCTTTTTTTTTGGTTTTGTTTTGTATTTTCTTTAATCCACTAAATGGTTCCAGAGTTGTAGGCCCTGATTCATCTAAGCTTTTATGCCAGAAAGTGGCATCAAAGCTTTGAAAAATGCAAAATTTTGGCACAATTCAGAGTTGCACCAAAATTGTATATTTTGGCGTTTTATCACTAGTTTCTCACCAGTCTGCCGAAATGAGCATAGTTGAGGCAAAACAGGGGGGAGTGGCGCGATGCTATAGCTCGTCTAATTCATGACCCACTTTGTTTGTCATTGTGCCAAAAAGCTCATTATGATCTCTGACTGGTAAGATTTATGGCATGGGGCACGGAAGCGCACGTCACTTGTCAGACATTGCAGATTCATAAGGAGATGTACACCTCTTCATGAATTAAGATTGTCTGACTCCACCACACCTCCCTCATCAAGATGGGTGAGAAAATCGCCGGGGTTGATGAATCGGGGCCATGGACTTTTTTATTTTGTGCTAATTTTTATGGTATTTACAAGGAAGTGTTGGTCACAGAATCCTCTGGAGCTGTGTTGGTCACAGGATCCTCTGGGGCGTGTTGGTCACAGGATCCTCTGGGGCGTGTCTTGAGGCTGCTCTGCATTATTAGCCAGTGAGCATCGCTCCTTTAGTAAAAAACAATCAGCACTAAATAAAAAGGCCCACATTACTGCAACCGCACGCAAGAGAGGACTATCAATCATTAGAGAGGGAGGTGTGCCAATGACCTAATCCAGTGGTGGCCATGCTAGCCACCAAGCACTAGGCCACGCCAAAGGTGCGTATGGAATAAACTTGATTTTATTCCCAGGTGCAGCGATAATAAATACACTAAATGTATGATTTTCTTAGGAGCTATGTCAGGCCATGTGCGCCATATGAAATGTCATTTAGGGCTGACAAATAGTGATGAGCGAGTATACTCGTTGCTTGGGTTTTCCAGAGCATGCTCGGGTGATCTCCGAGTATTTTTTGGCGTGCTCGGAGTTTTAGTGTTCCTCGACACAGCTGCATGATTTGCGGCTGCTAGACAGCCTGAATACATGGGTGGAATTCCTAACAAACTGGTAATCCCCACATGTATTCAGCCTGTCTAGCAGCCGCAAATCATGCAGCTGCGTCGAAAAACACTAAATCTCCGAGCACGCCAAAATACTCGGAGATCACCCGAGCATGCTCGGGAAAACCCAAGCAACGAGTATACTCGCTGATCACTACTGACAAACTTTTTTTAAGACTATTTGCCAAGGTAATTCATTTTTTTATTCTATTTTAACAGAAAAGGAAGAGACTATAGGCAAAAGATAAAAGCTCATGACTGGAAATTCATATTCAGATAAAAGCATCTTATCTTTATATGAATGAGCAAAGAATATTGGATTTTAGTACTGAAAATTACTCACTAGGCCTTATTTATCAAATCTATCTATTGAAATAAAAAATCGGTAGCGACCAATCAGATCCTCGTAATAATACTAGTAACAATAGATTTTTTTAAATTATTTTATTATAAACGGTATATAAAAAAAGGAAACAAAAAAAACTTTACAAACTGTAAATACAAAATTACATTGTAATAATAATAGTATTAAAAATAATAATTATAATAACATTCTCTCTACATTTAGTATTAGACTATTTTTTATAGCGACCACTGCAGTGTGGGTTAGACCAGGACAGCAAGAATAAAAGCTTTATAGTAATTTTTGGCTGTAGGCCCCTTAGGCTTACACCGTGGCAGGGTGATTGCAGTATTGTATTTATTTCCAGGAGGTGTTTACTCATTAGAATACGGAATCCTTAGTTGATTAAATAATTTAATTTACCCTTAAATCTATTTTTCAGCCCCCTGAAGGCTTTGCTGATAGGCTCCACTGCAGGAACAGTCTTCAGATTTCAAACTTTCCCTTGCAGACCGACTTTTAACCTCTTTCCCTGGCAGAGAAAATCCAATATAATTCATGTCAGCAAAGACGCCTTTATTAAAGGATAAGAGAGGTTCTGCGGGGCTGGACGGAGGTATGGAGAGAGCCACTTTTATGTTCTGCGCCATTACTAATACTTCATCCTAGATCGTCCATCCATCAATAGCTGCAGATAGTGACAATATTTGCCTTAGCGATCTGTGAAGCCTCTATTGCTTAATCAATAGCTATTAGATAACAGGCTAATTTAGATATTGAATCTTGCATAGTACATTTGGAATTACACAAGGAGAATCGTTCATTTTAGGAAGCCGGATTTTATAGTCAGCAGTAAAAGTTAGAAATGAGCAAAGCTTTTGGGACTCAAGTCACCAGCTCTGATGAATTTCTCTCAAAAATCCAGTTGCAACCAAAGGATTCACATACTGCAAAGCCTCCAATTGCTCTAAAAGGACGTGTGTAACACTCTGAGATCTCCTAGGACTGTATCCAACCCCTTTCAAAGTATTAAATGCAAGCACAGCCTTATTAATGTCAAAATGATCTCCACATACATAGATGGGGTAACCAGATGGTAGCTGTTTATCATTGCTGTGTTGTCGCACACTATCTGTACATTTTCTTCAGTATTTTGTCTTTCTCTCCGTATTTATTTTGCTAAGTTGTGAATTGTAACATCATCACACTATCCACATTTACACAAAAATGACAGCTGCATTTCCTACCTCGACTTTTATACACTACCGTTCAAAAGTTTAGGGTCACTTAGAAATTTCCTTATTTTTTAAAGAAAAGCAGTTTTTTCCAATGAAGCTAACATTAAATGATTCAGAAATACACTCTATACATTGTTAATGTGGTAAATGACTATATTAGCTGCAAACGTCTGGTTTGTAATGCAATATCTTCATAGCTGTATAGAGGCCCATTTCCAACAACCATCACTCCAGTGTTCTTATGGTAGTTTGTGTTTGCTAACTGTGTAAGAAAGCTAATGGATGGTTAGAGTACCCTTGAGAACCCTTGTGCAAGTATGTTAGCACAGCTGAAAACAGTTTGGCTGGTTAGAGAAGCTATAAACCTGACCTTCCTTTGAGCTAGTTGAGGATCTGGAGCATTACATTTGTTGGTTCCATTAAACTCTCAAAATGGCCAGAAAAAAAGAACTTTCATGTGAAACTCGACAGTCTATTCTTGTTCTTAGTAATGAAGGCTATTCAATGAAAGAAACTGTCAAGAAACTGAAGATTTCCTACAATGGTGTGTACCACTTCCTTCAGAGGAGAGCACAAACAGGCTCTAACCAGAGTAGAAAGAGAAGTGGGAGCCCCCACTGCACAAGTGAGCAACAAGACAAGTACATTAGAGTCTGTAGTTTGAGAAATCGACGACTCACAGGTCCACAACTGGCAGCTTCATTAAATAGTACACGCAAAACGCCAGTGTCAACATCTACAGTGAAGAGGTGACTCCGGGATGCTGGCCTTCAGGGCAGAGTGGCAAAGAAAAAGCCATATCTGAGACTGGATAATAAAAGGAAAAGAACACAGAAATTGGACAGAGGAAAATTGGAAAAAAGTGTTATGGACAGACGAATCCAAGTTTGAGGTGTTTGGATCACACAGAAGAACATTTGTGAGACACAGAACAACTGAAAAGATGCTGAAAGAGTGCCTGATGCCATCTGTCAAGCATGGTGGAGGTAATGTGATGATCTGAGGTTGCTTTGGTGCTGGTAAAGTGGGAGGTTTGTACAAGGTAAAAGGGATTTTGTATAAGGAAGGCTATCACTCCATTTTGCAATGCCATGCCATACCCTGTGGACAGCGCTTGATTGGAGACAATTTCATCCTACAACAGGACAATGACTCAAAGCACACCTCCAAACTATGCAAGAACTATTTAGGGAAGAAGCAGGCAGCTGGTTTCTATCTGTAATGGAGTGGCCAACGCAGTCACCAGATCTCAACCCCATTGAGCTGTTGTGGGAGCAGCTTGACCGAATGGTACGCAAAAAGTGCCCCTCAAGCCAAACCAACTTGTGGGAGGGGCTTCTGGAAGCATAGGGTGAAATTTCTTCAGATTACCTCAGCAAATTAACTGCTAGAATGCCGAAGGTCGGCAATGCTGTAATTGCTACAAAGGGAGCGTTCTTTGACGAAAGCAAAGTTTGAAGGAGAAAATTATTTCAAATAAAAATCTTTTTTTCGAACCTTTTCAATGTCTGGACTAGATTTTATATTCATTTGGAAGCTCATTTGATTAATAAAAGTATGAGTTTTCATGGAAAACACAAAATTGTCTGGGTGACCTAAAACTTTTGAACGGTAGTGTACATGCTATGATAGCCGCTCCTGACTGACTATGCTATATGGTGCTGTTCTACACTACCTGTACAGTTTCTTCAGTGTTTTATGTTTTTCTCTACCTATCTCTATTGCTAAGCTGTGAGGTGTAATGTCATTTCAATATCCATATTAATCACAAAATAGCAACTGCATTCCCTGCCTCGACTTTTATACATACCATGATAGTCCCCTGTTGTGAATTCTCTTTCTGGGCTCCCTCTGGTGGTAACTGAAGGTAGTGGAGCTGGTCAGATTTTCAGAGGTGTTGCGAGTTCTCTTTCTGGGCTCCCTCTCGTGGTTACTGGAGGTAGTGGAGCTGGTCAGATTGACAGAGGCTTGCCACCTGATAATGATGATGACGACTGGAGATCTGGGGTTTCTGACTGGTGTATTTAAGGCAGCTGACTTCCTTCAATCCCTGCTGGTGATTTTCTTCCTGTGCCTTCTGAGGTCTGATGTCTCCTGCTCTGTTCCTGCATGGTTCAGCTAAGTGTTCATTTGCTAATCTTTTTGCATTTGATCTGGTTTTGTCTATCTTTGCTTTGCTGGTCAGCTTGCTCCTGCTGGGGCAGTGCTGGATCACCGCCTTTATGTTACTGCTTGAGTCAGTTTGTTCTGTCCCCTGTTATATTAGCCTCTTTTTGCTTTGCTTTCAGTATATACCAGAGTGCTGCTATAGTGGGGGCAAAGTCGTGTGACTTCAGTGTTTTTTGTGCATCGGACGTGTTGGATTTTTCGGGGTTTTTTGTGTGATTGCAGACAGTGTCTTTCCTTTCCTGTCCTGTCTAGTCAGTGTGGGCCCCATCATTTGCTCAGTCTATTTTTCTGCCTGCGTTTGTGTTTTCATCTTGTCTCACCGACAATATATGTTTGGGGGCAATCTATTCCTTTGGGGTCTGCTCCGGGGCAGTTTAGATTTCACCTTTCTTGCTTTAGGCTGAGTTAGCTCTCCGGCTGTGCCAAGGCATCTAGGGCATCGTAGGTTTGCTCCACAGCTACTGCTAGTTGTGTGGACAGGATCACGGGTCTGCAATCCACTTAGTTACCAACCTCTCTGGTTTTCTGGTGGCTTAGCCTGGTCCTTCTATCCTCCTCGGTGACCCTTTCATAACAGTCCCCCCGATTGGCTTTGCTATATGGTGCTGCCCTACACTATCTGTACAGTATCTTCAGTTTTTTATGTATTTCTCTACCTATCTCTATAGCTAAGCTGTGAGGTGTATTGTAATTTCAATACCCAGATTCCCTACCTTGGCTTTTATACAGGCTATGATAGTCTCTTTATACTATGTGCTATACTATGTGATGTAATAACTGTAAGGCATTATGGAGGTAGCCCACTCAACCACGCCAGTGGTAATGTGACCCATCCTTGTTTGGTGCAATCTTTTGCAGTGTGCAAAATGGCAGCGGATATTTAGGCAATTTGTGTGGACTGAAATGCAAATTTATATGAATTCACCAGATTCAGCAAATTTGATTTCTCATCTCTAAGGGTATGTCTACACGCTCAGTATTAATAACAGAAAAATTTGATGCAAATAGTGCTGGCTGGAAAAATGCTACCTAAAATAAGTGCATTTCTGCCACGTTTTTTGCGTGTGTTTTTCTGCATTTTTTTTCTGCTCATTTGAGTGGATGAAAAAACACTGAGAGAATTGAAATACTGCGGATTTGAAAACTGCTTCAAATCTGCAAGGAAAAAGAAGCGGCATATGCATGAGATTTCAGAAATTTTATTTACTTTGCTGGTACAATAAAACTTGCACTTTTTCATTGCAAAAACACCCTGAAAAAAAAAAAAAGCTGCAAAAACGCAATGTGTGAATATACTGAACCCTAATAAACTGATTTACAAAGTTCTGGAGTGAATGAGGGCAAATAATATTCTTTGACTCCAGTTTGGCTATAGAAGAATCCAGGACCGGATATAGGAGAGATGATTCGCCTATTGCGGCCACATAGGGGAGAGATTGTAGCCCTTCGTGGTGAAGTCTATGGGGAGTTGTGATAAGCCAGTGAGTCCCTTACACTTGAAAAGAGTCAGAGAAGGGTTGAGATGGATGGAAACCAAGAAGGTGGGAATGTATATTTAAATGATTGGCTCTACTGTGGTGCACCGAGTGCCTGTGCTTGGTTTGGACAGTCATTCTCTGCTGACGGAATCCCTTTAACCATGACAGATACATTTAAATGGACTGGTTTGCCAATGTGCATGTGCTCCCGTTGCTGCCATCTTGGTCTTCCTCAGGCTGGGCATGATAGAAGTCTCCTAAGTGAACTGAAAACTAAAAAAGAGAGTAAAAAAATTATAAAAATGTAAACTCAAAGTTAAAAACACAAAAAAGTGAAAATAAATATAAAAAAAAACATATTTAGTAATTCCACAACTGAAACAGTTGGATCTATGAAAATATGGGATAAATGCAGTAAAGAAAAAAAATTTAACCTCCATGATTGCCATTTTTAGGTCGCCACACCTCCTCTAAAAAATAACAAGA
Source organism: Dendrobates tinctorius (assembly GCF_039654945.1). Taxonomy (NCBI): domain Eukaryota; kingdom Metazoa; phylum Chordata; class Amphibia; order Anura; family Dendrobatidae; genus Dendrobates; species Dendrobates tinctorius. Next base: position 20,603,418 of record NW_027361707.1, read on the forward strand.
AAGAGACATAAAAATGCTACACGTAAATCTTAATGGTGTCAATAAAAACATCATCTCGCTGTGCAAAAAACAAGCCCTCATGCAACTTCATCAACGGAAAAATAAAAAGGTTCTAAGTCTTACAAAATATTGATGCAAACAATATTTTACAAATTTCTGTAAACATTGGAGAACTATTAATGGAAATCTGTCACCAGGTTTTTGCTACCTGATCTGAGATCAATATGATATAGGCAAAGAAACCCTGAATCCGATAATGTATCACTTAGTATACTGGGTCCAGCCGTTCTGACAAAATCAGAGTTTTTAGATATAACAATACAGCAGAGCTGAGCAAGCGAACTCCGCCCACACGCCAGCAAACCTGAGTAAGCGAACTCCGCCTACACAACAGCAAACCTGAGAAAGTTAACTCCGCCCACACAACAGCAAACCCCACCCACAGCAGGCTCCCTATGTACATTCTCTATAGAGAGTGAGCTGCTTATCACAGGAGGGGCAGAGTCTGATTAGCATGCTGTAGCTGCTGTTGTTCGGGCAATTATAATCATCAGGTAATAAAATCTTCAGTGTAAGTACACAGCAGCACCTAACCTGACAAGTGATACATCATTGAAATCTGTGTTTTAATCCCTTCCTCATGCTGGGGCAGGGGCAGACATATCATTGGTACAACCTGTGCATTCGCTCCGGATAGCCAAGAGTTAAGGGGGCCACTTCCACCTCGAAAGCAGCATATAAAGGGGTTCATTATGCCTCGTAGCTCAGTCCCGGCATCAGGCATCCTTTTGTAAATGTCTGGTATACAAGGGGTAACGTTTCTCCTTGCGGAGAGTAACATACATGTCAAGCCTGACATGCCGAAGTGAGGAGACTGTTTAGCTGCAATGTTCCTTTGGGAAATATACAAATTGTCTCTTCAGAGAGGAAGAGGAGTAGAACTCTAGTGCCACCTATAGGAAGTAGGATGACTTTTAGGATTGCTACTTCCCATAGGTGGCACTAGAGTTCTACTCTTCTTCCTCTCTGAATAGACAATTTGTAAATGTCCGTAAGTAATGACTTATAGTTATATAAGTAATTTATAAAGTAATTTATTTCCCCTAGCACCAGACAACAATAGGTGAACATTCTGCAAGAAAATCAAAAGATCACCAGGGGGCGCAATAATAAGTATGAACTGTAATAACTACAAGCAGGGGCATTTTTAACAAATAATCCCAATTGAAAATGTGTTATAAATTAGGTTTCAATTTAAATTACAGGATGACCCCCTTTAAATCACAATGTCACGCGTTGCCCCCTATTGACTCGTCACTGGGTATCACACAGTGTTACCGTTTTTCCTGGAGCGTCCCTTTAAGTGAAAAGGGAAGACTACATGAAGAGCGAGGTGTATTCTTATTTAGATTGAGGTCAGATGAATTTGTCTTCAAAGACAGAGCGAAGTGATTCAGTTCATATAAATAAAATGGGATTTTGTCACCACACGTACGAGGGATTTACTGTGTCCGGGCATTGTCAGGATGGAGATTGCTTCTGTATTACTCTAGCAGAAGGCAAGTAATATAATCGCCCACGTTCTTCTAGGAGAGAAGAAAAATATCAAGAAAAAGTTTTTATAAAACAGAAAACTAATTGGCAAAAATTCAGCCATTCTCCCTTTTATACTGCACGTTCCATAGGCGAGAAAACAGAGGCGAAGCGCAGCAATGAAATTCAGCCTTTATAAATGCCAAATGCATGAGGACAAAGAAGGGGCAAAATATGAATAAAATGGAACCAGAGACCAGAGGATAGATAAGACAGTTACATAGTTCAATGACAGACGCTCACATTAATATTCACCAGTTCCACGGCAGATAAAAGGAGACACTGATGACATTTTCTGCATGGTTCACATACAGTGGCTTGCAAAAGTATTCCCCGCCTTAATAATAATAATAAATTTTATTTCTATAGCGCCGACATATTCCGCAGCACTTTACATTTCAGAGGGGATTTGTACAGACAATAGACATTACAGCATAACAATAATCACATACAGTAGATTATAACAAATACCAAGAGGAGTGAGGGCCCTGCTCGCAAGCTTACAGTCTATGCCTTGGCAGTGTTAGTGTTTTTCTAACTCACGGCCTGAAATTTCACTGTTTTTTTTTTATGGGTTTGCATCAGTCCATGTAAATAACATGTCTACAAGTCTGAACATTTGGTTTTCTTTTTATTGTGAAGCAAACAACAAATAGGACAAAATAACTGAGAACTTCAGTGTGCATAACTATTCACCCCCCCTAATGTCAGTACTTTGTAGAGCCTCCTTCGGATAAGTCTCTATGGGCTTCCCTATCTTGCCACTGGGATTTTTTCCCATTCCTCAAAGCAAAACACTCCAGCTCCTTCAAGTTAGATGGTTTCCTCTAGTGAACAGCAATCTTCAAGTCTGTCCACAGATTCTCAATTAGATTAAGTTCTGGGCTTTGACTAGGCCACTCCAAAACATTTACACGTTTCCCCTTAAAACACTCAAGTGTTGCTTTAGCAGTACTCTTTGGATCAGTGTCTTGTTGGAAGGGGGAACCTCCGTCCTAGTCTCAAATCCCTGATAGACTGAAACAGGTTTTGCTCAAGAATATCCCTGTATTTCACAGCATCCATCTTTCCCTTGACTCTGACCATTTTCCCTGTCCCTACTGCCAAAAAAATATCTCCATAGAATGATGCTGCCACCACCATGTTTCACTGAGGGGATGATGTTCTTGGGGTGATAAGCTGTGTTGGTTTGGCACCGGAGATGGTGCTTACCTTGGTGGCCAAAAAGTTTAATTTTGGTCTCATCTGACCACAACACCTTCCTCCATACATTTTGGGAGTCTCCCACATGTCTTTTGGCAAACTCAAAATGAGCGTTGGAATTTTTGTGTGTAAGTAAAGGTTTTTTTCTGCTTACTCTTCCATAAAGGCCACCTCTAAGGAGTGTACGGCTTATTGTGGTCATATGGACAGATACTCCAGTCTCTGCTTGGGAACTCGTTAGCTTCTTCAGCGTTACCTTTGGTCTATGAGTTGCCTTTCCGATTAATGCCCTCCTTGCCTGGGCTGAGAGTTTTGGAGGGTGGCCCTCTCTTGGCAGATTTCTTGTGGGATGGATTTGATGGTGATCCGGGGATCATCAGAGATTTGATTTTTTTTATAAACCAATCCTGACTTGTACTTTTCAACAACTTTGTCACTGACATGTTTGGAGATCTCCTTGGTCTTCATGGTGTTTGGTCAGTGGTGGCCTCTTGTTAATGGTGTTGCAGCCTCTGTGGCCTTTCAGAAAAGGTAAAGTGTGTATACTGACAGACATGAGACACTTAGATTGCACAAAGGTGGACGTCCTATCACTAAGTATGTGACTTATGGAGGCTGCATAGCAAAAGGGGTGAATACATATGCAAATGCCAATTTTTTGTCATTTCATCCCACAAATTTAATTTGAACCTATGTTTTTCTTACTTCACCAACTTAGACTATTTTGTGTTGATGTATCACACGCAAATCGGATTACAAAAATATTTAAACACAGGTTGTAATTTAACAAAATAGGTAAAAAATCAAAGGGGTGAATACTTTCACAAGCCAATATGCAGGTAAAACAAAATATAAATGTAACTGGATAAAGCATGGGGGTCTGGTTAATTCCCTATAATCTTCATTTTGAACTTTCTACATATTCACCAGAGTTGAAAGTAATTACAAAAAGTGCTTTTCTTTCTGGAGGACTCAGCATGTCTCGGCATTACATGGACATCCCATTCATTTCAGTGTACTTCTTCATTTCTCCTGTGGCGGTGCTGTGAGGAAATTGAACACTTTTAGGTTTCTTTGCAGGTCACAGCTGATTGTGGGAGATACCAGAAGCGGGAAATCATGTGATCAACTTATTTTTAGGCGGTACTTTCCTTCAAACGGGGATTATCTGAAATAGTTGTATAATAATGTTAAAATTGACAACATATTTGTGAGGGTTATCTGTTTCATAGATCATGAATAATATATTTAGGAAATAAATATTCAATGTTTCCATGAAAACAAAGATAAGGGTTATAGACGATAAAGATTACAGTGGGATGAATATATGGAGGATTTCTCAGCTTTCCAGACTGTTTATTAATTAGTTAGATTTCTGGAATTATAAGAATTCTGTAGCATGTTATTCTTTCTGGAAATATAGGAATTAATGACAGCTGGGCGCCATCCTACCATTTGTCAGTTGGATGTGTCTGACATTCAGTGACGGCATTTTCTGGGGAATGGTAACACCCAGTTGAACATTGATTTATTAGGTTACAGGAGGAAAAACAGAGGAGCAAGACAACATGGAAATTTAAGAAAAGATCCTACAGAAGCCTTGTTATACTGGGAAAGTGCCCCTACGGAGTTATCATGCTTTCTCTGTGGCTCATAACAGTTATAAAGCACTATATAGAAAAAATGTCACCTTGTGCTGCCTTATAATAATAATCCCCACTTAGCACCCCTCATGACCCTTTATAATTATGACCCCATACTTAGTTATAATAGTAAAAGTGCCCTTCCTATACTTACTTATAATGATATCCCTGTGCTCCCCTATCATATTGATCTCCCATTGTACTTCCTTATAATAATTTACCACAACCTCTCATGTGCAGTTTGATGGCCCCCACAGCTCCCCAAACAATAAGATGCCTCCACAGCTCCCTATCTATAGTATGATAGCTCCACAGGTCACTATGTACAGTATGAAGCCCCCACAGCCTCTGACATACAATATAAAGACCACCTCAGGTCCTATACTTAGTATGATTGCCCCACAGCTCCATATATACAATATGATGGTCCCCACAGCTCCCTATATGTAGCATGATGGACCCATGGCTCCCTATATACAGCAAGATTGCCCCACAGCTCCCCTATATTCAGTATGAAGACTCCACAAATCCCCTATATAATTGACAATGACCCCCACATCCTCCCCTTTTTATATATATACAGTTGTGGCCAAAAGTATTGACACCCCTGCAATTTTGTCAGATAATACTCAGTTTCTTCCTGAAAATGATTACAAACACAAATTCTTTGGTATTATTATCTTCATTTAATTTGTCTTAAATGAAAAAACACAAAAGAGAATGAAGCAAAAAGCAAAGCATTGATCATTCCACACAAAACTCCAAAAATGGGCCAGACAAAAGTATTGGCACAACCTTTAGCCAAAATAACTACGACCAACCGCTTCCGGTAACCATCAATGAGTTTCTTACAATGCTCTGCTGGAATTTTGGACCATTCTTCTTTGCCAAACTGCTCCAGGTCCCTGATATTTGAAGGGTGCCTTCTCCAAACTGCCATTTTTAGATCTCTCCACAGGTGTTCTATGGGATTCAGGTCTGGACTCATTGCTGGCCACCTTAGAAGTCTTCAGTGCTTTCTCGCAAACCATTTTCTAGTGCTTTTTGAAGTGTGTTTTGGGTCATTGCCCTGCTGGAAGACCCATGACCTCTGAGGGAGACCCAGCTTTCTCACACTGGGCCCTACATTATGCTGCAAAATTTGTTGGTAGTCTTCAGACTTCATAATGCCATGCACACGGTCAAGCAGTCCAGTGCCAGAGGCAGCAAAGCAACCCCAATACATCAGGGAACCTCCGCCATGTTTGACTGTAGGGACCATGTTTTTTTCTTTGAATGCCTCTTTTTTTCTCCTGTAAACTCTATGTTGATGCCTTTGCCCAAAAAGCTCTAATTTTGTCTCATCTGACCAGAGCACATTCTTCCAAAATGTTTTAGGCTTTTTCAGGTAAGTTTTGGCAAACTCCAGCCAGGCTTTTTTATGTCTCGGGGTAAGAAGTGGGGTCTTCCTGGGTCTCCTACCATAGAGTCCCTTTTCATTCAGATGCCGACGGATAGTACGGGTTGACACTGTTGTACCCTCGGACTGCAGGGCAGCTTGAACTTGTTTGGATGTTAGACGAGGTTCTTTATCGAACATCCGCACAATCTTGCGTTGAAATCAATTGTCAATTTTTCTTTTCCGTCCACATCTAGGGAGGTTAGCCACAGTGCCATGCGCTTTAAACTTCTTGATGACACTGCGCACGGTAGACACAGGAACATTCAGGTCTTTGAAGATGGACTTGTAGCCTTGAGATTGCTCATGCTTCCTCACAATTTGGTTTCTCAAGTCCTCAGACAGTTCTTTGGTCTTCTTTCTTTTCTCCATGCTCAATGTGGTGCACACAAGGACACAGGACAGAGGTTGAGTCAACTTTAATCCATGTCAACTGGCTGCAAGTGTGATTTAGTTATTGCCAACACCTGTTAGGTGCCACAGGTAAGTTACAGGTGCTGTTAATTACACAAATTAGAGAACCATCACATGATTTTTCAAACAGTGCCAATACTTTTGTCCACCCTCTTTTTTATGTTTGGTGTGGAATTATATCCAATTTGGCTTTAGGACAATTCTTTTTGTGTTTTTTCATTTAAGACAAATTAAATGAAGATAATAATACCAAAGAATTTGTGTTTGCAATCATTTTCAGGAAGAAACTGAGTATTATCTGACAGAATTGCAGGGGTGTCAATACTTTTGGCCACAACTGTACAGTATGATGACCTACCAAGCTCCCAATATACACTATAATGGTCCCACAACTCCATATATACAGTATGATGACCCCAACAGATCCCCTGTATACAGTATAAAGACCCAGGCAGCTCACCTATATACTGTATGATGCCCCCACAGCTCCCTATATACAGCATGAAGACCCTAACAGCTGCCCTATATACAGTATGATGTCCTCACCGCTCACAATGTTCAGTATAGCATCCCCACACCTCCCTACATACAGCATGATGACCTCACAGCTCCCCTATACATAGTATGATGTAACCACAGCTAACTATATTCAGTATGATGGACCCACATCTCCCGTGTCACATAATAACAATAATAATTAGTCACTTAATCCTAGTTCCCGTGCACCGCCGCCGCCGCCGTCTCCTCATCCAGCTTGTTCAACAATGTGCAGGGGATGTCATCGGCTGTGTGACGGCCTCAGTCTCCTGATGCAAGTGGTGGATCATGAAGCCGATGGTGCTCTAGCACACCCCAGCTGTTAACAGTAAGGATGAGGACAATATTATTAGTAGTTTGCAGGCCCATGCAGCCCATGGATCGACTTATTTGGCTTTTGCCACAGTTGCATAATGGACAGTCAGGCCCTGGATGTCATTCATGTGGATGTGTTGATGGAAAAATAAGAAAGTTATGAATCATGGGGAAAAAAAAGGGAGGAAATAAATCTCAAAAATGAAAATTAGCTTAGTCTTTAAGAACATTAATGATGTATTGGAGGTCATTAAGGGGGAAAAAAGGTTAGACAATCCCTTTAAATATGTCATGAATTGATACAGTCATTACTCCAATCCCAGGTGGGGTTATACTTTACATTCTGAATGTAACTCAATCTAGAAAAGAGAAGAACTCCTTATTTATGAGACGAGGTCCTCTGTGGTCCATGGAGAAGGCTTCACTTTCTTCTCGCACTGATCTCTGCTGCAAATCAGGAAACTTAGAACGTTCAATGTAAATCCTTCCCTCTTGTCCTTCGGGGAGGTGGAGTTTCTCCTCCTGAGGGTGAAGTCATTTTACTGCTCGGCCCATCCGTGATTCTATTAATCCTGCCACCTGAACCCAATATTCCTATGTATATTTACCCAATAGCTCCGGTACCTCGGTAGTAATGTATCTTGTTCCAGAGGCCGTGATAACATTTGTCACAATGTCAAATTTGAAATTGGTGACAAACCCAAAAGTAAGCCAAGGGAATCGTAATAATTATCCTCAAAGTTTTATTAAAGAAATCTAAAATACATTAAAGGTTAATGGGGGGGGGGGGCGGATAATGTGGAACCGCAGTGTCTCATTTCCCAGCAGCACCCCCACAGGGGGAATGCAGTACTGCACAGCCCCCTGTAGTGACGTGATTTCTTTGCGTGCCTTTATGATGTATCTGTGTCCGTGCTTTGTGGCTGTCTCACGGCTGAGCCGTCTCGTCGCCGTAGCATTAGAGGTCAGAGCCGCCAGTGAGCCGCAGCCCCATTCTACCTCTGTAATTGCCCGTTGCTTCATTTGCACATTTTCTTCAGGTAATTTCCTCAAAGTAAGACAAAGAGACTATTTTTGTGCCTGAGATGTGTAGAGAGCTTTTAATTTTCTTTTAATTATGTGGAATGGTTCTTCATTTGTCTCGATGCATCCGCTCGGAGCCCGGGTCGTGTTAAGAGCAAAGCTAAATCCACATTACCGCCACTTTGTGCCGGGGTTTGTTAATGTTGGCGAGTTCTCATCTAACCGCCGTCTGACGGAATCATGGAAATAATGAATTTAGTTTGGGGAAAGCCTTTGTGTTCTTACAATAAATGGGATTTATTTGACAGATTCGGAGTGTCTGCTGGACGCGTTCAGGTCGGCTGTATATATTTCTTTGGTCTTGATGCTGAGTTATGCGCAAATCAACCCATTTTTTATCCTGCTTCCAGTCACGTAGACTCTCTTCATTTTTATAGGAAGTAAGTAATCATGTGCGAACACTGTGACTAAAATCAGAGGTGTGCCTCCATCCATACTATTACAAATAAAACCGCAGCTGCACCCCGCCAATACATAGATTGTCACGTTACAGCTCTGCGGCTGCTCTGGGAAATAATGCTCTCCGATAGCAGGATGGAGCATTCAATTAGAAACCACTTTACAATTAGGTTCCTGCAGACAGTCCAGCAATCAGCGTGATTAACTATGTGGCTTCTATCACTGGGCAAAATCAGAAGTAAAAAAAATACAAAAATGGGGGATCTCTGTCTCTGTACAGATGTCTTAAAATATCTGAGAGTGTGGCATGAGAAAACCAATTTTTTAAAAAACATGATTTTGCAATACTCTGTCATGAGATGTGTATTCTCTACTAGAGGTGTGCCCCATGCTATTACATCGGGAGGGAAGTGTGTGTGTGTGTGTATGTGTGTGTACATATGTATGTGTACATGTGTGTGTGTGTGTCCCGTAGCTGCCTGCCCACGCACCTCCGTGCAATCACAGCTGGCAGGAAAAAGGGTGGTTTGCGGCCTGTGCTGGAGATGTGAGTACGTGTGTGTGTGTATGTGATTACTTGTGTGTGTGTATATGTGAGTACATGTGTGTGTGTATGTGAGTACGTGTGTGTATGTGAGTACGTGTGTGTGTGTATGTGAGCACGTGTGTGTGTGTATGTGAGTACATGTGTGTGTGTGTGTATGTGAGTACGTGTGTGTGTGTGTGTGTATGTGAGTACGTGTGTGTGTATGTGAGTACGTGTGTGTATGTGAGTACGTGTGTGTGTATGTGAGTACGTTTGTGTGTGTATGTGAGTACATGTGTGTGTGTGTATGTGAGTATGTCTGTGTGTATGTCAGTACGTGTGTTTGTGAGTACGTGTACGTGTGTGTGTATGTGAGTACGTGTGTGTGTGTATGCGAGTACGTGTGTGTGTGTATGTGAGTACGTGTGTGTGTATGTGAGTACATGTGTGTGTATGGGAGTACTTCTGTGTGTATGTGAGTACGTGTGTGTGTATGTGAGTATGTGAATACGTGTGTGTATGTGAGTACGTGTGTGTGTGTATGTGAGTACATGTGTGTGTGTATGTGAGTACGTGTGTGTATGTGAGTACGTGTGTGTGTGTATGTGAGCACGTGTGTGTGTGTATGTGAGTACATGTGTGTGTGTGTGTATGTGAGTACGTGTGTGTGTGTGTGTATGTGAGTACGTGTGTGTGTATGTGAGTACGTGTGTGTATGTGAGTACGTGTGTGTGTATGTGAGTACGTTTGTGTGTGTATGTGAGTACATGTGTGTGTGTGTATGTGAGTATGTCTGTGTGTATGTCAGTACGTGTGTTTGTGAGTACGTGTACGTGTGTGTGTATGTGAGTACGTGTGTGTGTGTATGCGAGTACGTGTGTGTGTGTATGTGAGTACGTGTGTGTGTATGTGAGTACATGTGTGTGTATGGGAGTACTTCTGTGTGTATGTGAGTACGTGTGTGTGTATGTGAGTATGTGAATACGTGTGTGTATGTGAGTACGTGTGTGTGTGTATGTGAGTACATGTGTGTGTGTATGTGAGTATGTCTGTGTGTATGTCAGTACGTGTGTTTGTGAGTACGTGTGTGTGTATGTGAGTACGTGTGTGTGTGTATGTGAGTATGTGTGTGTGTATGTGAGTACATGTGTGTGTGTGTGTATGGGAGTATGTCTGTGTGTATGTTAGTGCGTGTGTTTGTGAGTACGTGTATGTGTGTGTGTATGTGAGTACATGTGTTTGTGTATGTGAGTACGTGTGTGTGTGTATGTGAGTACGTGTGTGTGTATGTGAGTACGTGTGTGTGTGTATGTGAGTATGTCAGTACGTGTGTTTGTGAGTACGTGTGTGTGTATGTGAGTACGTGTGTGTGTATGTGATTATGTATGTGTGTATGGGAGTATGTCTGTGTGTATGTCAATACGTATGTTTGTGAGTACGTGTGTGTGTATGTGAGTACTTGTGTGTATGTGAGTACTTGTGTGTGTGTGTGTATGTGAGTACTTGTGTGTGTATGTGAGTACTTGTGTGTGTGTATGTGAGTACGTGTGTGTATGTGAGTACTTGTGTGTGTGTATGTGAGTACATGTGTGTGTGTATGTGATTATTTCTGTGTGTATGTCAGTACGTGTGTTTGTGAGTACGTGTACGTGTGTGTATGTGAGTACGTATGTGTGTGTGAGTACGTGTGTGTGAGTATGTGTGTGTATATGTGAGTACGTGTGTGTGAGTGTGTGTGTGAGTACGTGTGTGTGTACATGTGTGTGTGTATGTACGTGTGTGTGTGTATGGGAGTATGTCTGTGTGTATGTCAGTACGTGTGTTTGTGAGTATGTGTTTTTGTGTATGTATGTGAGTACATGTGTTTGTGTATGTGAGTACGTGTGTGTGTGTATGTGAGTACGTGTGTGTGTGTATGTGAGCACGTGTGTGTATGTGAGCACGTGTGTGTGCATGTGAGTACGTGTATTTGTGTATGTGAGTACGTGTGTGTGTATGTGAGTACGTGTGTGTGTATGTGAGTACGTGTGTGTGTATGTGAGTATGTGAATACGTGTGTGTATGTGAGTACGTGTGTGTGTATGTGAGTACATGTGTGTATGTCAGTATGTCTGTGTGTATGTCAGTACGTGTGTTTGTGAGTACGTGTGTGTGTGTGTGTGTGTATGTGAGTACGTGTGTGTGTATGTGAGTACGTGTGTGTATGTGAGTATGTGTGTGTGTAAGTGAGTACATGTGTGTGTGTATGGGAGTATGTCTGTGTGTATGTCAGTGCGTGTGTTTGTGAGTACGTGTATGTGTGTGTATGTGAGTACATGTGTTTGTGTATGTGAGTACGTGTGTGTGTATGTGAGTACGTGTGTGTGTGTATGTGAGTATGTCAGTACGTGTGTATGTGAGTACGTGTGTGTATGTGAGTATGTGTGTGTGTATGTGAGTACATGTGTGTGTGTATGGGAGTATGTCTGTGTGTATGTGAGTACGTGTGTGTGTACGTGAGTACTTGTGTGTGTATGTGAGTACTTGTGTGTGTGTATGTGAGTACGTGTGTGTGTGTATGTGAGTACTTGTGTGTGTGTATATGTGAGTACATGTGTGTGTATGTGAGTACGTGTGTGTATGTGAGTACGTGTGTGTGTGTATGTGAGCACGTGTGTGTGTGTATGTGAGTACATGTGTGTGTGTGTATGTGAGTACGTGTGTGTGTGTGTGTGTGTGTATGTGAGTACATGTGTGTGTATGTGAGTACGTGTGTGTATGTGAGTACGTGTGTGTGTATGTGAGTACGTTTGTGTGTGTATGTGAGTACATGTGTGTGTGTGTATGTGAGTATGTCTGTGTGTATGTCAGTACGTGTGTTTGTGAGTACGTGTACGTGTGTGTGTATGTGAGTACGTGTGTGTGTGTATGTGAGTACGTGTGTGTGTGTATGTGAGTACGTGTGTGTGTATGTGAGTACATGTGTGTGTATGGGAGTACTTCTGTGTGTATGTGAGTACGTGTGTGTGTATGTGAGTATGTGAATACGTGTGTGTATGTGAGTACGTGTGTGTGTGTATGTGAGTACATGTGTGTGTGTATGTGAGTATGTCTGTGTGTATGTCAGTACGTGTGTTTGTGAGTACGTGTGTGTGTATGTGAGTACGTGTGTGTGTGTATGTGAGTATGTGTGTGTGTATGTGAGTACATGTGTGTGTGTGTGTATGGGAGTATGTCTGTGTGTATGTTAGTGCGTGTGTTTGTGAGTACGTGTATGTGTGTGTGTATGTGAGTACATGTGTTTGTGTATGTGAGTACGTGTGTGTGTGTATGTGAGTACGTGTGTGTGTATGTGAGTACGTGTGTGTGTGTATGTGAGTATGTCAGTACGTGTGTTTGTGAGTACGTGTGTGTGTATGTGAGTACGTGTGTGTGTATGTGAGTACTTGTGTGTATGTGAGTACTTGTGTGTGTGTGTATGTGAGTACTTGTGTGTGTATGTGAGTACTTGTGTGTGTATGTGAGTACGTGTGTGTATGTGAGTACTTGTGTGTGTGTATGTGAGTACATGTGTGTGTGTATGTGATTATTTCTGTGTGTATGTCAGTACGTGTGTTTGTGAGTACGTGTACGTGTGTGTATGTGAGTACGTATGTGTGTGTGAGTACGTGTGTGTGAGTATGTGTGTGTATATGTGAGTACGTGTGTGTGAGTGTGTGTGTGAGTACGTGTGTGTGTACATGTGTGTGTGTATGTACGTGTGTGTGTGTATGGGAGTATGTCTGTGTGTATGTCAGTACGTGTGTTTGTGAGTATGTGTTTTTATGTATGTATGTGAGTACATGTGTTTGTGTATGTGAGTACGTGTGTGTGTGTATGTGAGTACGTGTGTGTGTGTATGTGAGCACGTGTGTGTATGTGAGCACGTGTGTGTGTGCATGTGAGTACGTGTGTTTGTGTATGTGAGTACGTGTGTGTGTATGTGAGTACGTGTGTGTGTGTATGTGAGTACGTGTGTGTGTATGTGAGTATGTGAATACGTGTGTGTATGTGAGTACGTGTGTGTGTATGTGAGTACATGTGTGTATGTGAGTATGTCTGTGTGTATGTCAGTACGTGTGTTTGTGAGTACGTGTGTGTGTGTGTGTGTGTGTGTGTGTATGTGAGTACGTGTGTGTGTATGTGAGTACGTGTGTGTGTATGTGAGTATGTGTGTGTGTAAGTGAGTACATGTGTGTGTGTATGGGAGTATGTCTGTGTGTATGTCAGTGCGTGTGTTTGTGAGTACGTGTATGTGTGTGTATGTGAGTACATGTGTTTGTGTATGTGAGTACGTGTGTGTGTATGTGAGTACGTGTGTGTGTGTATGTGAGTATGTCAGTACGTGTGTATGTGAGTACGTGTGTGTATGTGAGTATGTGTGTGTGTATGTGAGTACATGTGTGTGTGTGTATGGGAGTATGTCTGTGTGTATGTCAGTACATGTGTTTGTGAGTACGTGTGTGTGTACGTGAGTACTTGTGTGTGTATGTGAGTACTTGTGTGTGTGTATGTGAGTACGTGTGTGTGTATGTGAGTACTTGTGTGTGTATGTGAGTACGTGTGTGTGTATGTCAGTACGTGTGTTTGTGAGTACATGTACGTGTGTGTGTATGTGAGTACGTATGTGTGTGTGAGTATGTGTGTGTATATGTGAGTACGTGTGTGTGAGTGTGTGTGTGAGTATGTGTGTGTGTACATGTGTGTGTGTGTACATGTGTGTGTGTGTACATGTGTATGCGTGTGTACATGTGTGTGTGTGTCAGTACATGTGTGTGTATGTACGTGTGTGTGTACATGTGTGTGTATGTACATATGTGTGCGTGTATGTACATGGTGGGCAGGCAGTGGCGGGGGGGTCCGGCGGCGTGGCCAGCAGCGACGGGTCCTGTGGCGGGGGGTCCTGGCGGCGGCCAGCCAGCAGGAAAGAAGACGGCTTGCGGCCTGTGCTGGAGATGGGGTGCGGCGCCAGAGACAATTTAAGGCAATTATATATATAGATCTTTATTTGACCTGACTTCCCAGTGATTGTGACAACTGCAGACCGTCAACGGAATATTCTCTTAAGTTTTTGTGAGGGATTAGAATCCTTGACAAAATTCGGGAAAGTTATGTCAACAGAAAATGACCTGTCGTTCAAATTAAGTCTTCCTGTTAGATATAATTTTTTTTAGACTTTTTGCTGCATTTTACTTTTCAATAATAATTTAGTAATCTTGTTGTTTTCACAGTGGACACAGGGGCATTTTAAGACTCTTCCTATGTTTTCAGGAAGAGTTTTCAGCAGACTCCTTATCACCAGAGGCATGATTACAAAAACACCTAAGAACACAGAATCCACAAATCACAATAGGTAATGTCACAGCTTCCCTACTCCTTCTTCCTTTTACTATGATCTTTACACATGCTGAGACACTGAGGCTGTTGTGTATATCACATAGGAACCACTGAGACTGCTGTAAATATCACATAGGAGACAATGTGACTGCTGCATACATCACATATGATATATGGAGACTGTGGTATATACATCATATAGGATACACAGAATTCTGTGTATACATCACATATGAGACTCTGAGACTGCTGTACATAAATCACATAGGAGACACTGAGGCTGCTGTATGTATACATCATACAGGATGCATTAAGTCTACTGTATACACATCACACAGAACATACTGAGACTGTTGTCTTTATCGCATAGAAGACACTGAAACTGTGTCTACATCACATAGAAGACACCAAGACTGCTATGTTGTATATTCATCACATAGGAGATACTGATGCTGCTGTAAATACATCATATAAGATACATTGAGACTGCTGTATACAGATCACATAGGAAACACTGCAGCTGCTGTATATACATCTTATAGGAGACAGTGAGACTGCTGTGTATATATCTATAAATATATTTATACACATAGCATTGGATACGATGAGACTGCTGTTTACATCACATAAGAGACACTAAGACTGCTGTGTATACATCACATAGAAGATGTTACCACCACTGGCCATGCCGCCGCCGTGCCCACTGCTGATCGCTCTTCCACCGTGGCTGGTCGTGCCGCTGCCACCGCCGTGCCCGCTGCTGCTCGCTCCTCCATTCCTGTCCTTCGGTCCTGCCGTGCTCCCCACACTGCTGGAGGCTCCAGGACCCGGCTCATGCTCTCTGGCACTCTTGGAGGGCGGCCATGCCTCTTCCAAGGTCTTGTAGGTTCTTGAATGTCCTGACCCGGGTGGCCACACCCCCTCCCAGGTCCTTTATGAACTTGGATATCCTTACCCGGAAATCCCAGCAGCCAATCCGGGTAAGGTGGGGGGTATTTGAACTTGCTTCCTCTTTTCAGTGGCGCCTGGTTATTGTTTAAGCTCCTGCTTCTGCGACCCAGGCCCGCGTCTATACTCTGTGTGCACTACCCTGTGTGTCCGTATTCCTGTACTCTGCCCTGCACGTCTGTACTTCTGTGTCTTGCCCTGCATACCCATACCTTGTGTGCTACCCTGCGCATCCGTACTCCTTTACCCTGCTCTGCATGTCTGTACTCCTGTATCCTGCACTACTAGTTCGTGCCCTGCACACTGCTCTGCTCATCTATACTCCTGTGCTCTGTTCTGTATGTCCGTCCCTTGTGCTCTGGTGTTCGTCAGTCTTCTCCGTTACCCTTCTATTCTATGTCTCTCCCGCTATCTGAGCCACCCCTCTTGGTATCGGCTACCGTGGTATTAGAGATCCCTAGGTCAGTCCCAGACGATCCCTGTATAGGGGTCAGTCTTCACTTGGTCGGCTCGCACTGGGCAATCTGTTCCACGGTCCAGAGGGTCCACTCTTATAGCTCGCCTGACTGAGGCGTTACAGAAGATGCTGAGACTGGTGTATATAGATCACATAGGATACACTTAGACTGCTGTACACATAACATAGGAGACAATGAGACTGCTGTATACATCACACAGGAGACAATGCAACTGCTCTTATAGAAGATTGTACAACTGCGGAATAGATCCCATAGGACATCTTTTGCTGTTGTATACAACACTTAGCCCCAAGCACTGCAGAAAAAATAACTGTGCCGGGGGCCATATATTCAAGGCCGGAGGACTGAATTTGGGCTATGTTTAGATAAGAAAAGGATAAAGTGGGTGAAATCTATTTTACATGAATACTAACTAGCTATTTAATTGGTTTCCATACTAAACACATTATAAGGAATCCTTCCTGGGGTTTCTACCTAAAAGTATAGCTAGACCTACATTATTACACAAAGCCCCCTCTGTCCTTAGTGTGACATTTTGGAAGATTATGCGGACCATGATTATGTAGCATGGAAAGATCACCGACAGTAAGGTGAAAGAGAGATTGAAACTAAATGATCTGAGTATTTCCTTAGTGATTACATCAAAACCAATTCTAGTTCTTAGATGAAAAATAATGAAATCATAAATTTTAAGCGCCGTACCTTTAAGGGTAAATTGGTTTTTATTTCTACAGAGATATGAAGGGATAGCAGTTACAAGGAACCGTAGGAAAAAGTTGAAATGAAAATAATTGTTTTGTTAACTTCTACAAAAAGATACATTAAAAATGTATCTGTAAAGTGTGCAGAAATGTTAATGGAAGCGTGAGCTTGAAGTGAAGTGATCAAAGACCTTCCATTGACAGAGGTAACACCTAGCTAAGTAATTCCAAGGAAATATGATGAGATAGGATATTTACATATGCTGAGCTATTCCACAAGCAAAAGGGCTAATATACGATTTATATTGCTCAGGTGAAATTTCATCTAGAAAATGAATATTTTGTAAAACAATGAGTTTGTACTGCAATTAAGTTTTTACTCTTTACAGCTGAATATAGCCACATATTTTATATTCTGACCTGTTTTTATTTCTGAGTATTCAGCTCTGGCAAAAATTAAGAGATCACTGCAGAATTTTCAGTTTGTCTGATTTTTCTCTTTATAGGTATATTTTTGAGTAAAATGTAAACTGCTCTTTTATTCTATAAACTACTGACAACTTGTCTTCGAAGCACTAAATTTTGTATTTATTTTCAGAAAATGAGAAATGGTCAAAATAAAAAAGATGCAGTGCTTGCAGACCTCAACAATACTAATGTTTTAACTCGGGAAGAGTTCAGAAATCAATATTTTGTGGAATAATCATGATTTTTAATCACAGCTTTCATGCGTCTTTGAATGCTTTCCACCAGTCTTTCACACTGCTTTTGGGTGACCTTATGCCACTCCTGGTACACATATGTAAGCAGTTCTTCTTTGTTTGGTTGCTTGTGACTATTCATTTTCCTCTTGATTACATTCCAGAGATTTTCAATGGGGTTCAGGTCTGGAGATTGGGCTGGCCATGACAGGGATTTGATGTGGTGGTCCTTCATCCACACATTGATTGACCTAGCTGTGTGGCATGGTGCATTATCCTGCTGGAAAAACCAGTCCTCAGAGTTGGGGAACATTGCCTGAGCAGATGGAATCAATGGTTTTTCCAGTATAACCTTGTATGCGACTTAATTCATACGTCCTTTGCAAAGATTAACCTGTCCAATTCCAGCCTTGCTGATGCATCCCCAGATCATCACCGATCCTCCACCAAATTTCACACTGGGTGCAAGAGACTGCGGCTTTTACGCCTCTCCAGGTCTCCATCTAACCATTAGACGACCAGGTGTTGGGCAAAGCTGGAAATTAGACTCATCAGAGAAGATCACCTTACTCCATTCCTCTATGGTCCAATCCTTATGGTCTTTGGCAAACCAGCCTGGTTCTCCTTTGCTTCTCATTGATGAAATGCTTTTTCTAGCTTTACATGATTTGAGCCCTGCCTCTAGGAGCCTGTTATGAAGTGTTCTTGCCGTGCACTTCACCCCAGCTGCCATTTACCATTCCTTTTGTAGGTCACTTGATGTCATCCTATGGTTGCTGAGTGACATTCGAATAAGATGACGGTCATCCCGGTCAGTGGAGAGTCGTTTTCGCCCTCTGCCGGTCTGTAGCTTTGTTGTCCCCAATATCTGCTGCTTGACCTTGTTGTAATGGACTGCCGTCTTAGAAATTTTAAGGATGGAGGCAACATGATGCTCACTGTATCCCTCTGCTAGTAAAGCCAAAATTGAGCCCTTTTTTTCCTCACTCAAGACTTTTCTTTTCAACTCCTTTGGCATGGTTAAAAGTTATTTTTTCATTCCTATTATTTTTGGGATATTACTAGCACTTGTTTTACCATCCAGCTTGTCCTATTGCGAGAGGATTGTGAACACCACAGCAGGGTTTTTCTACTTTCCTTTTTTAAATAAGATTTGGTTCAGGTGATCACCTAATCAGAGGCACATTAAGTAGAATGAGGTGTACTCTGGTTGGAATTCAACTGACACTGGAATGGAATGGCTGTCAGACATGTAGAGAAGCTGACTCTTATAAAACTGTGCAGTGGTCTCTTAGAATATATGCAGCTCTGGTAAAAATTATTATATACTTTATACATACCTATATATATATATACTTTCTGTATACACACATGGTCAAAATTGTTGGTGCCCCTCATTTAATGATAGAAAAACCCACAATGGTCACAAAAATAACTTGAATCTGACAAAGTAATAATAAATCAAAAATCTATGAAAATTAACAAATGAAAGTCAGACATTTCTTTTCAACCATACTTCCACAGAATTTAAAAAAAATAAAACTTTTGAAATAGACCTGGACAGAAATGATGGTACCCCTGAAAATAATAATGTGACAAAAGGGACATGTTAAATCGAGGTGTGTCCGCTAGTCAGCATCACAGGTGTCTACAATCTTGGAAGCAGTGAGTGGGCCTGTATAGAGGGGTACCAACAATTTTGACCACGTGTGTGTGTGTGTGTATATATATATTTGTTTTTCTTTCGG